>NC_047041.1:58472969-58839309 GCF_011762595.2 Tursiops truncatus | reverse complement strand
AAACACTCAAAAGAAGTCAAAAGACACTCCTCTACTTCTTGGTTAGGACACTACTCTAAAGAGTTTCCTATGTGCTATTCATCATCTTCCTTGTCTCTTTAATTTCAACTAATGGGAAACAGATCCGGTTCCTACTGTCCTTCAGTGACTTGGACGAGCAATGTAGCTCCCACTCACACGTTACAATGATAATATGAAAGCAAAGGAAGCCCCACTATTTCTGCTGCTAAACACACCCCCATCACCACATCATAGGGGTCTCTCCTTCCCTTTTGCTTATAGAGAGAAGATTCACCAGGAAGGAGCTAACATTTCCAGTATGTCTAGCCAACTGCTAAGAGCTAGGACCCTGATTTTTGTGGGAAAGGAAAGCCAATTCTCCCTCTCTATATCCTACCCTTCTGAAGATCCTGGCCACAAAAGTAATTAATTTCAACTGGGAACTTTAGGCCATTCAGCTCCTGTAGGGCAGATGGGGAAAGTGCCATCATCCCCATTTTATACACGGGGAATTGAGGGGAATTGACCTTTCATTTTAGCAAATGCGACCTTCATACACTGACACTCCCACCCACGCCACTTTCTCCTTCCATCCTCTCCCAAATATTGATTTTATATAATAATGGCAAAGAAGCTATCATACTTTCCTGGAGAGATAACTTAATCTAGGGTTTTGATTGAGAAGTTAATGATTAAAGAAGGAACAGTGTATTTTCTCATGTAAGTAAGCAGGCATTCTTTAAGTGGTTCTCTGGAAAGAAATTTGGCAATACATACCAAGAACCTAAAAAATGTCCATATTATGCTAAGTGAAATAAACTAGACACAAAGGGACAAAAATTGTATGATCCCATTTATGAGGTACCTAGAATGGGCAAATTCATAGAGACCGAAAGTAAAATAGAGGTTACCAGGGACTGGGGGAGGAAGGAATGGGGCTATTGTTCAATGGGTACAGAGATTCTGCTTGGGATGACAAAATGTCCTGAAAATGAACAGCAGTGATGACTGCACAACACTGTAAATATACCTAATGTCACTGAATTGCACACTTAATTGTGAATTTTAATTGTGAATTTAAGGGCTTCCCTGGTTGCGCAGTGGTTGAGAGTCTGCCTGCCGATGCAGGAGACGCGGGTTCGTACCCTGGTCCAGGAAGATCCCACATGCCGCGGAGCGGCTGGGCCTGTGAGCCATGGCCGCTAAGCCTGCGCGTCCGGAGCCTGTGCTCTGCAACGGGAGAGGCCACAGCAGTGAGAGGCCCACGTATCGCAAAAAAAAAAAAAAAAAAAAAAAGTTGTGAATTTAACACTTTAAAATTTAAAAAATTTTAAAGTGAGACTGCTAAAAAAAACAAAGTTTGTGTTCTTTGATCAAATAATTCCATTCACAGCGATAAAAGTTTAGAAAATTATCTGAAATATAAACAAAGATATATTAATATAATTATTTATCATTATGAAAAACTGGAGAAAAACTAAGTATCTAACAATAACTCAAGTAAATTATGATATATCCATATGATGAAGCCTTATGCAGTCATTAAAAATATTCTAAATAATTTTAATGACATGGGGAAATGTTGAATTTTAAAAGCACTATATATAGTGTTAGTGTGGTATGACTTTATTTTTTAAACTACATATACAAGTGTGTATGTGATACATACACACACGTGCACAGCTGTGTGTGAATATGCATGTTATATTTATAAGGAAATATATCAAATAATGTTTATTTGTGAGTTGTGGAATTATGGGTATTCTTACTTCCTCCCTTAAAAACCTTACTTTTCATGTTTTCTAAACTGTACCATGAAGTACAATCAGGAAAAAAAATTTAATTTCACATCATTTGACCCAGTAATTCACTTGCAGAGATGTATCATAAGAAAATAATGAAAAATACTGATCAAAACTTATGCATAATAATGTTCATACAAAGATACACCAGAAATTACTAATTATAAATTAATAAAAACTATTAATAAGTAATTGTTACCTCTGCAGAGTAGGATTAGGATAAAGGGTGATGTGCAAGGGACTGACTTATTATATATATTACTTTTATAATTTATATCTAAGTATTAGAGTATTGTTTAAAATAGAAAAAACTGAAAGCACTATAAAAATCCTATATGATAGACTATTATGCAGCCATTAGAAATATCGCGAATTCCCTGGTGGTCCAGTGATTAGGACTCTGAGCTTCCACTGCAGGGGGCCCAGGTTCGATCCCTAGTCAGGGAACTAAGATGCCACAAGCCGAGAGGCACAACCAAAAAGAAAAAAGAAAAAAGGAATATTTGTAAAGAGCTTCAGTAACATTATAAACATATATGAATTTATATAATGAAAACAATGGGAAATGGAAAAAAAGCAGAAGACAAAATTGTAGGTAACATATGATCTGGACTATGCCACACAGAAATGTGCATAGGTACAAAATATCGAAAGGAAACACTAAAATGGAAATAACTGATTTTCTCCAGATGGTAGGGCTATGGATGATTTTAGTTTTCTTTATATTTTTCTGTATTTTTCATATTTCCTACAGTGAATATATACTATTTTCAATCAGTTCAAAAAAATGTTTTTGGTTTCCACTGTATATTCAAAAGGATTAGCAGTAGTAAGGAACTCACTAAACAAGACTGTAGGATGTATAGGCCTAAGAAAATCTTCATCTTTGGGGAGTGGCGAAGGCGCAGTCTAAAGGGACACTGCTGACTATTTCCTGCCTTCTTGTGGTTGGAGGTGCTTTAGAAAATATAACTAAGGAATCAAGTACATAAACATTAGATGGCTGACAAACTTTATACTTTAAGAACCAAGACCACCACCTTCTCAACCCTGAAATCTAAGACCTGACACTTGAAAAACACTCCAAAACACTCAAGAGCTAACTCCATGAAGAATAAAATCCAAATCCCTTAGCATGACACTTAAATGTTCTTTAAGATCCAACCATCAAACATCTTTTCCAGCCTCATCTCCAGCTCATTCCTCTAAAATATCTTCTATCTCAGGAACACTTTTCCCAGACATGCCAGGCATTTTCCAGGCTCTGTGCCTTTGCCCATGCTGTGACCTCCTCCATAATGCCCTTTCTAAAAACCGAAAAAGGTAAAAAACATTTTTTAAAAAAGGGAATTCCCTGGTGGTCCAGTGGTTGGGACTCTGTACTCTCAGTGCCAAGGGCCCGGGTTTGAGCGAACTAGGATCCCACAAGCCACGTGGCACGGTCAAAAAAAAAAACAAAAATCAAAAAAACCCAAAATGTCCTTTCTTCTGAACTTAAGGAATTCTAATTCACCCTTTGCAACCTAGCTCAAATGCTTTCTCCCTTCAGAAGCTCTCCTTGTTCCCCCCAATTCAGGAATAATTAATTGTTGTTTCCTCTATATGCTCCATACTGCTTGCTCCTCTACACACTTTACTTCATTCCTCCTTGGGTCAACGTTAGCTGCATATGTATTTCACTTGACTAATAAGCTCCTGAAGAGCAGAAACCATCTTATTCACCTATCAGCTCCGTTCCAGCACAATGCTTGCACACCGCAGGTGCTAAATAATGCTGCCCAACTGAATGACAGCCAACTGGCCCTAATTTAGAGAATTCTTTCAGTGAGGCAGCCAGCGAAGCCAAACTGTCAAAGAGGACAATCCCTCTACTTTAAAGCCACATACCTAGCAAGAGTAACCAGCAGAAAATGTCATGGGCCTGCCACTTTAAGGGGACTGGCAAGCTGACTGTGTTTACACAATCCTAATTAAAACTAAAGGGCACTGAGGGAAAGAAGAGAAATAGGGAGATTAAGAGGTGTGGACTCTACAGATCACCTCCTCCTCTGTTTAGAGCCCAAATCTCCCAGCCTAGTACATAGCGAACTCACCAAGCAGCCTATTCTCTCCTTGCTGTCACTGTAGGATCTAAGTATTGAAAAGCAACTGATTAGGTCTCTCCAGCAACTGGCTCTGCTCTTAGGCATTTAATTTCTATTGTGGTTACATGGGGCTTTTTCTCTAAATGATTCCCACACTGCTCCAATCATTAAGAAAATCCCTTTAAAGAGAGGCTTGAAATTAACAACAGCAGGGAACAAAGTCTCTAACCCTTCTAAACCACAATATCCACACTGTCCATTTTGATGATATTCACCCCCACCTCCTTCAAACAATAGGTCCTACCAGGGAACGACTACCTCTCTCAAGATCAGCATGTCCTGTGATTGTTTTTCAGGAGAAAGCTCCCAGTGCCTGCTTCTCATTAAATAGCTGCTTCACGTTTGATCACTCAGCTGTGACTGCGAGTAGAGAGTATAGTCACTACAATTTAAGGACTAAAAAGGAATTCCACTCCTACCTCCCTAGTCTAATAGTCAAGCAGCTTAGAACAAACAGATAGCTCCCTACCTCAAACCTCCTTTGGCCTACCTGTTTTCAGATCTAGAACTCTTAGTATCTAACTCTTTCAATGAAGAAAAATGAAGAAAACATGGCCGTGAGAAAGAGAATCACAAAGTGACTTAGTGACAGAACCTTTTGATTAGGATGCTTAACGCCTTATTTTCTTGACTAGTTATCAACAAGACACCATTTCCAGGAACAAAGTCCAGGATACTACAGACAGCCTAACTGAAATGCGTTCAAGACAGCCCCTCTGGGGCTTCCCTGGTGGCGCAGTGGTTGAGAATCTGTCTGCCAATGCAGGGGACACGGGTTCGAGCCCTGGTCTGGGGAAGATTCCACATGCCGCGGAGCAACTGGGCCCGTGAGCCACAATTACTGAGCCTGTGCGTCTGGAGCCTGTGCTCTGCAACAAAAGGCCGCGATATTGAGAGGCCCACGCACCGCGATGAAGAGTGGCCCCTGCTTGCCACAACTAGAGAAAGCCCACGCACAGAAAGGAAGACCCGACACAGCCATAAATTAATTAATTAATTAATTTTTAAAAAAAGAGCCCCTCTGCTTCTCAAACTGCTGAGGAAAACAAATAAACAAACAACAACAGACAACAAACCAAGTAAGCTGATACATCATTTCTCCTACAAAAGACTGGAGCTACCAAATCATCTGCTTCAGCCACGCCACCTGGGAATCACCCTGATGCACTATGGTGTGCTGGTGAGCAGTGGCTGCTGCAGCCTGAGCAACTTGTGGCTGCTGAGTCTTCTGGAGCCGGGACTGCAGTGGCTCCTCAGCTACAATGTCCCATAGCAGCATGTTCCAACCTTTTTGACCCTCAGCACATTTGTGATTTGGGAGGACTACCACAAGAAAGGTTAATTTTCCCCGCCCACTATCTTGTCACTTTGACCTAGAAGCAGGCATACGCACAGGGAGTAAAAAGGAAGTGACGCCCTTTTAAACAAACATTTCCAATCTTGTTGAATCAAGTGAAAACTGTAATCAAAATAGTCTCCTAAGATTTACAAGGCACTACTTTGGGAACTGCCTTTAAAGGCTACTCCATGCGAGACACACACAAAAATTAAATCTTATTATTTTACAGTCACACCTCATTCTTCACCAGAAAAGATACTGCCTTGCTTGTCTTTGGCTCACAACATCTTCTAGGTGTTTCCAAAAACTGAATCTACCAAGCAAGAGTGAAGATTTGCTACCTCTGAGAATATTCAAAAGATTGGCTGAGAGGCCAAAGATGTTTTGAGCACTGGCAGCATCACCTGAGTAAACGTAAAGGCTGAGAACACGATTACTTCGAGGGGGACAAATTTACAAATACTCTAATTGTCCCAAAATTACAATGAAGGGGACAAGGTATGGGCAGTATATGTCACGTGTGTTAAAGATAAACTGTTATACTAATTTACAGCCACACATTACATAATCATAAATTTTGGCTCTGGAAGAAATCTTCAAGATCATATAATCTAAACTGCTCATGTTTACGTATAAGAAAACTATAGTCCACTGGGGTTAGGCAGTTTGTCCCTGGTCACACAGCTGGTTAGCAGTAATCAGGACTAGAAACCTAGTCACCCTGACTCCCAGCAAAAGCCACAAACACCCTAATCCATGCACCTCCCCCTTCCTGTTCCTCGCTGCTGTCTTTCAAAGGGGAGATAACTCAGGACACTAAAGCACAGCAAGAATGGTTTTGAAACCCAGTTTCTGAGAAATGATAGCTTAAGATCAGGACTTCTCTGCAGCGGCTCCTATGAGTATGAGCCATCGTTTAGTGCCTGGTTCACAAGAGTTCTGGGTAATCTACCTCACAACAGGGGTCAGTGAAACCCCCTAGACTCTCCTCCCACAGCTAGAAGAATATGTTTATTAAACATCTCTGCCCACCTCCTGCAGTAACCTGTTTACTTCAAGTAATTGAAAGAAGGTTACTTAGAAGAACCTGGATCAAGGAAAAAGAAAGCAGTAGAGATCCTGTTCGGGAAAAAGCTGACCTATGAAAAAGCAGAGAGAGGGTAGGAACCATCTTGACTTACCTCCTGGTGAACAGCTTTCTCAGGTTCGGACAAAGTGATCCCTGGCAATCTGGCTTATAATTAGCCTCCACCCAAGGAAGGGGCAAAGGGACAGGAATGCTGTTCATTCCACCATCCCGCCGACTGTTGGTCAGCTGAGCCTCACATCATCCTGGGCAGCCCCAGCATTCTGTAGATCAGACAGCCACCGGAAGGGAAGCCACGCAGCCTAGTTCAATGGGGTGGGTCAGTGGCAGAGCAAGGAAGAGTCACCGGGGCAGAAAGTCTGGCCTCCTGTGGCAAGACAGCCAAACCACACCCCAACGTGGTCAGCACTGGGGAGGCTCTGCCGTGCTAGGGCTCCAGTCTCTAAAGCAGGAAAGGTCCTTCCTCAGGAGGCTCCAGACCACTCACATTTCTAAGTGTGTCCCTCCTGCTCAAAAGCCTTCCGTGGTTTTCTTCCTAAAGCACCATATCTAAATCCCTTGGCTTAACTGTCCAAGCCCTCCACTATACAGCCTCAAGTCATTTATTCAACCTTATTTCCCACTGTTCCACAGTGTACACTCTGAGCTAATCAAGCCAGTCTTCCCATTTCTCTCTGCAGGAGCCAAGCCCTTTCTCATTTCCATGCCTTCAGTTATCCAGCAGTGGTAAATTCAAGCCCCTTCAGGGGTTAGGCAGGTAATAGAAATGAATGTTCCAGTGTGGCACATGGAAAAACGAGGAAGTGTTGCCCCCACCTAAAGGCATTCAAATGTTTTAATTCAAGTATTTATGCAATATTTCACTCTGAGCATCACAATAACATTTTAAAGAGTTACCAATACTCTTTCTAGCTTGCACGTAAGGAAACTTCCCTGAGGTTAGGCAGCTGTCAAAATGCTGAGTACAGTCTCTAGGCCTGTCTGAAACCAAAGCAAGAGCTCTAAACTATTAGGCTTCCCAGCAGTACAAACACCATGAAAGATACAGAGCTCTAAACTCTGGAGAGGAAATTCACTTTTCATGATATATAACCTTAGTAGTGGGATGAGAAGTCCAAATAGCAGCTTGTCTAACCATACTCCAACTGCCTCAAATTCTATCCATCTTCCAAACCCCATCTTCCTACTAAAGTCTCTCCTAGCACCTCCAGGTCCTACTGAATTCCCTCTTCTCTGATGGGGCTTACAGATTAGACAACATAACTGAGTGCTAAATTATGTACTGTCATGCAAAACTGAATACTGTTTGCATGTGTTTTCTAGCTTCACTAATCAAACTACTGTATTAACCTATCTAGTTTTACCAAAAATGTTTAACCTGTATCTAGTCAAGAGGAAATAGTCATACAAATCCAAATTAAGAGACATTCTGCAAAAAGCTAACTTGAACTCTAAAGAATGTCAATGCTATGACAGATGAAAAGGCATTCAAGATTAAGGGATTTAAAAACTGTTCAAAGTTAAAGCAGAATAAAGGCTTGACAAAGTCGTGACAACTAACGCATGCATGATCCTTCAATGGATCCTGAACTGACAAAAAGTCTATGAAAGACATCATTGGAAAAATTAGAGCAAGCTGAACAAGTACTGTATACCGGATGAATTGAATTTCTGAGTATAATTTTATTGTGGCTATGATAGGAAGATACTCTTATTTTTTTAGGAAATACTTGTGGAAATATTTAGGGATGAAGTAACATGATGTTTACATCTAACAGTCAAAAGGTTCAGAAAATGAAGGATAGAGACCAAAAATAGCAAACTGTTAACAATTAGTGAATCTTGGTGAAGAATATACAAGCATTTGTTACATTATTCTTGTTAAGTATCTGTAGGTTTGAACAGTTGGGGAGTAGGGAAATCCTGTATTATAAATACACTTGTTAAATATTCAGCTCTGTGAGAGGTATAATAGGCACTCATTATGATTTGCTCACTGCCTAAGGAAACTGGGCTTTGGGGGTCAGCAACCAGACAGAGTCCACTTTGCAGTCGTTCATGAGGGGTACCATGGCAAACTCTAAGGGAACAAGAGGTTTCCCTCAAACTCACATCGTCACGCCATAGGAAAGACAGAAAAGTAGGCAATCAACGCTATTGTTACCTCATCCCTCACTGAGACCATCCAGAAGTCAGGCACTTGACAAATGCCCCCTTACAGGGCAGAATGCAGTTGCTACCCACACACAGGACCAAGACCTTGGGTCACACTGTATTCACGTTGCCACAGGGCACCAAAAACTTGACAGCCTGCAAAGCAAGTGTCTCTAGCCAGTCACAGGAAGGCACCCAGGTGGTCAAATAAATAAGCCTGAAATACATGCACAGTCTTCACTCCTCACCAGACAAACCAGTCCTGAGCTGCAATAAGGCAGAAGAAATATGCAAGGCTGAATCACTGGCATTTCCTGCACTGGCTTCAAAGAAACTGGCCCTTAAAGAGGACAGAAAGGACAGCTGACACAGCTGCCAAGAGAGGCCTCAACCCAGAAGCATGCTGTGCAATATGCCCTCTCTCCCTTCTACAGCCACCAGATCATTTTACTTCTGCCAAGTGGCCCCTTATTAGGGTGACTGACTGCCCAAAGGCCAATCCTTAGCCTTGACTCTCTCCTCCCCTCATTGACAGCCAAGATTCTGCCCTTTCCAGACAGCTCCTCCCCCAATTTAGCAGAAAGAATAGTCAAAACTATTCCCCCCAAACCTCCATCAACTGAAGTAAGATCTCCAGAGGTGTAACATTCAGCTTTCTTCTCAAACCTACCATGTTTAGCATTTTTACCAAAGACAGAATGAAAACATGTAAGGTCTACTTGTTAAACTTTGGAATTGTAAACTGTGAAGAAAAGAAAATACAATGTTTTTAGATTTGATCCGGCAAAAAGATCTTAACAGCTTCAATGATACCAAAAATAGCCAATAAATAATTTAACAGGACTACACATAAAGCCCTGCATTTAGAATAAAAGAAATCAACCAAACTAACATGGGATGGTAAGGACCTGGTACAACAGTTCATATTAAAAATGTTGCCTTTGGGGGGAAAAAAAGGCTGCCTATGGTGGGAAGTGGAGGACAGGCTGTTACTCCAGACACTCCCCTGCGAACCATCAATCTGACAGACCTACCCAAAACATCAATGTGGCTCAGGTCATGTTAGTAGAAGACGACTCTGTGCCCCACCTCTGAAAAGCAAAGTCAGAGCACGTGCGAGAAAGAATGACAACCACTGTGGTGAAGGGTCTGAAAGTCATGTCATAGCAAATGTGAGGGGAGAACTACAGATGTTATGCCAGGGAAAACATGAAAACTTTTTTCAAACATATGCATGCTTGTCATGTAGACAAGGAGAAAGACTTACGTGTCCCCGTGCAAGAAGCCAAAACCAGAACTAGTTAGTACAAGTTAAAGGAGGATAGATTTTGGTTTGATGTAGGAAAGAACTTTCAGCACAATAAATAAGAATGTGCATTATGGAACCCAGAATGCTTGGATTAGAACACCAACCCTACCACTTACAAACTGTATGGCTTTGGGTAGATTAATTTATAGTAGAAATAATAGTACTTACCTCATAGAACTTTGGGAAGCAGTTCATGTAAAGTGCTTAGAACAGTATACGCTGAAAAAAAAGAAAGGCCTCTATTGCTATTACTAACTGTTGATATAATGGACCAGATAACCCGAAAAGATTCCTACTAAATATGCCTGGAAATGCTTAGAAAAATATAATAAAAATCCTTTTACACTTGCTAGTTAAGTTATTTTCTCTCAGCTCCACACCTACCCTGTTATGCTCTGCTCTGTGATGCTGGGGCTCGGACTCCACCAATACTATCTCACCTTTGCCAGCGGGCTCCCAGTTAGGTTCTGTCTACAGGGGGTGCTAAAGGGAAAATGGAAGGCAGGAAGAGGCTGCAAGGGATTTCCTTCTTCCTGTGGCTTGCTGTTTCTTGACAACAGCAGTTGATTCTTCCCTGCTTCTTTCTAAACTCCCTCTCAGAGGCACCAGCACCAGCAGGGCAGGGCTCAACCAAACCTGGCTCCTCCAGGCCCCTCCTGTGAGCTCCTGAGAAACCAGCAACGCCCTCTCCTCAGAGAATCAGGGTGCATGCAGTTCCATCAGATCCCTCCAGAATTCTAGGTTCTGACAACCCCTACCTTCTTCCCTTTGTTTTTCAGTCCTGGATGAGGCAGGTGCTTTATGCAGTTATTGTATCAAAGTTACTTTAAGACTCCCTTTTTGCTCTTTCAGCCCTCCAACAAGGGATTAAACTAAACACCTTTACTGAATTCACTCTATTAAAATATCTGTGTGTGGTTTCTATTTTCCTGATAGGATCCTAACTTACACTAGATAAACTGAACTCACAAGAAAGTAGGAGAAATCCCAGGAAACAGAAAGAAAGAAGCTGAAAATTGAATTAGTGAGGCATAGCTGTCCCAGCAATGTAAGGAATTCGTGACCTCCTCATAGTCCAGGAGATCTTGAGCCCATAAAAAAAACCCTGAGATCTCTGTATAAAGGCTGGGATCCTCAGTAAAAAAGACAGACTAGGAAAAAAAAAAATCTGTCCACAGGGAAATAAGAGAGGTTGCCTTGCTCATCTAGTAAAGTGGGAGGAAAAAACTTTCTAGGAGGGCTTCCCTGGTGGCGCAGTGGTTGAGAGTCCACCTGCCAATGCAGGGGAGGCGGGTTCGTGCCCTGGTCTGGGAAGATCCCACATGCTGCGGAGCAGCTGGGCCCGTGAGCCATGGCCGCTGAGCCTGCGCGTCCGGAGCCTGTGCTCTGCAACCAGAGAGGCCACAACAGTGAGAGGCCCACATACCGCAAAAAAACAACAACAACAACAAAAACACAAAACTTTCTAGGAATTAATAACCATAGGTGCACACAAGAGGTGGATTTGGAGTTAAAAATTTATACTAAGTCTGTGGCCTGGAAATCTACAAGTACAGAAAAATTCCAGACATTTTACTCCCAGGTTGGGAACAGCCTTTAGTTCCCAGCAGGAGCAAATACAAAGTTGCTGCAGGAGATACACAAATGGCCAAAAGATGTTCAACATCATCAGGAAAATGCAAATTAAAACCACAATAACACTACACCTCCATGAGAAAGGCTAAAATTAAAAAGACTGACAATACCAAGTGTTGGTAAGAATATAAAGAAACTAGAGCCCTCAGATACTGCAATGGGAACATGAAACAGTACAGCCACTTTGGAAAACTGGTAATTTCTTAAAAATTTAAAGATAACATGCCATATGACCCAGCCATTTCACTCCGAAGAGTCAAGAAAATACATGTCCACTCAAAGATTTGTACATGAATGCTCACAACAATTTTATCACAACAGCCAAAAACTGGAAACAACCCCAATGTCCATCAACAGTAAATGATAAACAAAACTGTATGATATAGTCATATAACAGAATACTACTTAGGAACAGATAGTAACAAATTACTGATATATGTACTAAATAGATAAATTTGAAATGCATTACACTGCCTGAAAGAAAGCACACATAAAGGTACACTCTATATAATTTGACTTAGATAAAATTCTAGAAAATACAAATTAATCTATAGTGGTTCCTGGGGCCAAGGGAAAGGGAAAGATGAACTGTAAAGAGGCATAAGGAAACTTTTAGGAGTGATGGGAATGCTCTGTATCTTGATTGGGGCAGCTTTTTATAAATGTATAAATCTGTAAAAACTTTTTTTACTTTAAATAAAGCGTATTACAAATACATAAATTATAATTAAGCAAAGCTGATTAAAATAAAAAAGCTGTTCTTGAGAGAACTGACCTCAACTCAAGCTACATAAGGCTATCATAGATAATACTCCTTTGAATATGAGCTCACAATCCAAAATTATAAAATACTTGAGGAAACAATCCATCATGACAAAGAGTCATTGAAACAAATGGCAAGATTACACTCGAAAAGCTTCAGAAAACTGAACAAACACAGGAAGTTAAATTTATTTAAAATTAATATAGATGAATTGAAAACACAGGACAAAAACAAGATACCATGAAAAACAAAGAGGCAGATTTGAAAATGAACCAAAGAGTACTTGAGGAAATGAAAAACTTAGCTAATGAAAATAAGAATTCAAAAAGTAAATTTGGGGCTTCCCTGGTGGCACAGTGGTTAAGAATCTGCCTGCCAATGCAGGGGACACGGGTTCGATCCCTGGTCCGGGAAGATCCCACATGCCACAGAGCAACTAAGCCCACGCGCCACAACTACCGAAGCCCATGTGCCTAGAGCCCATGCTCCAAAACAAGAGAAGCCACCGCAACGAGAAGCCCGTGCAACTCAACAAAGAGTAGCCCCCACTTGCCGCAACTAGAGAAAGCCCACGTGCAGCAACGCAGCCAAAAATAAATAAATATTTAAATTTATATGTTAAAAAAATAAATTAGTTCTAGCTTAAGAGTAATTAGTATGCTAGGAGATAGATTTAAGGAAATTATCTAGAGGTAACATAGAAAGAGAGAGACAGAAATCATGAAGAAAAGAATAAGAGATGTGGAGGTCAGAATTAACAATAGAAGGTTCAAGGTAAGTTAAATATGAGATCAGGGAGAGGCACTATTTAAAGAGGTATATGCCAATAAAATGGACAACCTAAGAGAAATGGACAAATTCTTAGAAATGTACAATCTCCCAAGACTGAATCAGGAAGAAATAGAAAATATAAATAGACCAATTCCCAGTAATAAAATTGAATCAGCAATTTAAAAAAACTGCCAATAGGGGCTTCCCTGGTGGCGCAGTGGTTGAGAGTCTGCCTGCCGATGCAGGGGACACGGGTTCGTGCCCTGGTCCAGGAGGATCCCACATGCCGCGGAGCGGCTGGGCCCGTGAGCCATGGCCGCTGAGCCTGCGCATCCGGAGCCTGTGCTCTGCAACAGGAGAGGCCACAGCAGTGAGAGGCCCGTGTACCTCAAAAAAAAACAAAAACAAAACAAAACAAAAAAACTGCCAATAAACAAAGGTGAAGGACCAGACGACTTCACAGGTGAATTCTACCAAACATTTAAAGAAGAGTTAACACCTATTCTTCTCAAACTATTCCAAAATAATTACAGAGAAAGGAATGCTTCCAAACATTTTCAAGGCCAGCATCACCACAACACCAAAACCAGACAAAGATATCACAAAGAAAGAAAATTACAGGCCAATATCACTTTATAGTTGTGAAAATCCTCAACAAAATATTAGCAAACCAAATTCAACAACACCATAAAAGGATCATGCACCATGATCAAGTGGAATTTATCCCAGGGATGCAAAGATGGTTCAATATCCACAAATCAATCAGTGTGATACACCACATTAACAAACTGAAGAATAAAAATCATCTAAATGAATGCAGAAAACACTTCTGACAATATTCAACATCCATTTATGATTTAAAAAAAAATAGCATCAAAGTGGGTCTAGATGGGACTTCCCTGGTGGCGCAGTGGTTAAGAATCTGCTTGCCAATGCAGGGGACATAGGTTCGATCCCTGGTCCAGGAATATCCCACGTGCCACGGAGCAACTAAGCCCGTGCGCCACAACTACTGAGCCTGCACTCTAGAGCCCGCGAGCCACAACTACTGAGCCTGCGTGCCACAACTACTGAAGCTCACGTGCCTAGAGCCCATGCTCCGCAACAAGAGAAGCCACCGAAATGAGAAGACTGTGCAACACAACAAAGAGTAGCCCCTGCTCACCGCAACTACAAAGTGCACGCGTAGCAACAAAGACCCAATGCAGCGAAAAATAGATAATTTTTTTAAATGACAAAAAAAAAGGTGGGTCTAGAGGGAACATCTCAACAAAATAAAGACCATGTCTGACAAGCCCACAGCTAACATCATACTCAACAGTAAAAAGCTGAAGGCATTTCCTCTAAGATCAGGAACAAGACAGCATGCCCACTCTCACCACTTTTAGTCAACCTAGTATTGGAAGTCCTAGCCACAGCAATCAGGCAAGAAAAAGAAATAAAAAGAATCCAAATTGGGAAGGAAAAAGTAAAACTGTCACTGTTTGCAGATGACATGATACTACAGAAAATCCTAAAGGGGCCACCAAAAAAAATTAGAACTCATCAATGAATTCAGTAAAGTTGCAGAATACAAAATTAATATACAGAAATCTGTTGTGTTTCTATACACTAACAAAGAATTATCAAAAAGAGAAATTAAGAAAGCAATTTTATTTACAATTGCTTAAAAGGAATAAAATATCTAGTAATAAATCTAACTGAGGTAAAAGACCTGTACTAAGAAAAAGACAAGATGCTGATGAAAGAAATTAAAGATGATACTAACAAATGGAAAGATACACCATGCTAATGGATTGGAAGAATTAATACAGTTAAGTCCCCTACATACGAACAAGTTCCCTTCCAAGAGTGTAAGTCCAATTTGTTCCCAAGTCCAACAAAGTTAGCCTAGATGGCCAACTAACATAATTGGCTATATAGTACTGTACTATAATAGGTTTATAATACTTTTCACACAAATAATACATAAAAAACAAACACAAAAATTAAATTTTAATTTTACAGTAGAGTACCTTGAAATGTACAGTAGTACCAGCTACATCACTGCTGTTTTTATGCTTGCTTCTGGACACCCTGGGCTTGAAATAAAGATACTGTACTACTGTACTGTACAGGGTACTGTACAGAAAAGTACACAAAAGCAGAACCACTTGTAGAGGATGCATGCACGTGACAATGTATGCCAGACACGTGAACTACCTTATGTGATTGGACATTTGAATACATGTTCGCATCTTTGAAAGTTTGCAACTTGAAGGTTCATATGTAGAGGACTTACTGTATTGTTAAAATGACCATTCTAGCCTAAGGCATTCTACAAATTCGGTGCAATCCCTATCAAAATACCAAGGGAATTTTTCACAGAACTAGTACAAATAATTCTAAAATTTGTAATGGAAACACAAAAGACCCTGAATAGCCAAAACAATCCTGAAGAATAAAACTGAAGGTATCATGCTCCCTGATTTCAAACTATACTACAAAACTATACTAACCAAAACAGTACACCAAAACAGACACACAGGGGCTTCCCTGGTGGCGCAGTGGGTAAGAATCCATCTGCTAATGCAGTGAACATGGGTTCAAGCCCTGGTCCAGGAAGATCCCACATGCCGCGGAGCATCTAAGCCTGTGTGCCACAACTACTGAGCCTGTGCTCTAGAGCCCGTGTGCCACAACTACTGAGCCCACACACCACAACTACTGAAGCCCGCATGCCTAGAGCCCGTGCTCCGAAACAAAGAGAAGCCTCCACAATGAGAAGCCCACGTACCGCAACAAAGACCCAATGCAGACAAAAATTAATTAATTAAATAAATAAATTTTAAAAAAAGACACACAGATCAATGGAACAGAATAGAGAATGCAGAAATGAACACACACTTACATGATCAATCAATCTACAACAAAGGAGATGAGACTATACAATGAGTAAAAGTCTCTTCAATAAATAGTATTAGGAAAACTGTACGGCTGTACATGCAAAAGATTCAAACTGGACTACTTTCTCCTTTCTCATACCATATACAAAAATAAATTCCAAATGAATGAAGACTTAAATGTAAGACCTGAAACCATAAACCTCTTAGAAGAAAACTCAAGCAGTGTGCTCTTTGACATCAGTCTTAGCAATATTTTTTTGGATATGTCTCTTCAGGCAAGGGAAACAAAAGCAAAAATAAACAAATGGGACTACATCAAACTAAAGAGCTTTTGTATAGCAATGGAAACTAGCAACAAAAAAGTGAAAAGAAGACCAAAACATGGTATGGGAGAAGATATTCACAAACAATATATCTGACAAAGGGTTAATATCCAAAATATACAAAGAACTCATATAACTCAACATTAAAAAAAAAACCAAATTAAAAATTGGGCAGAGGACCTGAACATTTTTTTCAAAGAAGACAAACAGATGGCCAATGGCCACATGAAAAGATGCTCAACATCACTAATCATCAGGGAAATTCAAATTAAAACCACTATAAGATATCACCTCATACCTGTTAGAATGGCTATTATCAAAAAGACAACAAACAACAAGTCCTGGGGAGGATGTGGAGAAAAGGGAACCCTCTGGCACTGTTGGCAGAATGTAAACTGGTGCAGCCACTATGGAAAATAATATGGAAGTTCCTCAAAAAATTAAAACAGAACTACTATATGATCCAGCAATTCCACTCCTGGGTGTTTATCCAAAGAAAACAAAAACGAGGTGAAAAGATATATACACCCCTATGTTCATTGCAGCATTATTTATAATAGCCAAGATATGAAAGCAACCTAAATGCCCATGGATAGATGAATGGATAAAGAAGATGTGGTACATATATCTAATGGAATATTACTCAGCTGTAAAAAAGAATGAAATCTTACCATTTGCGACAACACAGATGGACCTAGAGGGTACTAGGTCAGTGAAATAAGTCAGACAGAGAGAGACAAATAATGTACCATTTCAATTATATGTGAAATCTAAAAAACATAACAAAACAGAAAGAGTCACAGAGAACAAACAGGTAGTTGCTAGGGAAGCTGACTGGGGGGATGAAAAATAGGTGAGGGAGATTAAGAGATACAAACTTCCAGTTACAAAATAAGTGAGTCACGGGTATTAACTGTACAGTGTGAGGAATATAATCAGTAATGTAATATTTTTGTATAGTGACAGATGGAATAACTTTTTTGGTTTTTTTAAAAATTTATTTTATTTTTGGCTGCATTGGGTCTTTGTTGCTGCGCCCGGGCTTTCTCTAGTTGCAGCAAATGGGGGCTTCTCATTGCGGTGGCTTCTCTTGTTGCGGAGCACGAGGCTCTAGGCGCGCAGGCTTCAGTAGTTGTGGCTCGCGGGCCCTAGAGTGCAGGCTCAGTAGCTGTGGTGCATGGGCTTAGTTGCTCTGGGGCACGTAGGATTTTCCTGGACCAGGGCTTGAACCCACGTCCCCTGCACTAGCAGGCGGATTCTTAACCACTGCACCACCAGGGAAGCCCGGAAAAACATTTTTTTTAAATAAAGAGGGGAATTTTTACAAAATTGAAAGGTATGAAATCTCAGATTGAGGCATCACTATAAGCCCCCAGTAGGATAAAATTAAATCCACACCATGTAATGAAACTGCAGAACACAAATGACAAAAAAAAAGGATCTTAAAAAAAAACAGAGAAAAAGGCAGGTTACATACAATGAAATAATAGTTCAATTGTGAGCACAGTTCTCAAGAGTAACAACAAAAAGCCAGAATTTCTGTAAAATGACATTTTCAAAGCACTGGGAAAAAAAATAATTGGAAGCCTAGTACGCAGCTAAACTATCAATCAAGACTGACAAGGAAATAACGATATTTTCCAACAGAGTATTTACCACTAACAGACCCTCACTAAGAAAACATCTGAAGGGGGAATTCCCCAGTGGTCCAGTGGTTAGGACTCCGCACTGCCACTGCAGGGAGCACAGCTTCGATCCCTGGTCAGGGAACTAAGATCCCGCATGCCGCTGGCATGGCCAAAAAAACCCCCAAAAAACAAAAAATTGAAGGATGTATTCATCTATTTGACACAAAAAGAAGGGATAAAACACAAGAAAGAATAATGAAAAAACAAACAGTAAATGTATATGGGTAAAATGAAATAATCAGTGACAGCACAAAACAATTATTATTTATTAGAATTGTTCTAACATTAAGATGACTACCTTTGGAAGTGGTCTCATTCTTGGAAATGCGCATTTTGAGTCTGGACAATATGTTTCGATATGTTTAATGTAAACTGGGTAAGAGGCTGAAATAAATGACCCCTGACATACCTACTGACCATAGGGTTTTATCAATTAGACACAGCTGTCAAAACATTCCCTGATCAGCTCTGTTTATCCATCTGTGGCAGGGCTTTCCCCTATCTTAACAGTTCTAGAACTCAAGTTTTAGTTCAAGGCATTCTTCCCACTCCCATATTCCATAAATTAAAAAATGAACATTCTAAATAGAAATGTTCCTTATATGAGCTTTTGGTTAAGATCTTCTAGTTTGGGGGAGTACAGTTTGGGGCTTTAGACTGTAATTCAGGCTTTACAATTAGTCATCACTTGCTTGAACTTGGGCCAAGAAGAGAATACTTTGGCAGCTTTTACTAAGAAGTATGTTCCTCTTCCTCTGAAGGAGAAAAATACCCACAGGAACAGAGAGGGAAGGAACACATACATTCATCCCTGCTGGCTGAAAGATGCCTTACTTGATGTTAACATTCCCTCAAGGTTCCCATATATTCACAGCAGTAAAGATCTCCACAATGTAGAGCTCCAATTCCCTTCTCATCAAAGGTTTCTGCTCACCACACTTGATTATCCAGAACTTTAGAAACACATGACCAGACAACATGACCAGGCAACAGACCCCAGAGAAAGGTAAGCATGCGTTAAAGTAAGTACTATCACATTTTTCGAAGGCAGTGCCCTTCCAGGCAAGAGGACATAGTAAGAGGTTCAAAAGCCACTAAATACAGATGGAAAAGCCAGGCTCCTATCCCCTTTCAGCCCAAGTAAGCTCATTCATTTCAAAGCATACGTTAATGACCATGATACATTTCACACCCTGCATAGGCATGAGGATGGAGGTACAAAAGACACCGTCTCTATCTAGTAGGGGAGACAAACAAATACCAGATGAAAAGCGCTATCTCAGGGGTAAGCAAAAGAGGGCGCCCAGAAGAGGCAGCATCAACCCAGCTGGGCTCTCTTCCAACAAAAACCTTCACACAGTCACATCACTTATAGTCAAAAATGTTTACTCTCCAAGATGCTTCCAAGAAACAGCTTACCTGATTTCACCCTCAGAACCCCAGGAAAGTAGGTAAGGCAGGTAAATTCGTTGTTTACATCATAAGTGAAAAGTGAAGCTCAAAATAAACTGACTCGTTAGTCCAAGACAACCCGCACAGCCAACACAGCCCCTCCCCCCCCACTTAAGCCCAACTCCACAAAAACCCCGGTATAGCCAACCACGCACTATCTATGCAACCCTGGCCAAGCTGAACATAAACCTCAGATGGCCCACCTGTAATAAAGTATAATAATGCTGTTAGGAATATTAAAAAGATCCATATAAAGGGTGTGGCACAATGTCTCAAACGTCGTTGGGGTTGAGAAAATGTTTATTACTACTACCACTATTGTTAACAATAATAGGCGAAGCCTCCCCACTACAGGAACCCTCCGCGACGAGCCTTTCAGGAACCCGCATTACCGGCACTCGCGTCGCCCTCTGACACGATTCCATGGACACGCCCCCAAACAGACCCTCCCCGCTAAGCACGCCCGGCACCTCCCCCTCGGACAAGGCCCTCTCCTCACAAACCTTACCCTAGATAGACTCTCCCCAGTCAGCCTCGGTTATGAAGGAGCCCTTCCGCTCACACCCGCCTCTCCAGCATCCCCCTTGGGCCCGGGCATCCCTGCGGGCGCCCAAACCACACGCCAGCAGCGGTTACCTGGCCCCGCTCTCCCGCTCCTACTCTGGCTTTCCCCGGATTGCGTTGGTCGCGGGCTCGCGCCAGCGCCGTAAGCACACAATTAGTTTAAACTATGGCCCCGCCCCCTCGCGCCGCCCTTCAATTGGCCCCTGTCGGCTGGCGTCGCACGCAAGAGCACGCTGGAGGACCCGGGAAAAGGAAGTGTGAGGGCCACTGGAAAGGGAGAAAGGGTGTCACAACTTCCGGACCCCGGCCCTCGGCTTGAGGGCGAAGGCAAGTACAAATCGCTGCATTGCCCGCGGCCTTGGAACCCAGCCCCTGACGGACTACAGCTCCCGGTAGGCATCGCGGCAGCGCCTACGGCGCTCAGCTGGGACGTAGTGACATAGGTAGTTACCATAGAGTTGCTCTGAGTAACCCTGAGATAGTAGGACGCAGAGGCTGGAGGGGAAGCAACTGCGGGTGAGTTGGGCGGGAAAACAGGAAACCTGCTCTAGGGGACAAGAACTCTATGGAGAGGGGAGGGGCACCCAGAAAGACTAAGATCTTCCTTTCTCGGGGACCTGAGACCTCCCCCCCTTACCCCTTAATCCCTTTTCGCAGTGAACAAGACACAAACCCATATGGGATAGACGGGCGCGGGGAGGGAAGGGAAGGCTGAGACACAAACCCAGACAGATTTGGGGGTGCTTAAGAACCTCCCCCATCACAAAGATGGGGCCCCCTAATACTACTGTCTCAAATCCCTGACACATCCTGGGAGATCTGAAACGCCTTCAGACATAGGGTTGGTTTTCCTCTGGTCGACTGAGACCCTCTTCAAGACATGGGAGTAAGATTAGAATAAATCACAGTCCCTAATTCTGGATTTGTAGGAAACTTTCTGGGGCTTGAACTGCCCCTTTCCTTCCAAGCAGGAAGACCCCAGGGTAGAGCCTCCTTTCCAGAGAGTCAGCAGGATCTTCCCACACATACTTATTAGGGGTCCTGTCCTTAAATTACCTCTTCTCCCTACACCTCCTCTGTGGTCTGCTTCTCCAAGTTCTGCAGTCAGAGCTTCACTCCTTTTACAGTCTTCGTGACAGATCTGTTACAACTTACCCAGTGTCTTCACATCCAGTCTTTCTTTTGAGCTTGGTGAGTCCAAGGATATTTATCCCCATTTCACAGATTGGAAAACTGAAACCTAGAGAGGAGCAGTGACTTGCTGGAGGCCACACACCAAGTCAGTGACAGCTAGGACTAGACCCCTGTTTGCCAACTTCCAGCCAAGTCTCTAGCTTGAGCCTACAGCCTCTCTAGCTTAAGGACTTGTTCAAAGTAGTAAGATAAACTGCCCCAGGGAAAAGAAACTTGTATCGCCTACATTGAGTTATTTACATTTCAGCCTGAATGGGTTTCAGATCCTTCCTTGAAAGTTTAAATGGGGAAAGAGAACTAGAGAGACTAAAGACAATGGGAATCAAACAGATTTAACTAAACAAGAAGTAAACAGTCTTGCTAACACAGCACCCATGTCTGATGCTGCCATGATTAGTTAGCTTCTGGCTGGCTCCTAGCTGGCCCTGATTGGTCCACTTACTGTCTTAAAGCTCCCCCATGCTTGGTCCTAGGCCCACTTCCCACCTCACTCTAAGATTCTCTTCTTGGATATTCTCATCCACATCCACAACTTCATTTACCACCTATATGCAGATGTACGGGAGTGTGTATCTCCAACCCCACCCAACCCTCATCTCCAAGCTCCAGATCTATATAACCAATTGCATCTTCAACATCTCCTTCAGGATATCTCAAAAACATCCAAACTCAACATGTTTGCAGCTGAACTCATAATCCCTATGTACTCCAAGCCTGAATTTCTTCCAGTGTTCTCACCTCTGTCCACCATTACAGAAGTCAAAAAAACAAGCATTATCTTTAATACCTCTTTCATTTCCCATCCATCATAAAATCCTGTCAGCTTTACTCCTAGTATCTTTTCTCTAGTCGTAGCTACCATCACATCCTTCCTGCCTTCCCTCCGAGCCATTTTGCATACTGCAACCAGAGTAATCCTTCAAAATGCAAATCTGAATTGTTCACTTTCCCCACAATACCCCCAATTAAAAATATACCTTGGGATTCCTATTGCTCTTAGCATCAAGCAACATCTCAGCTTGGCTCCTACCCACCTCTCCAGCCTCCAGTCTAACCATACATTTCCCTCCCACTCTCCCTCCAGTTATATGGCCTTCTTTAAGGTCTTCAAAATTTCAAGTAACCACTTACCATAGAGCCTTCGCACATGCTGTTATTTCTTCCTGGAATGTTCATCTTTTCCCTCTGCCATAGTTAATTTGTACGTATCCTTCATATTTCTCTCGATCACTATTTTTTTTTTTTTTTGGCCGAGCCGCGTGTCATGTGGGATCTTAGTTCCCCCACCAAGGATGAACCCGCACGCCCCTGCATTGGAAGCACAGAGTCTTAACCACTGGACCGCCAGGGAGGTCCCTCTCAATCACTTCTTTAGGACTATCTCCCCTGACTGCCTAGAGCAACTCAGATCCCTCAATTATAGCAACGTCGTGTCCCTCTCCTTTATAGTGTTATTCACTGTTGCAATGTTTAACATATTGTTAAGTACCTACTACTTGCCTCCACTGTCAGGATACAACCATGAGAAAAACATGGCTTCTGCCCTGGTGGAGTTTATGTACACACAGATAGTAAGGAGATAATACTAGTGTTACGAGTGCTACCAAGGGTAAATATAGGGTGTTATGGGAGTCCAGAAGAGAAGTCGCACATCCAGACTTGGGCATGAGGGTAGGCTCCTCAGAAAAAAGGGAAACCGGAGCTGAGTCATTAAAAATTAGCAAGGCAAAAAGAAGAAACTGTACTCCAAGCAGAGAAAGCTGGATGTCCAGAAGCCCAGAGGCAGGTGCAGGGAACTTACTCCGAGTAGTTGCATTTGGCTGGCCTGCAGAATTGGAGGTGAGGATAAGAGATGGGAGTAGAGAGATGGGCAGGAACCAGTTTGAATTTGGGGCCTACCTTTGGCACCTAGAAATATAACTTCCCAGAATACATTAGATTATGTGGAAGACTTTTCATGACGGTCTTTGGTTTTTCTTCCACCTGTAGCCCATAAATAGAAACCCTCACTAGGCCAGGCTGTTGAATCTCCTATCAGATCTCTTCATCTCAATATTCCTCACAGCTTCCTGGGCCATAATGTTGCTACTTACCTGAGAGAGAGAAGAGACAGGCTATCAACAAATCAAATTCCAATTGTTAGCAATTTCCAAAAACTAAAAACAAATTTCCATCATCAACTTGGGATTGGTTAAATGAAGTTAAATTAAGTAAAGTTTTTTTTTTTTTGGTACGCGGGCCTCTCACTGTTGTGGCCTCTCCCATTACGGAGCCTGTTCCGGACGCGCAGGCTCAGCGGCCATGGCTCAGGGGCCCAGCCTCTCTGCGGCATGTGGGATCTTCCCGGACCGGGGCACGAACCCGTGTCCCCTGCATCGGCAGGCGGACTCTCAACCACTGTGCCACCAGGGAAGCCCAGTAAAGTTTTTTTTTATATATAATTTTATTTATTTAATTTTATTTTTGGCTGCGTTGGTTCTTCATTGCTACACGCGGGCTTTTTCTAGTTGCAGCGAGTGGGGGCTACCCTTTGTTGTGGTGAGCGGGCTTCTCTTTGCGGTGGCTTCTCTGGTAGCGGAGCATGGGCTCCAGGCGCACGGGCTCAGTAGTTGTGGCACATGGGCTTATTTGCTGCACGGCATGTGGGATCTTCCCGGACCAGGGCTCGAACCCTTGTCCCCTGCATTGGCAGGCAGACTCTCAACCACTGAGCCACCAGGGAAGCCCTGCGTTGGGTCTTCGTTGCTGCGCGCAGGCTTTCTCTAGTTGCGGCGAGCGGGGGCTACTCTTCATTGGGGTGGGCGGGTTCTCATTGTGGTGGCTTCTCTTGTTGCGGAGCACGGGCTCTAGGTGCGTGGGCTTCAGTAGTTGTGGTTCACGGGCTCTAGAGCGCAGGCTCAGTAGTTGTGGCTCGTGGGCTCTAGAGCACAGGCTCAGTAGTTGTGGCGCACAGGCATATTTGCTCCACGGCATGTGGGACCTTCCCAGACCAGGGCTCGAACCTGTGTCTCCTGCATTGGCAGGCGGATTCTTTTTTCTTTTTTCTTCTGACTCCCAGGCCTTATTCTTTTTAAAATAGATCTTTATTGGAGTATAATTGCTTCACAATACTGTGTTAGATTCTGTTGCACAACAAAGCGAATCAGCCATATGCATACACGTCCCCATATCCCCTCCCTCTTGAGCCTCCCTCCCATCCTCCCTATCCCACCCCTCTAGGTTATCACAAAGCACCAAACCTATTTCCCTGTGCTATGCTGCTGCTTCCCACCAGCCAACTATTTTACATCCGGTAGTGTATATATGTCAATGCTACTCTCACTTCGCCCCAGCTTCCCCCTCCCACTACAAGTCCTCTAGTCCATTCTCTCTGTTCCTGCCCTGCAACTAGGTTCATCAGTACCACTTATTTTTTTTTAGATTCCATATATATGTGTTAGCATACGGTATTGGTTTTTCTCTTTCTTACTTCACTCTGTATGATAGACTCTAGGTCCATCCACCTCACTACAAATAACTCAATTTCGTTTCTTTTTATGGCTGAGTAATACTCCATTGTATATATGTGCCACAGGCAGGCGGATTCTTAACCACTGCATCACCGGGGGAGCCCAAGTAAAGTTAAGGTAGGGTACACACAAATTCTATGGAACACTCTGCAGCTATTAAAAAGGGTAAGAGAGTCTACAACAATTTGAAAAGAAAAAAGTAGCTTTACAAAGGAACAGAAAGTATGTGTTTATTTTAAAATATACATAAGTTTGTTATATATGTCTTCTAGGAGGTTATATTCCCAAACTGTAAATCATGAGCGTTCTTGGAGAGTGAGATGGAGAGCCACACTTTTCGTTTTCACTTGATGTATCTCTCTATGTTGTTTGACTTTATTCAGCTATCACGTTAACTTTTAAAATTAAAAAAGAAAAACAGTAGGGCTTCCCTGGCGGTGCAGTGGTTGAGAGTCCGCCTGCCGATGCAGGTGACACGGGTTCGTGCCCCCGTCCGGGAAGAACCCACATGCCGTGGAGCGGCTGGGCCCGTGAGCCATGGCCGCTGAGCCTGCGCGTCCGGAGCCTGTGCTCCGCAACGGGAGAGGCCACAACAGTGAGAGGCCCACGTACCGCAAAAAAAAAAAAGAAAGAAAAACAGTAAATGATATTTCCAGTCGGGAGAAGAAAAACTCCAAAACAGAGCAGGTATGCCCCTAACCCTGTCATTCATCAATTCAGTCAACGTAGACAAATGAGGAAGGCGCTAGGGTCTGACTAGCTCCTGGTGATGAGGTTGAACAGCAGCTGGGAAAGACTGACTCCAAAAACATAGCCACTGGAGCGAGTAAGGCAACCTCAAGGCTCGTCAGTTCTCCCCAGCAGTCAGGTTCACTATGTGACACCTTGAAGATATCATTCATTTATTCCTTCATTTCTTTCATTTCTCCATTTATCCATCAAGGCTTTAGTGAATACCCAGGCTTGGTGCAGGGTAATGGTGGGAAGAGAGAAAGAAGTCTGACTTCTTTCCCTGTCCTCAAACTTACAGGGAGGGAACAGGAAGTAGGTTATAAAGAAATGAGTACAGAGAGTACAACTGGTTCAATTTATTGAACACCTGCTACAGGACATACAACAGCTCTCAAGACAGGGTTTGTCTCCATTTTACAGATAAGGAAACAGGCTGTGATGAAATTTTATTCAAAGTACAGTGGGGGCATATATCAATTAGTTATTGTTGTATAACAAACCATCCAAAAACATGGTGGCTTAAAACAATGAACACTTATTATTGCTTCCAAGCCTCCGAGTCAGCCATGTGTTTCTTCTGGTCTTGGCAGGGCTCATTCATGTGTTTGCAGTCACATGTGGGTTGGGTGACTCTCGTGATCTTGCCTTCGGGTAGGCTGGCTATAGGCTAGTCTAGGATGGCCTCACCTGGGATCACTGGCTTTCTTTTTCACGTATCTCACCTACACGTTTCTCATATCCCTCCAGCAGGCTAACCATGTTCTCTTGGCACTGGCAAAGAGCACAGGGCAAGTCCTCTCTTTAAGCTTCTATTTGCTTCATGTTTACCAACATCCTGTTGGCCAAAGCAAGTCGCATGGCTGAACCCAGCATCAGAGTGGATGGAACTACAAAGAGGGCAAAAGAGATGGATACAAGGGAGACCATGATAGAGTTCATCAAGGGAATCAATCTGATACAGGGCACAATGATCAATTTTATCTGGAAAGAAAGTCTTCATCAAAGAGGATATGCTAGAGCTGAGTACTGAAACATGAGAGTATTCACTAAGTAGGCAGCTGTTTCTTAGAACTGGATGCAGGCTGGTTTGCCACAATCAATAGCAACCCAGCAGGATTTCCTGTGCTCTTTACAGACAGGGTTCTATTATTTGTATCTTGGCTTCATTCCTTCTGGTCAAGCATAGGGCAGCAGGCGCTGAACAAATGTTTGAAGAATTGAATTAAATATCTTACTGTGAATGAGGTGTGGACTGAAATAACTGAACCTCGGAGCCAATTGTTAGAAAGTGCAGCTTAGCATCAACACCCCCAAAACAGAAATCCTTGTATTTGGCAGTTTCTCATTCATTCCTCCCACAAACATTTCCTGAGTGCCTGCTGTAAGCCAGGTTCTGTGTTAGATGATGAATAAGACACAACACTAGCTCACAGCCTGGGCTGGTGTTTAAATGGAGAAGACTAATAACCCTTTCCAACGGGCAAATTTGTCGAACTACTTGGGGCTCCATTTTAATAAATAAATAAATTTATTTATGTATTTATTTATGGCTGCATTGGGTCTTCGTTGCTGCACTCGGGCTTTCTTTAGTTGCATCAAGCAGGGGCTACTCTTTGTTGCAGTGCACGGGCTTCTCATTGTGGAGGCTTCTCTTGTCGCGGAGCACAGGCTCTAGGCGCGCAGGCTTCAGTAGTTGTGGCACATAGGCTCAGTAGTTGTGGCTTGTGGGCTCTAGAGTGCAGGCTCAGTAGTTGTGGCACATGGGCTTAGTTGCTCCGCGGCATGGGGGATCTTCCCGGACTAGGGCTCAAACCCGTGTCCCCTGCATCAGCAGGCAGATTCTTAACCACTGCGCCACCAGGGAAGCCCCAGGGCTCTATTTTTAATACTAACTCATCCAGAAAAATGCTTCAGGAGCTGGTGCTACACAAAATCAGAAGTCCTTTGGAACTGCACTGAGGTTCTCTGATGGTCAAGATTAATGGTAAAAATCCGCCCTTAAATGTTTTAAGCTAAAATCCATGTCCTGTAGTGCTGAACTCTGGGGTCCCAACTTGAGAAAAGTATCCAGTCTTGCTCAGAGGCATCAAACTTCTTGTGGGTTCTCAAGTGGGACGCGTCTAGGTGAGAAGCAAGCCAGCTTCCTCTATTTCTACAAAAGAATAATGTGTTCTTTGTTGTGTCTGTAGATTTGATATCCAAAGATTCAGGTCTCCCCAATCAACAACCCATGCCCATCAGGCCAGTCTCACACTTGACAGAGAATTCATCTGTGAAGTGACTCAAGCCATCACTTACCCAAAGCTCAGTTGAGACTGCTGCTTTTTGAGAGGAAGACATTCACTTTCCATTCCTCTAAACCTGTTAAACTCTATCCTTCATATGTTAAGTCACCAAAAACGGAATTTACCTAGACTGTGTTAAGCTTAAGCTGAATTATAAGCTCTCAGGTCCATGGTTTTTTAAGAGGAATTCCATTTTAAGAACATTTGTGAATTTCATAGTCTCTGGATATAAATTGTTTCTTTGAATTGAATGATGAGAACCACATATACTAAGGTTTCCACTTTTGCTTTAGTTGCCAGGAATTTCAGGGATAAATAGAGGCATAGTTTCCTAATTCCCTGGTTCATCTCTCTCTCTTCCTTTATTCTGGCTTCTAATCTTTCTCTTCCATGTTTTCATTTTCTATATCTGTACTGTCCAGTATGGTAGCCTCTAGTCACAAGTGGCTATTAAGCACTTGACAGGTAGCTTGTCCCAGTTGGGATGTGCTGTAAGTGTAAAGTATCTCAAATTTTAATATCAATTATATGTTGAATGGTATTTTGGATATATTAGGTTAAATAAAATATATTATTAAACATAACCTCACCTGTTTCTTTTGACTTTTCTACTAGAAAATTTTAAATTACATATGTGGAAAAAATATATACACATGGCTTGCATTTGTGATGTTCATTATATTTGTTGGACAGCTCTGTTCTACAAATCATCCTGTTTTATGAGTGTGTTATTACCATAAAATACCTCAAATCCTTTTGGAAAGCAAGTAAAGTAGTAAATGCAAAGGAGGTGACAGTAGTGGATGAAGTGAGAAGGGGAGGTTGACTGGGACATGTATTTGTCAGTCTATTTGTCTTTTGTTTGTGTCAGCTCTCCTCTTCACAGGTGAGTGGTGTTCTCATGGCTCTGCCCAGTCGAAAAATTCTCAGCTTTATTTGAGCTAATAAATTGGAAAGGATCTGATAAGACAATTCACACCACATTGTAAATGACTGATAACACTGTGTTCACCCCTCTCAAGGGGTATTTCCATTTTAACAGGGAACAATCCCTGAACCCAAAGGAATGAATCCCTAATGGTGGAGTTTCAGGCATCAGTGACAGGTGAGTGAGAGTGAGGCAGACTCTGGTCTTATATGTATGTATGTTTATATATGTATGACTACATTCAGGACGTAGCTGAAAGTAGGGTCTTCCGATGAAAAGATACTGGGGCCGACAGACAAGGTGAGCAGAGAAGGTAGCAAATCCCCATATGGGTCAGACTGCAAAGGGCTGTCAGACACCAGATCCAGTGCAGGCCCTCAGGGGTTTGTTAAGCAATAGAATAGCCCAGTTGATGTCACCAGAGGGTAGCTATAAAGACAGCCTTCATGGCAACTACTATGGAGTAGCAGAAAAGGACTCAGAAGACTAGGATTGTAGTCCACAGCTGACTCACTGGCTTAACTTCGGGCAAGTGCTTTCACCCTGGGGCCTCAGTTTCTTTGGAAAGTAGAAATGGGTATTATAACTATCAATGAACTCTAAGGGATGTGAAGGTGCTCAGAGAAGTAGGAAGTGCCCTACAAATGCAAGGAATCATGATTGTTATCTTAAAGTAGAAATGCAGCCATGCAAACCTGGAGTAGTGGAGGGTATATAGCAGGCGTGGAGAGCTATGAGGAAACTTGAGGGCCAAACACCAGTCCTTCTCTGTCCTCCCAGGCTGAACCCGGATTCCCAGGGCCCATGCTTCCACCTGACAAATGATGGCTTGAGTTATGAACAAACAGGACTATACGAACACTTCGGTGCAAGAGCCCCCTGTGGACTACTCCTTCCGAAACATCCACGTGACCCAAGGTCAGCCCCCAGAGCACAGCATTCCACTCACCATGGCAGCAGGATGGGTGTGGTCCCTAGGGAGAAGCCAGTCTTCTACTTAAAAGCCTGAAGAGATTCTTTGCATAAGCATATGGGATATTTGTTGCTGCTGTTTTGGGGAGAGTAGTGGGTAGGAAGGTGGGAGTGGAAGAGTTTGGCCTTTTAAAAAATTACCAGCAAATCTGAAAGGACCCAGGGGGCTTTCAGGGTAACTGATGATCTTCAAAAGAAGCCAGGCTACAGCAAGACAGTCAGGTGGAAGAAAACAGGAGAGCCAGTCTATCAGCCAATAGTATATTCTCCACTTTTTACCTGGAGAGAAGAGACTAATGAAAGGAAAACACAGGCTGCTACAGAGTCCAGCCAACAGGCAGAACCCACTCTGAGGACACAAGCCTGTTCTGATCACTGGTAAAACATGTAAGGTCTTGTTATTAACAAACTGGCATGTTTCCAGTCTAAATATTTATTGACAAATTTTATATTCATTTCAGTCATATCCAAATTTATTCCATTATCACCCACACTTATTACAGGTCCCAGCACTGCCCACGCTCATTCCTGTTTTATCATTCAGTGTGTGTGTAAATGGGCAGCTAGTACCTTTCAGGAGGGGACAGAGGGAGGCTCTCATCAAGATCATATTCTCAAGAGAATGTGCTTCTTCCCAGGGAAGTTCTGCTGTCTTTGTTATCTGCTCTCATAAACACATCAGTACGTCTGCCTTCACAGAACACAGGTTGGCATCAACATAACCTAGAGCCATTATCTGGCTTTGGTTGACTCTCTTAGGCAAGCAGCGGCCACCTTTAAGTTCAGGAAGCACATGAATAGTTATCAAGGGTACTGGATACTACTTGGGTTTGGGTTTAGGGTACTTACTACTTGGGTTGCCGTCAGCTACAACAGTAACTCCCATTTGTTCTCTCATAGCACACACCCACTTGCCGTGATCCTCCTTTATTATGCACAGCGTCACTTCTGATTGATGTAGTCCATGTTTCACAGGGTTTTAGCTGCAATAATGGCTATGTACAAGATAGCTGAGGTGACAGAGGAAGGAGAGACGTATGGCTCCTACCTACCCTGAGAATTCCTAGATCTGAGTGGGGAGTGTGGCTTAGCCCTCTATGGTGTCCTCAGAAGGAGGGGAGAGACAAGTTACTATGACCAAGGATAACTGCACAGCACAAAACATAATCTGCACAGATGCCCTGTCTTTCATTTAACAGTTAAATCTTGAGCACCCACTATTTTTTTTTTTTTTTTTGAGCACCCACTATTATTAAGCCTTCTATATATGTGTGTTTAGGTCTGTACACGTATGCCAGGCATATGCTCCTTGCTGAGTGGGGAAGGGAGAAGGAGAGGCACATCTAAGCCCCAAAAGGCCAGTCCCCTCAGGTTCCCCAGGGCATTTGGCACACTTACTTAAAATTGGGGTTAGAGGACAGGGTAGAGTTTTGGGGTACCTGGTACACTATTTCCTGAATTAATCAATATATGGATCATAGAATCTGAAATGGCAGTGACTTTAGAAGGCATCCAGTCTACTACCTCCAACCCATAGTGCTCTAACTGCTCACAAACCCAGTTAAGGGAGTCCCATACCACACACCTACCAGCCCTTCCATTACAGGGTGAGGAATGACACAAGAAAGTTCTTCACATCAAACACGTGTTCTCTGTGGACACGTGGGAAAAGCTGCATGGCAACCCTTCATAGATATGAAGACAGAATTATGTCTTCCCCAGATCTTCCTGGGGCTAGACAACCCCTAGTTCTCTGAGTGTTGATATCTGTGGTCCAATTTCCAGACCCGCCTTGGCCTACTCTGAACAGGGCAGCTTTGACAGATCCTCAGGCAATGCAGTGCTCTGATGGAGTCTGCGGAGAGCAGCCTGGACACCCTCCTCCACCCATGATAACAGCAATCCCAGGCAGCCTCAAGTTCTAGGCAATGCCATCCCCAGTGGCTCCCCCTGAGCTGGGGATCAGCCCATGCTTGCTGGCATTCCCCAAGCTGCTGCCTCACCAGACTGGAGGCTAGTCCATAGGTGGGCTTATTTTGATCTTAACTTTTACTCATCTCTCTTTTCATTTCAGGGTTTGCAGTCAGGCGATGTGAGGCTGGGGGTCAGGATTAGGGTTTATTCACGAGCTGGGGTACTCCGCTTCATGACCCTCCTGCCACCTCCCCCCCACCCTCAGGCCCCAACTGTGGGTCCACTCACTCCCGGACCAAGACAGAGAGCCACCTGGTGGATGCTGCCTGACCTGCAGCTGAGGAGAAAAAGTTCAAGCTGGGTGGGGGTGGAAGAGAAGTGTGTCTAGTAAGAGCTGAGGAGAGGGTGAAGACAAGTGGACCAGTTCAGAAAGTACTACTTCCTTTCTGAGAGGCAGCTTTAGACAAGTAACTAAAGGCATAGAGGCAACAGGAAGCATCTAGTCACCTCAGCCAGAGCTGGTGTATGGTTCTGACTCTGCCACTGAGACTGTGAGCCTCCTGGTTCTCCCTGCCCTGGTTCTTAACTTCTTTAATGGATGCCCCTCCCCCCACCCTCGTTCTGCTTGAAGAATCTTATCTATTTCTCTAACTTGTATACACTCTATGCTAATGATTCTCAAGTCTATGTCTCCTTCATATCCAACTGCTTACTCGGCTTCTCCTCTTTCTAGTACTATAGGAACCTCAGATATGCCAAGGCCAAGCCTGAACTCATCACCTTCCCAACTTTTCTTTTTTCTTTTTTTTTTTGATTGATTTATTTATTTTTCTGGCTGCGTGGGGTCTTAGTTGTGGCACGCGGGATCTTCATTGCAGCATGTGGGATCTTTTCGTTGCGGCACACGCGGCTCTTTGCTGCAGCGTGTGGGCTCCTCTCTAGTTGTGGCGTGTGGGTTTTTCCTCTCTTTAGTTGTGGTGTGCGGGCTCTGTAGTTTGCGGCACGCGGGTTCTCTAGTTGAGACACGCAGGCTCAGTAGTTGTGGTGCGCAGGCTTAGTTGCCCTGCGGCATGTGGGATCTTAGTTCCCCGACCAGGGATCAAATGCACGTCCCCTGCACTGGAAGGCAGATTCTTTACCACTGGACCACCAGGGAAGTCCCTCTTCTCCTTTTCTTAATCCTGTATCAGTTCATAGGACTGGCATCTCACCAGTCATCAAGAACATTGGGCAATACCCTTGAATTTTTTTTTTTTTTTAACCGCGCCACACAGCATGTGGGATCTTAGTTCCCAGACCAGGAATTGAACCTGCATCCCCTGTGTTGGAAGTGCAGAGTCTTAACCACTGGACCGCCAGGGAAGTCCCAACACCCTTGAATATTATTCTACCCTTGCATCTAGTCAACCATCAAGTCATGCTGTTTGTATGTCCCTCATCCTTGCTTAAATGACTGAAAGAGCCAAATTGGTCTTCCAGTCCCACCCACTCCCTACAATCCATGCTCCACACTAAACCTTCAGTGATCTTTCTGAATTGAGAGAGCTGTATCATCTCCTTTGCTTTCAACCCTACAGTGGCTTCCCATCTTCTACAGGATAAAGTCTAAGATGCTCAGCCTGGTTTTCAAGGCTCCGTGTCTCCTTTTCCCTCCTTGCCCCCTTGTGTAGTACGTGTGTGTGTGCCCATGCTATTCCATACCTCTGTAACTTTGCTCATGCTCTTCTCACCTTTTCCACCCTTCTTTGCCTGGTTAACGTCTCCTAACCCACTGAGATATCCAGCTCAGGCTTCACCTTCCCTGGGAAACTTCCCTAAGCTCCCAAACTGGGTTAGGAGACCCTTTTCCGTGCTTCCACAATTTAAATAGCATTTATTATAGTATATTCACCGTTTGTTTTCATCTTTCCCATCTGAGCTCCTCCAAGGCATAAACATCTGCTTCACCCCTGCTCTATTATTCATACAGAGCTCATCTCTCATTTTGTTCACCACTGTATATCCAGTATCTGGCACACAGCAGATACTCAATACTAATGGAAGAGGGAGAGGACATCAAGAGTGTGTGACACTGAAGTGAATTCTATAGGCTCTACCAGTGGATAATTCTGGATTTTGTGCTTCAGCATCTTGGCTCAAGTCCAACACCTCTGCTTCTTGGTTTCCTCATCTATAAAATCCGCCTCCCTCCAACTCCCATACAGGGGTGGTATACAGAGGACCCAATGATACAATAGACCTGAAAGGAGCACGTGACCCAAACCAAGAGTTTGGGATGTGAGGTCTTTGACCCTTAATCCAAGCTCACTCTGACTGCTGGGGCCTGGGGAGCAATGCATACAGTCGCACTGGACACAAGCATGGGATTCTGGCCCTGCCAGCTCCTCTAGCTACAAATTCTCCCAGTTCTGTTCCTTTGCCACCCCCCACCCCGAGCCAGAAAAGCAAAGATGACATACCCAAAGTTCACTCTGTCCCCACAGATCTGTTAAACGAGAAGCCACGGACAGGGCTACGACCACTAAGGCATGCAAAGTCAGGGAAGTCTATATCTCAGTCCCTGTGGCTGAACAACAACGTCCTCAATGACCTCAGAGACTTCAACCATGTGGTTTCACAGCTTCTGGAGCATCCAGAGAACCTGGCCTGGATTGACCTGTCCTTCAACGACCTGACTTCCATTGACCCTGTGAGTCCAGAGGGTGGACCTGAAGCCACCTTGTCCAGTCCCCAGCCTCTCCACCTCCCACATATTATCAAGGAAGTAGTGAGGCAGCATGGTGCCCTGCAAAGCACATGGCTGTGGGCTCAAATAGATATAGGTTCAAATACTAGATCTGCCTCAGACTTTGTGACCTTGGGCAAGCTCCTAACCTTTCAAAACCTCAGCCTTGCTGTCTGAAAAATGGGGATAATATGCCAGCATTATAAACATTTTGTGAGGATTAAATGAGAACAAATGAAAAGCAACCGGCACATAGCAAGCCTTCACATAGGAGGCTGAAGTAAAATCGTAGCTTATTATTGGGCACCCACTGTGCTTTGTGCCAAGTTCTTTTGCAGAGGTAGGTACTAAAAGTACAGCAGTTACTTTCCATGAACTCAGGCTAAATTTTAAGAAACAAACAAAACTGGCCCCTTTTCATCCAGGATCTGTGCTAGAGGGGAAAGGAGTTAGAGTATGACTTGTAAACTGTTCCCCAGGTGCACTGATCTCAATTTAACTACTATTTTAAAAGCTCTTATGTACCTAGCATGATGCTGTCCCCTGTCCCCTGTTGTGATAGAATCTTAGAACACCAAAGCTGGAATGGTCTTCAGTGAAGGGACAGCTAAGGCTCAAGGAGAAGCAGGAGAGCCCAGGCACCTGGCAAGTCAGTGGCAGTGATAGGACCCAGGCCCATACCTTCTGCCCCTCGGATCACAGTGCTCTGTCAGTGTGGTGCCCCTGTACCCCTTCAAAGGCAAATAAAAGTAGGTTGGAATCAATCTAGTACGGCTCTGGGGGTGACAAATCATTCCCCAAACTCTTCCTTCTCTGCCCACAAGTCAGTCCTGAGCACAGATACACGGCTCTGTCCAGTCTAGCTTCCGGTTTCCTTCCCCAACAGGTCCTGACAACTTTCTTCAACTTGAGTGTGCTCTATCTCCATGGCAACAGCATCCAGCGCCTTGGAGAGGTGAACAAGCTGGCTGTCCTCCCTCGGCTCCGCAGCCTGACACTCCATGGGAACCCCATAGAGGAAGAGAAGGGGTATAGGTAAGTGCCCTGCGTGGAGGTGGGCTCCGCTGGGCTCCCATGAGGGAAAGGAGGAGCGTTAGGGTTAGAAACCTAACACCATCCTTCTGCTATGCTTGGACCAGGGAAGGGAGTAGAGGGCTTTAGGCATTTCTTGATGTCAGTCAGGATAAATTCAGTCTCCCCCACACTCTACTCAAGTCCCTCCATTCCTTGCAGTCAGAGGAGATAGGAGCGACTGGTGGAGGGGGAAAGGGGTTCTAGAAGGGGGCCTGACCCCCAGCCCAAGTCTTCCCCACAGGCAATATGTGCTGTGCACTCTGCCCCGTATCACCACGTTCGACTTCAGTGGGGTCACCAAGGCAGACCGTTCAACAGCTGAAGTGTGGAAACGCATGAACATCAAACCCCAGAAGGTCTGGATCAAGCACAATGCACTGTGAGGTTCCAGGGACCCCAGCAGTCCTGAAGGCCTGGGGATGCTCAGCTTGGTTTGACAATAAATGATTTGAGCTGTTCAGCAGAAGTCTCTTATACCATGTAAAGATGCCCCCCAACTCAGGCAAGCGCCTGTAGCTCTGGTCTTACTTCACTGGAACAAGGAGGAAGTGGAAGGAGAGGCCTGCTGGCTTGGGACGCAGGAGACCTGGGCTGATTGCATGGCCTTGGGAAACTTACCTAACCTGTCTGGGCCCCTTTTCACTCTTTAGGTCAGATATCCTGAGGTTAGAGTTGCTTCGCAGAGCACCAAGGTTCTGTGGAGATGCCTCAGAGGCTTCCATGACAGGAGGCCAATAAGATGGGCTGTGACCTCTGAACCCCTCACTTCAATCAATCAGATGAGAGTAGTTCCACTGTCGTGTTTACATATCATGATTCTACTTAAGATTTCACTTGATAAAAAGAATCTTCTGCTTGAAACTATGTGTCTGCTGACTCTGTACCAGGTGCTGTTGGTCTCCCTGCATACATCCACTCCCTCACCAGGCTTCTTGGTAATTCCACTGAGCCTGAGGCAATACCCACAACAGTGAGAGCTGCCTCAGATTCAAGTTCAGCTTTGACAGTGTTCCCATCACTGGAGGAGGGACAAGCTGAGTCTTATCATATCTGAGGTTAGTGCAGGCCAAGTCTCAGCTAAGACCTGGGAACCCTGAAGCCTTATCTCCTTGATTCCTTTTAGTGCCCCTAGAAGATGCCCCCTCCCCATCCTCCACCTCGCTGCTCACAGACCTGAGTAGCCAGAAGTAAGTAGTAGTGGGGTGGGCAGGACAGAGGGGCTGGAACCAGCACACAGATGGATACACTTCCTTTATCGAGGGTGACAAACCAAACCAAAACAAAAAAAACCAAACATGTAAAAACCCAGGGTGCTAGAAATACAAACTCAATTCATTCAAATTCAAGCTCATCCAGACCCTGGTCACAAGCCCTCGTGAGGTGCATGTGAGCACCAAGTCAGGGAGAGGGGGACAGAAGTGAGGCCAAGAAAGGGTAGGCAGGGGGTCCTAAGAGGCCCCCTAGTGATCACCCTCACACCGGCACCTGCACCTTCCCAGTGACAGTGAAGACCTACCAGGCCCTGTCCCTGTGACCCCCACCCAACCCGTGGCCAGGGCTTTGAAGGCCAGTCCCAAATGGTTCTACCCTCCCCTGTTCCATCCTCACTTGCTCAGGCTTCTCGCCTCACTCTTCTCCTCCTCCTCCACTTTCTTCTGTGATTAGTAGCAGGTTAGGATACTGTATAAGCCACAGTGAGGCTGGGGGCCAGGGGAGGCAGGGTGGAGACGGAGTGAAGAGAGGAGAAGAAGAGCTGTCCAGGGACCCCTCTCTTCATGGAATCCCAAACTGTACAACCAGCTCCTCTTTTGCGTCCACACGGATCTGAGAAAGTGCACTGTAGGCATAAGCAGCTATCCTGGAGACCTGGGACAGAGGGACCGGGAGAGAGGAACAGAGAGACAGGTGAGAAGGGAGATCCGGAAGCAGGCGGAGGGGATGGGTGGCCAGAGAGGGAATGATGGGGGACAGGGAGCCAAAGAGAAAGGCAGGGATGGGAAAGACAGAAGGGAAGAACAAAGGGTAGCAAAAGAATGAAGGTTTAAGAGAGGGGATGGGGAGAAGAAGAAAAGTAAGAGTGAGGTGGGAGTGAGCAGGGCCCACAGGCTACCAGGCTCCCTAACTCCACTTCCCTACCTCCTCTGAGGTGGAGGGGCGAACCCTGTGCCTCGCTGCCACCCAGCGGCAGGGGCGGGGCGAGGGGTGGCTCACCTGCTGCAAGTCGGCGAACGGGACAGGCTCGCTGGCCAGCACTTGGTGAGGCTGGCTGGTGAGGGACGGCAGCGGCGGCAGCTTCTTCCAATGGGTCAGGCTGCTGCTCAGCACAGCCAGGCGGGTGCTGGCCGAGGGGGAGGAGGGGGGACAGGCAGTCAGGCCACAGTCGGCCCAGCCAGCCCAGGCAAGCTTCACTTCCTCAGACCAGAGAAGTAGGTGACAGGAGCCTCAGCTCACCACAAACCCACTCCAGGCCGACCTCCTTTAGTCTCCATACCCTTGAGTGTCATGGGGCAAACTGGCTCAACAGGACCATCTACTGAGGCACCCAAGTGACTTAGGGCCACCCCCCAGGCCACACCCAAAGGAGAAGCCTGGACTGGGGCCCAGGCTCCAAAGCTGGATCAGAGGGAGGGGAAGGGAGGGGCCCAAGCAGCCTGAGGGATCCCAGCCGGCCAGAGGCTCACCTGTACTGCCTCGCCCGGTCCATGTACTCGTGCTGCTCCATGCCCTGGGAGTCTGCAGCAGACACGTCGATGATGTTGCTTTGGGGAGAAGAGGCAGAGAGGACATAACAGGTGCTTCCGAGATGGACAAACAAGACTCACTGCCAGGTGCCAACTCCAGGGCTATCTGACACCAGTGTCCCTGCCTGCCCACGGGAGCAGGGCTGGGCCCAGAGGCACCTCTTCCCACTGATCTTATCCCATCCCCCACGTCCTGGGCCTGGCTCTCCATCCCAGTTTTTAATATGGATGAAGGAGGTCTGCCCCAGGCCCGGTCCTGTGATGCCCACCTGGCTGTCTTGGCGAGGATGGAGGAGAGCAGTGCCTGCTCATCGGTGCGAGCGGAAGGCAGGCTGTGATAGTTGGGCTCGGCTCCATTGAGGGCTTTGGTGGGTGGGCTGCTAGGGTCCAGCAGCAGCTTCCGCTCCTCTCGGTCCTAGGAGAGGCCATGGGGGTAGACATCAGCCCTGAGGCCCTTAGTCCAACCCACCTTTATTAGGCTCTCTTCTCAGCCCAGCTCTGACCTTTAAGCACCAAAAATATTTTTATTAGGAATATCCCAAGTGCCCAACTGTACGGAATGTCGGCTCTAAGACTCAGATCCTGCCTGCCCTTGGAAGCTAAGCTAAGCTAAGCTGGTGGTCTAGGATGAATTAAAGTGGAACCAAGCAGTCTTAGAGGCCCTGAAAAGACGGGCAGAGGCACAAAGCAGGTATTTAGTAACAGCCCTGCAGCTTCAGAAAATGATCCAGGGCTTCCCTGGTGGTGCAGTGGTTAAGAATCCACCTGCTAATGCAGAGGACACGGGTTCGAGCCCTGGTCTGGGAAGATCCCACATGCCGCGGAGCAACTAAGCCCGTGCACCACAACTACTGAGCCTGCGCTCTAGAGCCTGTGAGCCACAACTACTGAGCCCCCGTGCCACAACTACTGAATCCCGCATGCCTAGAGCCTGTGCTCTGCAACAAGAGAAGCCACTGCAATGAGAAGCCCGCACACAGCAACGAAGACCCAACACAGCCAAAAATAAATAAATAAATTTTAAAAAAAAGAAAAAAGAAAATGGTCCAGCCCCCAGCAGAGAAAGGATATTGGAGACTGGAAGACAGAGGAGGTGGAAAATACCAAAACGGAAAATACCAAAACAGTGGGGTGTAGAGGAGAAACTAATACAAGTCAGGAGCCCAAGAATGGCCCTCCTAATCCCCCAGACCAGATCCTCCCCAGCAAGGCTGTCTGCTCCCAGGATGGAGAGGCCCTGTGAGGCCAGACAAGGCCCTGGGCCCCAAGGAAAAGCAAGTCCAACCTCTCAATGGCCATTCCTCATATTATCTCAGGACAGGAGTTCCAGCTGCAAACTCTGGGCCCCACAGTCCGAGTGTCCCTTCTTTTTCTTTTCTCTTTTTTAAAATAAATTTATTTATTTTATCTTTGGCTGCGTTGGCGCTTCATTGCTGCGCATGGGCTTTCTCTAGTTGTGGCGAGTGGGGGCTACTCTTCGTTGTGGTGCATGGGCTTCTCATTACCATGGCTTCTCCTGTTACCGAGAATGGGCTCTAGGCGCGTGGGCTCTAGAGTGCAGGCTCAGTAGTTGTAGCACACGGGCTTAGTTGCTCTGCGGCATGTGGGATCTTCCCAGACCAGGGCTCAAGCCCGTGTCCCCTGCATTGCCAGGCGGATTCTTAACCACTGCGCCACCAGGGAAGCCCTTTTTTTAAAAAATTATTTATTTATTTGGCTGCACTGGGTCTTAGTTGCAGCGTGCAGGATCTTTAGCTGCGGCATGTGGGCATCTAGTTCCCTAACCAGGGATCGAACTTGGGCCCCATGCATTTGGAGCATGGAGCCTTAGCCAATGGACCACCAGGGAAATTCCCAAGTGTCCCTTCTTTTATTTTATTTTTTTTAATTTTTTAAACATTTATTTATTTATTTTGGCTGCACCAAGTCTCACTTGCGGCATGCGGACTCCTTAGTTGTGGCATGCAAACTCTTAGTTGCGGCGTGCATGCGGGATCTAGTTCCCTGACCAGGGATCGAACCCAGACCCCCTGCATTGGAAGTGCAGAGTCGTACCCACTGGACCACTAGGGAAGTCCCCAAGTGTCCCTTCTTGAGGGCAGGTCCCTTCTACTCTCAGGTGATCACTCTCCTCTCTTCCGATGCTCTCTTTGTGTGGGACTCCCAGAACCAAACTTGGTGCTCCCGGTGTATCCTTACCTGAAAAGTTGGAGTTTTTCCCTCCCTTGCCAAGCCACCACACCTCTGTGAATGTGGTTTCATTAGTTTCAGCAGCCCTGTTTCTGCTAGCCTATGCTAATCACTACAACCCCCAGAACTGACCTGGGACCAAACCAAGTCTCCCTGGTCCTGTATAATTCTATGTGTTATTTCTCCTCGTTTTAGCCCCTTGTTCTTATCTACTGCAATCTTTCTGAATACAACCCTGCCTTGAGCCCATCAGCTGCAAATCCCTGCTGGCTTTGTGTCAGCTGCAAACTGGATAAGTGGATATGCTGGGTATCTATCCAAAGCATAAAGAACAAGGGTACCCAGGACAAAACCAGAGACAAGGGTGCATCCTGGCTAAAGCGGACTCACCAGCCCTCAGTGCCAGACCACTGGACTCCTTAGTGTTCCGTTTCAGGCCTATCTCAGTTCCTACCAGACTTTCACACTTGCAGGCTCCCAGCTCCCCTGCCCACAACTCCACAACTCTCCTTACAGAGGATACTTCCTCCTACCCTGCTTGCCCTGCCCTAGGCAGGGCCAGCCTTTTGACATTACTCTTCTGTCTCAAGCCTAGGTTGCCCATGTCCCCAGTTCCCAAGAGCATGAGACAGAAGCTATGGGCTTCTGCCTCATCAGCTCCCAACTCCTAGACACCCCGACCCCCTAAAACACAAGCTAAGTACTAAAAACAAGATGTTTGCCAAAGATTAAACTATCTCTAAGGAAAGCCAGCTCCATAATGAAGCCGGAGTTTGCTTCTTCTTATATGTCCATCTTTTCCCCAGCCCCAATTCAGACAGATCCTCCTGCAGGATAAGGGGTTCTCCAAGAACAAGGTTGTTTTCCTGAGACCTAGACTCCTGGAAGAGGCCATGCTACCACAATTAGAGTGGACAAATAACATCACCCCATCCCCAAAAGGGTGACTGGAGCATGGGGGAGGTTTTCACACCAACGTTTGTCCTGGAGTCAACGTCAACCTGGGAGTCAGAGCTTCACTGCCTACTGTAGCACAGACATGTATGTGGCGTATCACTAGCCACCTGGTCTGTGGGCACAGCTAGAAGACACAAGTCTGCCCAACGGATAAAGACATGACTTGTCATCAAAATACCTTGCCTGTGGCACTTCTCAGCTCTGTAACCTTGGCTAAATCACTTAGCCTCTCTGAAGTTTTTCTTCACATTTAAATAGACATAACTGGTACCTATATGACAGATGTTTTGGCAAGAATCAAGTGGGATAACTGTAAAAGGTCTTTGAAAACTGTAACATGTTATACATTTCTCTTTATTATTATAACAAAAGGTCCAATATGAGAGTGTGAGAGGGGCCTGCCCAAGGCCCGAAAGAGGGGACAGTGAATGGTTTTGGCTTGTAGACCAGGTAGTAAGCAGACCTTCTCCACGTGAGGCCTCAAATCACCCAGGACTGATCAAGCACCATCTCTGGGGGTTAAAAACAGAAATGAAAGCCCATCAAGGGGAAGGTGGAGATTCAAGAAAACCGCAATTCCAGCTAGAAGCTGGTATCCTTTCTCATAAAGAGTTAACCCTTGACTCATTCCCTGCAAGAGTCCATATTATGGTTTAAGGGACAATTTCCCATTAAACCATAGCTTTCCCAGTAGGCAGGGATATTGCCTCCTATTTCTAACAGGCTGGAGTGAAGTGTGAAGTACTGGCTGTATGGCATGCCTAACATAAGGCACAGACATATGTATATGTTCACTGGGCATTTGGAGGCTTAATGAGGCCCAGGGGCCACCCATCCCTCTCATACAAGTGACATTTTCCCCAGCTTAAGTCCTTGACCCAAAATAGATTAACATGAGTCACTGGGGAAAGACCTACTTCCCATTTACCAGTGATATAATCCGTTTCTGTGACCATCTACTCCACTGGACTGTGAGCTACTTGCTGAAACCTTTCTACAGTTTTTGTCTCTATATGTGTTGAAATATACAATCCAGGCTTAGAGGTAACCAAAAAGGCAAGTGGCCAACAACTTGAGACTTCATCCTTGAAAAGGTCTTCCCCTCCTCAAAGGAGGTCAGGCAGGCAGGGCAAGGATTTAAGTGTGGCAGGAAGTTAGAATACACCAAGGGGAAGAGACAGAATTTAAAACTGTACAGGCCTTCCCAGCCTAATCCTTTCTGCAAAAGGATCAGATCTACAGCCAAATTCCCAGGACAAACACCCTTCTAGCTAGAGGAACCCTGAGGCCCCAGGTAGGGACTGCACTGAGGCAGGCCAAACTGAGCTCCCCAGGCCACCTCTCTTTTCCCCCCAATCTAGCCAAAGCTAAACCCGATTTGTTGCTTTCCAACTTCCCACAGGTCCTGATGTCCTCACTGTGTCTATTAAAACCTTCACTGATCAACTCAAATGACACCAACTTCCATAGGCCTTCTCCGACCCCAGATCAGCAGTGACCTTCCTTCTTCAACCCCAGGGATTCAGAGTATACACAGATTCCTGATTCATATCGGGACACTCTAACTCAGAGCCTCAGCTTACCCACCTTTACAATGGATTCACAAAGCCCGCTAATACAAAACACAGAGAAGGAAGCTGGGAGGAAAGTGCTTCCCCGAGACCTAGGCTGAGGATCCTTGAAATTGTAAACGTCTGAAGGTAGGGAAAGATGGAAGGCGCGCGAGCGAGCGGGACACGCGGCTGCCTGCACATCCCAACACAGGGGCTGTGCAGAAAGAAATGAGGCTTTAAAAGGGGTAGCAGCCCGGCCCGGCGTCTCCTCTGTAATCTGTCCTCTCCGGGCCCCCGTACTCAGTGAGCCCTGAAGTCCTGCTGACCCTCTTCTGCAGCCTTTTCTCTGGGCCCCATGCCCCAGGATCTCTGCCCTCACTCCCGAGCCCCGCCCGCGGCGGCCGCACCTGGTCCGAGTCCTCGTTCTCGCTGCTGTAGCAGCACCCCATGGCGGGGGTCGGGCCGGGCGCTCAGGCCGCGCCGAGGAGGGACGGCGTCCGTCAGGAGCCCTTCCGGTCACATGACCCGCGCCTGCATCCAGCAAGTAACCACCGCCCCCGCGCCTACCCCTTCCCAGAGGAGCTTAGCCGCCGCGGCTGCCGCCGGAACCCCGGCTTCCGGCCCCGCCCCTACCACGTGATCTTAGCCAACCAATGGGAAGGCACACGCTGCGTGACAGGCCGTGAGACACGTGATGCAAGGAAAGGGAGGGGCGGATCATATGACTTCAGCCTCTTCCGGGTCTCAGCCGGAGACTCCCACTGACGGTTATAGAAGCCCTCGTGTTAAGTGTATTATGTGTTCCCGTGGGCGCCAGGCTACCTTTGTGGGCCAGTGAGCGAATTTATACCAACTGCCGTCATGAAATACTCTCCTAAATGCCTTTAGAGGGGCGAGTAGGATCCAGGCTCTATGCTCCAAGAGTACACACCGATAGGCCCAGTTGCCTGGTGCCAAGGCTGGCGACATACAGAGGGTGTGTCACCCAACCTGGACTGGGGATCTGAGACTTACTGGAAGAAGGGACCTTATACCTTCACAAACCGAAGCAGAGTGGAGCTCAATCCTGGTGGAGGAGATAGAGGCCACCTCAGTGATCTCCTTGCCCTCAGGCATTTCTCTTCAATCTTGCCTTTTTACAGCAGTCATAGTAATCTAACACACAAAGCTCACAATCAGTGCGCTTCTTAGAAGCATCCCACATCTTCCCTTGGACTCAACACAAGTCCAAGTCTGTCGTGCAAGATCTTGCAGAGCCTGACACCCACTCCAAGCCCAGGGCAGTGGAGCAGGGGTTGGGGGAATGCCTCACCAACCACAGGGAAATACTTGGAGTTTCCTGATTGACTTTCTGGACTTTACACACATGGCCTGGCACACTGTCTCCCCACCCGGTCTGCCTGCCCAAAGCGCCTGTGTTCATGGAGCATGCCTTCTAGTGCTCACATTATATTCTCTGTTCCTGTGTCAGTCTCTTCTAACAAAGGTGGAGTTCCAGGGGGACAGGGACAGGATCCGACTCTTCTCTGTGACTCAAGCCTTGGCACTTGCTTAGGATTTGGAATTATTGAGTAACTCAGAACCTCCCTATCACCTTGGCTCACACCATACCCTATGTCCTGAACCAAGGGATTTGAGGAGAGGTCACCAAACCCAGTAGCTTTATTACCCCTCAAATCAAGACCCCGGAGTTCTGTAAGTTCTTTGAGGGCTCCTGAAGGGTAGGAGGCAGCTCAAGCTTGTACCTGGGGTTGGTAACTTGAACTGCAGGTCTCAGGTGACAGCAGCAGCCTCAGCATCAATAATTGACAGCAAGTCCAGCCTGCCTCAGGGTTCTTCCCCACCCCAAGGACTCCCCCTCCTGTCCTATGCTCTGATCTTCCCCAAGCAGGAGCCTCCAGCCCAGGTAAGCGGGGCCCTTGAGTGTGGGTTCCCAAGCGCATCAATTCAGATTCACCGTCACTCACCTACCTATTCACCCCATTCATACACTCCTACTTTAATTTTTAGTCACCACCACCAGTGGCCTCAAAAGGGTCAGATGGTCCAGTGCGTGGGAGAAGACAGGGCACTTATCCCAGACAGGGGGTGGGGGGAGTGGGGAGAAGAGGCTGAGTTGGGGGAAAGTGTGTGCTGTGTGTATATGTGAATGTAAATGTGAATGGAATGCTGAGAGAGAGGATAGGAGGGGAGTGCAGGGGAGGGGAAATAGGACTAGAGAATAAATATACAATCACGGACTGTTCCCACCCCCAGGGAAATGCTGACAGAGGGAGGGTCCTGGGGTGGTTAAGGATATCTCAACCTAACACGCCATGGAATGTTTTGATTGCCTCTTACTGAGGCAGAAGAGTGACAGTGAAGGGGTTCCTGACTACAAAGTTGTGCTCTTTTGCTACACAGTAATGGGTCAGAGACCAAGCAGGCAGGGGGTAAGGTGGGAGGAGAACTCAGGAAGGAACTGGTGAAAGGGGTTCTGAAGAAGAGTGACTACAGAGATAAGGGAAAATGGGTGGAGGGAGCAAGGTGAAGATGAACCAGGAGTAGGAAGAGGTAGTTTGGGGTTGGGTGCTGAACATAAGACAGTATGTTGTCCTTGAAAGTACGTGGGCTTGGAATCAGACCAGCTTGGATTCAAATCCTAGTTCTTCCGTGTGACTCTGGACAAAGGACTTAACCTTTCTGAGCCATGGTGTGTAAAATATAGGGATAATTGCTACTGGTAAGGGCTGCACAAATGACAGGCAAACGACACGTGTGGGTTTCCCTCCCTTCCTCCACCCCAGGCCCAGGTAGGGACCATGTCCCCCGCCATCGCGCTGGCCTTCCTGCCACTGGTGGTGACATTGCTGGTGAGGTACCGGCACTACTTCCGACTACTGGTACGCATGGTCTTACTCCGGAGCCTCCGAGACTGCCTGTCAGGGATGCGGATTGAGGAGCGGGCCTTCAGCTATGTGCTCACCCACGCCCTGCCTGGGGACCCTGGTCATATCCTCACCACCCTGGACCACTGGAGCAGCCACTGCGAGTACCTGAGCCACATGGGGCCTGTCAAAGGTCAGTGTTCCTTAGCCTTCTGCTCCAGGAAGCACCTCCAAGATGGTGAAGGAAGATCTGGGATTTGCCACTGCCTTACTGGGTGAATTAGGCAGGTTCTTGATCTTCTGTGGGTCTCTTTTTTCTTCTCTGGAAATGAGGGGGCTGGGCAAAGTTATACATTCATCCAGTAAAATTTATCACCACCTCTTTTGTACCAGGCATGTGCTAGGTGCTGGGGGAGGAGGTAGAGGCCAGGGATGAATCAGCCACAAAGGCTGGCATCAAAGGGGGCATGATACAGGAGAATAACCACCTCAGCACACAACCCAAAACCTTGTAATTATCTGTGTCTGAGTCTTTCTCCCCCACCATGGAGGTTTCTCCAGCCCATTCAGGGTAGCTGTCTGGCTGGATTTGTCTGAGTCCCAGCTGTCAGCACATGTGTTTTTAGAGTCTTATTTAAGAAATTCATCCAATTCAATGGTTAGAAAGATATTCAATGAACAAATCAAGGGAGAATGAAACTAGAAGGTCTAGCAAAGACCTCTCGGGAGCCTGGACAGTGGTCTCTCAGAAGCCTGGTCTCTCTCTGGTGGTTGTTTCTGCCTGGGCCCTCCTGGAGGAAGCAACATTTGAACTGGGCCTAGAGGGATTGCTTTCGAGTTGGCCAGGTAGTTGAGGACAGAGGTGGGGGAGGACAAAGCCAGCCACATATCTAAATGTGGCATGAAGAAATGAACCAGCATGGTTGGCTCTGGGCACAGTTGTTTGGGATGGCGGTCGTGGGAAGAATTGAGAGCTGAAACTGGAAAGGTAGGATAGGATCAGGTCCAAGAAAGTTCTGAATGTCAGGCTGAGGATCCCACGTTCAATCCCAAAGGCCTTTAGGTTCATAGGAACCAGGGAGCATTAGGGTCAGATTTGTCAGAAAGATTCCTAGTGGTTGGTGTGAAGGAGGCAAGCTGAGAGGGGCAGGGAGGCCACTGGGGCTGCTAGGACTGTAATCCAAGAAAGAAATGAGACTCCCGCTGGTTGGAGGTTGCAGTGGCAAGTGGGCATTTGAGACCCCTTTCCATGAGGGCCCCTGCATCCATCTCCCATGTCTGCTGCAATAACCATCTCCCCCCATAGGTCAGATCGTGATGCGGCTGGTGGAGGAGAAGGCCCCTGCTTGTGCACTGGAGCTGGGCACCTACTGCGGGTACTCCACACTGCTTATTGCCCGTGCCCTGCCCCCTGGGGGTCGCCTTCTCACTGTGGAGCGGGATCCACGCACAGCAGCAGTGGCTGAAAAACTCATCCGCCTGGCTGGCTTCGACGAGCGCACGGTCAGCCCCCACCTCCCCAACCCTGGTCTCTTTCCTGCCACCCCCAGCTCTGCCCTAGCCAGCTTCCCCCATGGGGGAATCCCGCCTAGGAGAAGGAAACAGCTCCACTTAGGGAACTGTGAACCTGGAGAGTGTATGAGCTCTTGTTCTCCTGTTCCAAGTTACTGGCATGTATCTGCTGCTGGATGACAAAGAAGCAGTTAAGAGGAAAGTCTCTGGAGCCCAGCAAATCTGGGTCCAAACCTTAGTCTGCCTCTTGTTGGCTGTGTGATCTTGGGCAAAGCACCTGTCCTCTGAATCTCAGCTTCTTTACTAGCAGAATGAAAATCACAATGCTGATCCTGACTCCTTGGGTTCTGAGGCCAGGGGAAATATGAGAACACACACGGAGACCTAGGCCAGGGCCTGGCACAAAATAAGCCAGATCCCGGTAGGGTCTGGTGTGGGAGAACAACCGCTCCCACCCTCATCTCCAACTCTTCCCACCCCCACAGGTGGAGCTCATCGTGGGTAGATCAGAGGAGGTGATCCCACGCCTAAGAACCCAGTACCATATGAATCGGATTGACCTGGTGCTCCTGTCACACAGGCCCCGACGTTATTTGAGGGACCTGCAACTGCTGGAGGCCCATGCCCTGCTGCCAGCTGGTGCCACAGTGTTAGCTGACCACGTGCTCTTCCCTGGTGCACCTCGCTTCCTGCAGTACGCCAAGAGCTGTGGCCGCTACCGCTGCCGCCTCCACCACACTGGCCTCCCTGACTTCCCTGCCATCAAGGACGGCATAGCCCAGCTCACCTACTCAGGGCCTGGCTGAGGTCCAGGCCCAGGGGTACTTACTGCTGCCTCCCCCCACCCCCCAACCAAGCAAGGACCTCAGAATATCCCCTCCCCTCCCTGCTTGTGGACTGACACATACTGGGCTCAGGGCTAGGGAGTCTCTCCTCCCACCTCTGTCTCACTCTGGCTCCACACTAACCTGAGGCCTCAAGTTCTGTCAGGCTGTTTGATCCCACTGGTCCCCCTCCTTCCAGTCCAGAGTCATGGACTGACAGGCAAGAGACTTCAGCTCACAACACAGCCCTGTCACTGATTTGCTGGGTTACTCCATGGGAGTCCCTGCCCTGCTCTGAGATCTAATCTGTTCTAACACCAAGGAAGTTGACTAGGAGAGCTCCAGGGGCCTCCCAGTTCTGGCGCTCAGAAAGCCTGCCTCCCACCCCCCACCCCACCCCACCCCATGCCATTCCAGGTGGGATCAAAGGAAACAGTAAACACTGAGTTAGAGGCCCTGCAGGAATGGCTGGGTGCAAGCTGGGCCAGAGGAAATGGCAGTGGAGCCTGGGCCCACAGCCAGGGCTACCCTGGCCTTCCATAGCCCCAGCCCGCGTGGCCAGGTAGATTTGCCTGAAGTCCCTTGAGAACCCTCTCCCCAAAGCTCAAGAGAAGATGCTGCACTCCTCTAGGCCCCACCAAGAAATAGGGAATAGATGTGGGGAAAAAAATCAGTCCTGTGTCTTTATTAAAGAGAGTTAGAAAGAGACTAGATCTGGCAACCAAGGGATGAGGTGCTGGCCAGAAAGGTGGGGTGGGCTCAGGCTCTGCGGATTCAAGGGCAGACTGATGGCCTGGGAGGGGCCAAGGATACCAGGTGCTGGCAGCAGCTAAGGAGGTGCCCGAGGGTGAGCTTTCAGGCACCGGGGCAGGGGGGGGTTGGGTGATCAGCTGGGTCTGCAGGGGCTCCAGGATAGGTTGGGCGGGCCTGGAGTCTTTCTGAGACCACCCTGCCTTGTCTACCTAGATCATCCACTGGTCCTGATCCTGCTCGTTGCCTTCCATGTCCACCTGGAGAGGAGGCTGGGTGTGGGTGGGGAGGGGCCTCAGCCACCCAGCCAGCCCCAGTCCCAGATCCTGCCCCTGGCTGGATCCAGGGTTTCTGTACCCGCTGGCTGCCAGTGAGGTCAGGGGTAGGGGCCCAGGAGCAGAGGCCCTGCCCCACACCCCTGCCTACCTCATTGACCTCTCCATCGTCAGGTGACTCATTGTAGTCATTCATCTCATCCATGTCCTGCATGTCCTCATCATCCTCCGAGTCCTCTTCACTGTCCTCGTCGTCGTCTTCATCTTCCTCTTCCTCGTCATCATAGTGCTGGTGAGGCAGGGAAGAGCCTGTAGCCTCTACAGGTCTGCCTGGGCCAGTTCAAGGACTGGCCCACTTGGAGCCTCTCTCTGGGGACAACGAATGAGCTCCATTCCCCAGTCCTGTCCCACTTTAATCTAGCAGGCTGGTGCACGTTCTGCAGGACCTTAGTGCTGAGCCCAGTGCCCTCCCCCTCTACGTCCTCTTTTCTGTCCTCCACCCAGAGCTGAGGACCACGACTGCTCTGGAGTCAGAGGCCAGACCTTCCGAATTAGAGCAGAGCCTTGGTCCACCTGGGCCCCACAGAGGCCCCACCTGCTGGAGCCACTCACCTCTGAGGCCGGCTTGCCAATAGGTACCAGGTTGTTGTCTTTCTCTGCAATGCTCTGGAGCTGTGGCCACAGGGGGAGAAGAGCAAGGCCAGGGCCCAAGCAGGGCAGTCAGGGGCATGGCACTCACCTGCCCTGCCCCCAGGAAGACCCCCAAGTGTGAAGGAGAAGCTTCCTTCCAGCTCTCTGGAAGATTCAATCCCTTTCTCTCCTGTCATCTGCCACTTACTTATGAACTTGATCCAACTACATAAACTCTCTGGTCCTTGGTTTCCTCATAAGCTTATGGTGAGGATGAAGTGAGACTATCAGCCTAGAACATGACATCTGCTAGGTCCTCAATAAACAGTCAAAATTATTATTTTCTATGCTTTAGGGAAAAGAGCCTGGGCTCCAACCTGGCCTAGAGCTCCCACGGTCCCCTGGCAAATTAGGGTAACACAAAAGTGAGAACCTAGGCCCCCAGCTCAGGACAAAAAGCTCCCCCAGGGCAGGTCTCCAGAGTAGGTCTGGGTCAATGCCAGTGAAGGGGGGCGGGGCACCTGACTGAAGCTCCACCGCTGTGCTATGTCCTCACTCACCCAGGCCTGATGCTGCTGTTCTTGCTGCTGCAGCTCTGTCTCCTCCACACAGGGTCGATCCAGATTAAACCACAGTGTCTCAGTCACACGGGGGAAGAGTGAGGGAAACAACGTGGACATGGCTCCTAGACTGAGGAAAAGCGTCAGGTGAATCCAGCTCTCAGATGTGTTTGGTTTTAGTTTGTATTTGGTTACATTTTGATTTGGGGATTGGGTAGTGTGGAAGGTAGCAGGAAAGTACCCCTTCCCTGTGGGAATCAGACAGACCTGGGTTTGAGTCCTGGCTCCACCGCTTACTAGCTGTTTGACCTTGGCCAAGTCACTTAACCTCTCTGAGCCTCAGTTTCCTCATCTGTAAAACGGGGACAGTAACAATTATGCCACCCTCATAGTTATTCTGATAATTATGTAATTTACTTTATGGGTAAGTAAAGCTGTTTGTAAGCTGTTCAAGGAGGGAAGAGAATGGAAGCCAAATGTAGAGAGAGGAAACCAGAATGCAGACTGGCCTTACAAAATTAAAGACAGCAGGACTCTACTGAAACTCTCTCCACCTCCTCCAAACACTGAGACCTACTTTCTGCTCCTCCATGCCGCCCACACCATACCCACTCAGTGTCAGAAATTTTGGACCCTGACCACCTCTATCATGAACCACAGCCAAACTGGGGGGCAGGGAGGGGAAGTGTTATCACGTGCACGTATGGCTCAGTAACATTCTAAAGGTATGAGCAGATGAAAGACTGGATGAACTAACATGTAAGAGAACAAGTATATTCAGCTCAGATTCAGCAGCTGAGGGAGCTGAACGGGAGGTCCCAGAGAATCTGAATTAAAACCTTTCAGCTCACAGGAAAACTGAGGCCCAGCGACAGGCAACGACTGGCTCTAGGTGCCACGGTGAGTTGGGCATAGAACTCTCGCGGGGAAGAGATCCAGGCCGGGCACTAGAGGTGAGCAGGAGAAAAGGATCTACGTCTAATTCTGCTCTCGCCCTAATGCACTTGACCAATCCGGGGCCAGCCGCTGCCCTTCCGTGGAGCTCAGCTGCCCGGCGCGTTTAAGAGGCACAACAGAACCCTCTCTCAAGTCCCATCAGCACTGAAGGGCCAGAGACCGCGGCTCCGAAAGCCCAACCCCTCACCGCAAAGCCACCGCCCATTCTCGGCTTATTATGATAATGACCGTGGAGTTGACCAACAGGAAGAAGGCATGGGCGGGATCCAGGCAGGTATTTGGGGTTGCTACCGAGAAAGGAGCGGGGCCTGGATAAGGCCAATTAACTGCAAGAACTGCTGGGTGACAGGAAGTGACACCAATGAGTGACGGACCTTGTGCGACGGGGTGGGGCTTAGTTTCGAGGAAGCGGCCAATGAGCTGGAACTCTTTTAATGTTAAAGGGAGTGTGAACAGGCAGCTCCTGAGGAGGCGGGTCAAGGGAATGAGGTTTCTCTGGGGAAGGGAGGAAAGAAGGGGCAAAGAGACAGCAACAGCAGCCTGTCTTATGTACTTACCGCGCCGGGAGTCGGCAGGCGGCGGCGACCCGGAAGCACTTTATTCTCCCTGAGCGGAAGAATCCATCGGAACCTGGGACACACCAAACGCATGCGTCCTTGGTCTTCTTTTGTTTCCCGCTCCCGCCCACCGGACTGGAAGTGACGTTACACACGTTAGTCACGTGTTGGGTGGAAATTTGGCGCGCCTGCTCTATTGGCCCCGCCTTGAGTCTCAGCCAATCGGCCTCTCCAGCCTGGACCCGCCCCAACGGCCCCATTTAGCCCCGCCTTTCTGTCCCCAGGCGGTATTTGCTTGCCAATCCCTGTTGAAAAACACCTGGTGGCAACCAGCGTTAGTACTAGGACTGTTTGTCTTGCTGCGTCCCAGGAAAATTAGTCTGCTTCTACCCCAGAATCGCTGGGTGATTTTACGCCTCGCCCCTCCTGCTTGTCTCGTCTCCCCCTCAGTTTCCCGTTTGGGTGCATACATTCATTTATGTATTCCTTCGACAGAAATATTTGAGTCCCTACTATATTCCATATTCCAGGCCCTGCTAGAAGCTGGGGCTAAATCTAGGAACACGGTCCCTGCCCTCAAAGACCTCACAGACCAGTGGGGAAGCCAGACTCTGTAGACCTGCAGTGGACTCACTGGTCTCTTAAGACTGCCTTTCCAGTTCTGCATTCCAGATTTTGTAAGGGCTTGATTACCCAATCTCAGGCGCAGCATTCTGCTGCTGGGAAATTCAGCTGCCCTCTCCAGGACTGGGCTAAATAAGCTTAGCTGTCAGCCTTGTCACATCTCTCTCCCACTCCTTTGCTGATGCCTCCGTTTTACTAACCTCTGACTCAGCTTCCCTTTCAGAGATCCTTATGCCTTCTGGCAATGTAAGTCCTTCAAACCCAACCCCCATTAAGCTCCATCACTCACCAGCCCCTTTCACCGCCAGCAGTCATCCATAGTTCCCCTCCTGCCCTGACCAAATGTGTGACCTTTAACAAATCCCTTTTCCATGTCTGGGCTCAGTTTCCTTTTCAACCAGCATCATAATCTCTGCCCAGCCTTCTTCGCATCTTGGACTGATGTGAGGATTTCATGAGATAACATATTTAAGAGGTAGTGTACTGTGCATATCGACTGTCATTGTTGACAAGCAGCTCTGGGTGTTATAAAGTTTTTCATTAGAGTAAAATTTGCCCCTTGGAAATGTCCACCTTTTTCTTTCATTCATTCAAGCAATATCTACTGAGTACCTTACATATGCCTGCCACTATTCTAAGTAATGGGTACACAACAGTGAACAAAACAGACCAAAAAAAAAAAACAAATCATGAGGAGACTCATGGTGCTTCCATTTTAATGAGAGATAAATAAAGAAGATAGGTAAATAAAATATATAGTTTTAAGACTGCAGTAAATATTGAGGAGAAAAAATAAGTCAGAGAAGTGGAAATAAAATGTTGGTAGGGGAGACGTTTCCTTTCAGTTAGGGGGCCAAGGAAGACCTTACTGGGAAGGTGACCTTTGAGTAAAAGATCTGAAGAAAAAAGAAAGGGGGCACTATTCTGATATTTAGGGAAGAACATCAGGAAGGAACAAGTGCAAAGGGCCTGGAATGGCTGGAGCATAGTGTTCTGTGGGGAGAATGGGAGAAGATGAGGATAGAGGTAGGAGCCAGAGAGTACAGCTTCGCAGATCACGATAAGGACTTTGGTTTTACCCCATTTACCCCATGTTGAGGATCCCGTGAAGGGTTACGAGCAGAGGATCCACACAATCTGATTTAGATTTTAACAGAGTTACTCTGGCTGTTTTATGAAGAAAAATTCAGTGGGGTCAGTGGCAGAAGCAGGGAGACCAGTTGGAAAGACAAGGGAGGTGCTGGTTTTGGGGGGAAATATCTGGAGCTCATTTTTGAGTGTGTTGGCTTTGAGATGTCCATTAGAGTGGGGTTGTTGAGGGAGCAGGAGGGCATATAGGTCTGAAGGTCAAGGGAGAGATCAAGACTGGAAATATCAGTTTGAGAGTCATCAGCACATGGATGGTGTTTAAAGCCATGAGAGAGGATGAGCCCACCAAAGGAGTGAGTGTAGATGGAAAATCATTTCCTTAAAAATTCAGAATTTGAGAAAACTAGGAGAAGCAGCAAACTAATGAGAAGGAGGGCCAAGAAGATAAGAAGAAAGCCAGGTAAGTTGGGTGGTATCCTGGAAGCCAAGTAAAAAAGGGGTATCAGGAAGGAGGTAGTGCTGCACTACAGTGGAGTTCTGTATAAAACTGTTTCTATTTGTTTCCTCAGCAGACCATGAGCTCCTTGAGGGCAGAGACTGAGTGGTTTCTAAGTCCCCAGAACCCACCCTTGACTTCTCCCTTCTCCATCCCTTATCTGCTCCTTCAGTGTCCCCAGCAGTCACTCCCTCTGGTTCTTTTAGTTACAGGATCCCTACGTCCGGCATCCTTTGCCTCCATCCTTCCTGACAGCTCTGGCCTGATGGAAATCCCCCAGTAACCTAGAGTTTCTTACCTAGATCCTCAGCCAGGTTCAACAAGCCATGGTGAGCTTCCCTGGTGGTGCAGTGGTTAAGAATCTGCCTGCCGATGCAGCGGACACGGGTTCGAGCCCTGGTCCGGGAAGATCCCACATGCTGCAGAGCAACTAAGTCCGTGCGCCACAACTACTGAGCATGCGCTGTAGAGCCCGCAAGCCACAACTACTGAGCCCTCATGCCACAACTACTGAAGCCCGCGCACCTAGAGCCCGTGCTCCATGACAAGAGAAGCCACTGCAATGAGAAGCCCACGCACCACAACGAAGTGTAGCCCCTGCTCACCGCAACTAGAGAAAAGCCTGAGCACAGCAACGAAGACCCAATGCAGCCAAAAATAAAATAAATTAATTAAAAAAAAAAAGCCATGGTGATAGGAGAAGGGGAAAAGGAAGAGGGATAAGTGGAAATTTGGGGTGATACCCTATTTTTGGCTCAGGCAACTGAGTCAGTGATGGTGCCACATTCATTATCCACCATTTATCCTTACCAAGTGCTTGAGTTTTTTTTTTCCTTTCATTTCAAGGATAATAAACTAAGACTCTGAGGGAATTTCCTGGTGGTCCAGTGGTAGGACTCCATGCTTTCACTGCCGAGGGCACGGGTTCAATCCCTGGTTGGGGAACTAAGATCCTGCAAGCTGCGTGGAATGGCCAAATAAATAAATAAATAAAGACTCATATTCCTTAAAAATATAAAATTTGAAAAGGTTAAAAATTTGCTTCATATTCCTTCATCTGTTCCACTATTTGGTCGACATTTATTGAGTGCCAATTGAGTGCCAGACACCTTGATAGGCCCTGGGGACAGAGAGATGAAGCAGAAATAATCCTTATCCTAGAGGAGAATACAGTCTAGTGAGGACTAAGACAGTTATAGACAATTATAGAAGAGGGTAGTAAATATTAAAATCAGTGTATACAGAGAGTGTTATAAGAACACAGAGGAAAGAGAGAGGAATGGATTCTGGATAAACTGAGTCTAGACTTTGTTTGAAGGAAGGAAACATTTATTTGAACGGGCCTTGAGGGATGAGTAGGGGTTTACCTAGTAGACAAGTGGGAGAAGGGGATGCACAAAAAGGCGTATTGCATGCAAAGGCACGGAGTTAAAAGCAGATGATGTATTTGGAGAACACTGAGAATCTTTTTGGGCAGAACTAAGTGTCTCGGGGTAGAGAGAGAGATGAGAAGGAACGTTAGGGGGACTCTGATGGGGTAGGGCTTTGGTGGCCCTGAGATAGAGTGGATGTGATGAGAGCCAGGCATCCTGGGACTTACCTTGGCTCTATTACTGACTTTCTGGAGACCCGAGGCTGGTCCCTCCCGCTCTCCCAGCTTTCCATTTTCTCTAACATAATATCCCAACCATGTCTCCAGCTCTGGTGTGAATCCCTGGAAGGCACTTCCCTGACCTGGCCCCTTCTGTCCTGAGATGTCACCTGCTTCCTCGTTGTGTTTTACCCAAGCCAGGGCCTGGGCTGAAAGCAGAAGGCAGGATGGGGATTTCCCAAGTCAGAAATAAATCCAAAGCCCGTAGGCTGGAGAGAGAAATCCATGGCTCTGTGCAGAGAATTCTCCAGGATCCAGGAAGGTTTAGACCTGAGTGATGTGAATTCAATGCCAGTGAGGGCTGCTTCCATGGTCCTTGAGGAGTATGGCTGGCCCTGGTAGGGGACAGAGGGAAACGTCAGTCACCATCTCTTACGTATACGGAAGGATATTTGGTCTCCAAAGAGCTTTCACACTTGTCATTTCCTCTTATCCTCACCCCAGTCCTGGAAACCCTGCTCCCAGTTAGCCTATGAGGAACGTGAGGCTCTGGAAAGTGAAGTGGCTTGTCCGAGCTGAAGCTACAACTTAAGAAGGTCAATCTTGCATTCGCTCCACAAAGCTTTCTTATGAGCCAGTCTGTGCTTGGTGATGGGGGACCCACAGGGGAATCAGATCTGAGTCCTCATCCCCTGGAAGCCCCCAGTCTAGTTTGGGAGGCCTCAAGCAAATCATTAGGCCCTTGAGGGCAGGTCTCTGATTCATCTCTATTTCCTTAGCACACAGCACAGTGCCTGGCACAGAGTAGCCACTCAAGAAATGTAAAAGATGGGCTTTTCTTCCCTTCAATCTAATGGAACTGAATTCATTAGACGTGTGTTCGTGTGACAATTGCTACACTAGAGACAGTTTCTGAGAAGAGTGGGGGCAGTGAGCAGAGGGTAACATGTGGGTGTGGAGGTGGGGAGGGATCCTCAGGGAGATGAGACTTTGAAGGAGGAGAAGTCAGGAGAGGACAGTCTAGACAAGAGGGGGCTGCAAGTGCAAAAGGGGCCTGAAAGAGTGTGGTGTGCCTGGGGCATGGCCATGCTTGCGGGCCTCCTTGTGGCCATCCTGGTGATGGGCACAATGAGAGGAGACAGGATGAAAAAATGGTGCCCTTGTTACCAAGTCCAAGCTTGTACCGCTCACTGCATGACAGGCCAATAAATCGAGATATGAGTTGTTGGGATAAGGAATAGTGACTTTATTTGGAAAGCCAGCAGACCGAGAAGATGGTGGACTAGTGTCCCAAAGAACCATCTTACCTGAGTTAGAATTCAGGCTTCTTTTATACTAAAAGGGGAGCAGGTGTGGCTTGGTGTAGGAATCCTTTGTTCTTGCAGCTGTCCGTGTAGGTGTGGTCACAGTATTCCCACATAACTTCAACAAGACAAATGTTATCCTCTGTTCTGCACCTTTTAGTCTCTACATGAATGGAATGACACCTTAAAGGGTCCGAGCCTTGAGAACGGGCTATCCTGTATATTTCAGGTTATAGGCAACATTCTTTTACAAAAGGGGCAAAGCCAGCATAACTCAGTACAGGCAACAGCACAAAGGTCAGTGCTAAAGGAATTCAATATGGAGTCAGGTTTGTTATTCTCTGTTATACCCTGTCCTCAAAGGATGACACATACCCTTGGAGAAGGACGAGGAGACATTGAGAAGGGCTTCCTTGAGCAGGAGAGACTTCAGCTGTACCTTGAACCATGCTTCAGAGTTAAAGAGTGAGAAAGGAGGAAAAAAGAAACCTTCCTGGTGGGAGGGGACTCCCTGAGCAGGCACTGGGGTGTGTGGTGAATGAGGAGACTGCTTGGCAGGAGAGCATGGCAGGCGTGTGGAGATGCTGTGAGGAGCTGGAGAGCCCCACTGGGTGGGCTGGCTGAGGGAGTATACTTTTGCTTGGGGTACAAGATTCCTCTACCTCAGGGTCATTGTAATGGAGCAAATGGCCTCGTTGCCTGCTGCCCAACGGAAAGACCAAATAGCAGGCAACAGTTGTGTGCAGAGAGAAAAGATTTTATTGCAGCCAAACTAGGAGACAGGAGGCAGTGTGCAGATGTGTCTGCTCATGGGTTTTTGAGTGGGATATTTATCTTGGAAACAGGAAGTCGGGGGGGGGGGGCCTTGGAAATGATTGGTGGAAAGTGCCTGTAAGTTTAAGGAGTTTTCTGCTCAGGCAGGCCTGACTGCTTTTCCTGTCTCTTCCTGGGTGGCATGTGCAAATTGTGTGTATGTGTGTGTGGGGGGGTGTCCATATGTAACATGTAGTGGTTTTTTTTTTTTTTTTTTGGTCCTGCCACTGCACTGCTTGTGGCATTCTAGTTCCCCAGTCAGGGATAGAACCTGGGGCCCCCTGCAGTGGACGCATGGAGTCCTAACCACTGCACCACCAGGAAATTCCCCATGCGGTGGATTTAAAGTTCACTATCAGTCATCATTGTAGTCCTTCAATGCACCTCCCAGCCTGATGCTCAGTTGGAGAGACTTCAGCAAGTTGTATCCATATCTGTAGTTTCCCTGACACTCCAAAAAAAAACCAAAAGGAAAAACAAAAAAAAACTTCTGTTCTTGATGTATTATTTTGTTTCTACTTTATGGGCCTTGTAAATTACATGGCACATTTCAACTCAACACGTCATTTATTTTCTGGTTAGCAAACAGTCACTGAGGTCTCTCCTGGGCCTGACTCTGAGTTTAGGATGGATGAATGAGTTATAAGTGATTGCTGTGGATTCTCTTCCAAGTCCCTAGAAAGCTGGCCCCAGGAGGGGTGCTGTAACAGGGAAAAATAAACCTGACTCCATATTAGATCTGTTTCTTTTACTTTAACTTTTTTTTTTTTTTTAATTTATTTTTTTGTGTGGTACACGGGCCTCTCACTGCTGTGGCCTCTCCCGCTGCGCTCAGCGGCCATGGCTCACGGGCCCAGCCGCTCCGCGGCATGTGGGATCCTCCCGGACCGGGGCACGAACCCGTGTCCCCTGCATCGGCAGGTGGACTCTCAACCACTGTGCCACCAGGGAAGCCCTACTTTAACCTTTTATTCTATTGCTTTTGCTTTGTGTTAAGAATGTTGCCTTAAATATACAATGGAGAAGACAGTCTTTTCAACAAGTGGTGCTGGGAAAACTGGACAGCTACATGTAAAGAATGAAATTAGAACATTCTCTAACACCATACACAAAATAAACTCAAAATGGATCAAAGACCTAAATGTAAGGCCGTACACCATAAAATTCTTAGAGGAAAACAGAGAGAGAACACTCTTTGACATAAATGGCAGCAATATCTTTTTTGATCCACCTCCTAGAGTAATGGAAATAAAAACAAAAATAAACAAATAGATCTAATTAAACTTAAAAGCTTCTGCACAGCAACAGAAGCCATAAAAAAAAAAAAAAACGAAAAGACAACCCACAGAATGGGAGAAAATATCTGCAAATGAAGCGACCGACCGACAAGGGCTCAATCTCTAAAATATACAAACAGCTCAAGCAGCTCTATGTCAAAAAGACAAACAACACACTCAAAAAATGGGCAGAAGATCTAAACAGACATTTCTCCAAAGACTACAGATGGCCAAAAATCACATGAAAAGATGCTCAACATCACTAATTATCAGAGAAATGCAAATCAAAACTATAATGAGGTATCACTGCATACCAGCCAGAATGGCCATTATCAAAAAGTCTACAAACAATAAATACTGGAGAGGGTGTGGAGAAAAGGGAACCCTCCTACACTGTTGGTGGGAATGTAAATTGGTAAACCACTATGGAGAACAGTATGGAGGTTCCTTAAAAAACTAAAGATAGAACTACCATATGATCCAGCAATCCCACTCCTGGGCATATATCCAGAGAAAACCATAATCTGAAAAGATACATGCACCCCAATGTTCACAGCAGCACTATTTACAATAGCCAAGACATGGAAGCAACCTAAATGTCCATCAACAGAGGAATGGATAAAGAAGATGTGGTACATATATACAATGGAATATTACTGAGCCATCAAAAAGAATGAAATAATGCCATCTGCAGCAACAATGGATGGACCTAAAGATGACCATACTAAGTGAAGTAAGTCAGGCAGAGAAAGACAAATATCATATGATATTACTCATATGTGGAATCTAATTTTTAAAATAATACAAATGAACTTATTTACAAAACAGAAACAGACTTACAAATATTGAAAACAAATTTATGGTTACCAAAGGAGAAATGTGGCATGGAGGACCTTGGGATGAACATACACACACTACTATGTATAAGACAGATAACCAACAAGTACCTACTACGCAGCACAGGGAACTCTATTCAACATTCTGTGATAACGTATATGAGAAAAGAATCTAAAAAAGAATGAATATATGTATATGTATAACTGAATCACTTACTGTACAGCAGAAACTAACAGAACACTGTAAATCAAGTATACGCCAATAAAATTAAAATAAAAAATAAAAATAAATAAAAGGTGAGAGTATATGTAAAATCTAAAAAGAAATTTAAAAAAAAAAAGACTAAGATCCCACAAGCCATGCAGTGCAGCCAAAAAAAAAAAAAAAGAAGAATAAAAAACCTGAACTCATAGATAGAAAGAACAGACTGGTGGTAGTCAGAGGCAGGGGGTGAGGGGTGAGTAAAATGGGTGAAGATGGTCAAAAGGTACAGACTTCCACTTATAAGATAAACAAATCATGAGGATTTAATGTATTCACAGCATTACATAGTGACTACAGTTAATAATACTGTATTGGGGACTTCCTGGTGGCGCAGTGGTTAAGAATCCGCCTGCCAATGCAGGGGACACGGGTTCGAGCCCTGGTCCAGGAAGATCTCACGTGCCACGGAGCAACTAAGCCCGTGTGCCACAACTACAGAGCCTGCGCTCTAGAGACTGCGGGCCACAACTACTGAGCCTGTGAGCCACAACTACTGAAGCCTGCGTGCCTAGAGCCCGTGCTCTGCAACAAGAGAAGCCACCCAGTGAGAAGCCTGCGCATCGCAACGAAGAGTAGCCCCCGCTCGCCACAACTAGAGAAAGTCTGCACGCAGCAATGAAGACCCAACGCAGCCAAAACTAAAATAACTTAAAAAAAAAAAAAGTGGCATGGTGGTTGCAGGTGTAATAGAGAAGAACAAATCTGACTCCACATTAGATCTGTTTCTTTTACTTTAACCTTTGTATTCTATTGCTTTTGCTTTGAGTTAAGAATGTTGCCTATTGTGTGGGCGGGGAGGGATAAATTGGGAGATTAGTGTTGATATATACACAGCTCTATATATAAAACAGATAAGTAATAAGAACCTACTGTATAGCACAGGGAACTCTACTCAATACTCTGTAATGACCTATATGGGAAAAGAATAAAAAAAAGAGCAGATATATGTATATGTATAACTGATTCACTTTGCTGTACAGCAGAAGCTAACACAACATTGTACATCAACTATATTCCAATAAAAATTAATTTAAAAAAAATAGGGCTTCCCTGGTGGCGCAGTGGTTGAGTCCACCTGCCAATGCAGGGGACACGGGTTCGTGCCCCGGTCCGGGAGGATCCCACATGCCGCGGAGTGGCTGGGCCCGTGAGCCATGGCCCCTGAGCCTGTGCGTCCGGAGCCTGTGCTCCGCAACGGGAGAGGCCACAACAGTGAGAGGCCCGCGTACGGGGGGTGGGGGGGGGATGCTGCCTATAGTCTGAAATATACATGATAGTCCATTCTCAAGGCTCTGACCTTTAAAGGTATAACACTTTTCCCTTCATATAGAGATAAAAAGTTGCAGAACAGAGAATAATATTTGTCTTGTTGGAGGTTTACAGGAACATCATGACCTGACTGACCTATGTAGACAGATGCAAGAACAAAGGATTCCTAGTCTCTGGACGTCATGACTGTTCACTAGTGGCTCCGCAGCACTGAGCACAGTGGCCAGGCATCAGCTGATATTCAATAAATATTTGTTGAATGAACGAATGAGAGACCAAAATACTGGACACGTGTGGTATCTGTACTGTTCAGGGAAGGGCAGAGGACTTGGATCTGGGATCTAGCTCATTGATTCCTCATTGTGTGCTCTGACTTTGGCCAAGACACTTCACCTCTGAACCTCAGTTTCTCTATGTGTAAAGTAGGGGCTGTCTGCCCCACAGGGTTCTTGTCAAGGTCAAATGAAATACATGTGATAAGGGTCCAGTTACTGTCCCAGGGAGCTGCACAGTGACCCAGAAGCTTTGGCCGAAGCATACAGGAAGCAAGGAGGCTTCGACTGAGACATCTGGACTAACAAGGTTCTAATCCAGTTCCAAGTCCACCATCAGTCCCCAGGTGACCTTGGATCTGTATTAGTTTCTTATGGCTGCTATAACAAACTACCGAAAACTTTGTGGCTGAAAACAACGTGGATTTATTCTCTTACAGTTCTGGAGGTCAGAAGTCTAAAATCAAGGTTTCAACAGGACTGCATTCCTTCTGAAGGCTTCAGGAAAGATCCATTTCCATGTCTTTTCCAGCCTCCAGAGACCACCTGTATGCCTGTGCTGTGGGCCCCTTCCTCGTATCACTCCAACCTCTTACTTCCACCCTTATAACTTCTACTGGACTCTCTGATCTCCTGCCTTCCTCTTATAAGGATCCTTGTGATGATATCGGCCCATTCAGATAATCCAGAATCATCTCCCTATCTCAAGATCTGTACCTTAATCACATCTGCAAAGTCCCTTTTGCCATACAAAGTAACATTCACAGGTTCTGGGGATTAGGACATGGGCACTAGTACCATCCTTCTCCCACTTGGGCATCAATCTCTTCTTCCAGAAGATAATAGCCTCAGTCTGCCCTGCCCTCCCTCCCTCCAGCCTCCCCCTGGAGGAGGGCTCTCATGGAGCCAGGAATGTTGGATGGAGACCAGGGAGTGAGTTCCAGACTGCTTCACCACCCCAGCTCACAAATTGCCCCAATCTTGTCACGGGTAGTTACAGCCCCAGGACCTAACTGCCCCCTAACCTGTGCTCTGCCCTTCCCTTCCATTTCCTGGGCTTTTCCAGGCAGGCCAGCCTCCTCCCACCCCAATGACAACCAACCTTTCACAAAAAAACACCCTTTATTACTAAATTGCAAACATTTACTATCTCACGCTATCCCTGCCTGCACCCCCTACCCTGCACTCCAGGAACCTTAATCCAAATATTTCTCCCACATCCAATCCTCACTCACAGCCCCTTATGGAAGTCACACTTCATTTTACATTTCTATTTTACAGGTGGAGATATTGAGGCTCTACCCCTTCCTCCTCACTCCAGCTCCCGGATCTCCTCTGCCACTGTCCTTTCTGCTCTCAGCCTCCAGGGCCAGGGCAGTTTCACCAAGATGCACTGAATCCAAACTGGTGACAGTCTCAAATTAATCAGAGGGGGCCCAGCGATCATCCCAGCCCCTACTCGGCATTCACCATTCATTTAGACTACAAATATTTCCTGAGCACTGACTAGATACTTGGTACTGTTTTAAGTTGGGAACAAAACTGACACAATTCCTTGCTCTCATATGGTTCACTTTGTAGTGGTGGGAGACCATCCCATAAACAGGCAGTAATATCAGATGGTGATAAATGTGCTGAAAAAGAATAAAGCCAGGGAAGGCAACGGAGCACACAGGGGTGAGGATGGCAACCATATTCGAGAGAAGGTGGTCAGGAAAAGGTTCGCTAATAAGCAGACATTTAAACAGATTTCCAAAGAAAGGAGGCAGAGAGCAATATGGAAGTGGCGGAATATTCCAGGCTGGAATCAGCATCACTTTCAGCAGCTGCTACCCAGATTTCCTGCTGCAGTACCAGCCAGCACCTTTCCCATCTTCTGTCTCAGAAAATGGTGCCAACATCTCTCAGTCCATAACCCAGAAACCTGAGACTCATTTTTGTCCCTGACCTCTCCCTCTCTCCCCACACCCCAAAAGTCCCCAGGCCCTAGAGATTTTATTCACTAAGTATCTCATGAATCCACTACTTCCCTCAACTCCAAAATTCTTTTTTCCCCATCCCCCTCCAGCCCTACTCCACTCATAGCCTTCCTCATCTCAGCAAATGGCCACACACTCTTCCGATTTCTCAGCCCAAGAACCCTTGGAGTCATCCTAATTCCTCCCTTTCTCCCACATCCAGTATCCAATCCATCAGCAAATCTCATTAGCACTCCCTTCAAACTACATCCAGATTCCCACCCTTTCACCGCCCCCTCTGCCACCGCTTACCCCCTGCTTCAAGTCATGGTTGCCTTGAGCTTGTGCTGTTCAAAATAGACCTTCATGTTCTTTGCTTGCTTTCCCTTGTCCCTAGAATCTGTTCCTAGATCAGATGCTGAACTGAAAAAAAAAAAAAAAAAGTTTCCATTGCATTCAGAGTAAAATCCCAAATCCTTACCCAGTCTGACTAATGCGGCCTTCTAGATTCTGGTCCAGACCACACACTCCTATACCGTGTGCCCTGCTCCCTGCTCACCAGTCCCACTGGCTTCCTTGCTGTTTGTTCTTAGAAGGCACTGAGTATATTCCTGCCTCAGGGCCTTTGGACTTACTGTTCCCTCTGACTGGAATACTTCTCCCTTGTAGTATAAACTGACTGTTAGGTTCTTTGTTTTGTAATGAAAGTGCCTGTCTTAAGCTTTGATTACTGAGGCAGCCACATCAAAGGATATCTTGAATGAACAAATCACTAGATAAAGAGTCAGGCTGCCTCCTGGAACTGAGGCTCCTTTGTTTTAGAGGTATTGGTTGATCTCAGTAACTGACCATTTGGGCCACTTGTTGTTTTTTTTTAACATCATTATTGGAGTATAATTGCTTTACAATGGTGTGTTAGTTTCTGCTTTATAACAAAGTGAATCAGTTATACATATACATATGTCCCCATATCTCTTCCCTCTTGCTTCTCCCTCCCTCCCACCCTCCCTATACCATCCCTCTAGGTGGTCACAAAGCACCGTGCTGATCTCCCTGTGCTATGTGGCTGCTTCCCACTAGCTATCTATTTTACGTTTGGTAGTGTATATATGTCCATGCCACTCTCTCACTTTGTCACAGCTTACCCTTCCCCCTCCCCATATCCTCAAGTCCATTCTCTAGTAGGTCTGTGTCTTTACTCCCGTCTTACCCCTAGGTTCTTCATGACATTTTTTTTTTTAGATTCCATATATATGTGTTAGCATACAGTATTTGTCTTTCTCTCTCTGACTTACTTCACTCTGTATGACAGACTCTAGGTCCATCCACCTCACTACAAATAATTCAATTTCGTTTCTTTTTATGGCTGGGCCACTTGTTTTTTCCCTTCCCACACTTTAAATTCCTGCTCATATGTTTTTTTTTTTTGTTTTTTTAATACATTTATTTATTTATTTATGGCTGTGTTGGGTCTTCGTTGCTGCGCGCGGGCTTTCTCTAGTTGCAGCAAACGGGGCCTACTTTTCGTCATGGTGCACCGGCTTCTCATTGTGGTGGCTTCTCTTGTTGCGGAGCATGGGCTGTAGGTGCGCGGGCTTCAGTAATTGTGGCACGCAGGCTCAGTAGTTGTGGCGCACGGGCCTAGTCGCTCCGTGACATGTGGGATTTTCCTGGACCAGGGCTCGAACCCTTGTCCCCTGCGTTGGCAGGCGGATTCTTAACCACTGTGCCTCCAGGGAAGCCCATCAAATATTTTAAATTCATCAATGAAGAGAGACTGAAACCCTAGGTCCCCACCCTCAACGCCAATAAAAGCAGAACCCCAAGCCCACACATTCTTTCTTCCTCTCTCTATGGCAACCTTGCTGTATGGCCACAGGTACGCTGTGTAATTTCCGGGTCCTGTAAATGAACCTTTATTCTTTCAAAGTTTCCTGATGCTTATTGCTGCAAGATATCTTGCAATCATAATAAGAACTTTAAGGGCCAGTCCAGCCATAACATTGCTTTTTGACAGGCAGAGACAGGCACAAAACAATTGGCATAGTGGGCAGGATTGCATGATTGCCCTTGCAATTAAACAAGGGGAATGCCCTTTTTACCTGTAACTTGCTTACTAACCACCTAACTCGGGTGGGTAACACCATCTGAGGAAGGAGCACCCCTTGCTGGGGGCCTGTTGCGCTACGGTGTGCTTTCACATGATTCTCAGTGGTGTGTTGCCTGTGGTATCCAACCCAAAAGGTCACAGCTGCCATAATAATCCAAGGATCTCCCCAGAGTGGTGTGATAAAGACTAAATGGTCTAATGAGAAGAGTAGGCCACTAATTATAAAGGGCTTAATTGACTATTGCCTAAGGGTCCTCCATGCCTCAAGGCCAAGGAGAGCTAAGGAGCCTTGAATTGCAAGGCTATTGTCACTACTCAAGGAGAGGCTAAAGGTATGAGAAAAACATTCCCTTAGGGGAAGAGGATAGGAGATCTCTTACTGCTACCACTGTCAGTAGGTTGTGCTATGTAGGACTATGTGTCCTAACCAAGAAGAATGAAATAGCCTTGCAGCCAGAAACCAGTGGCAACACCAGAGGGAAAATATGACAGAGGCTTACAGTCTCTGTGTCACCACTTCACTCACTACTTGGTCCCCTGAACTGATGGAATATTATGGATCCAATCCCTGGTGTGATGTTGCAACTGAGCAGGACCCTGTGGGGCTCCTGGGCATGGAAGCCTTTCTGTCCCCCGTTTCTTATTTGTAGGGAACAGACTCCAGCATCCATGACCTTCCCTGAGTTCCAAAAGGGAGATTCAAACAGTGGCTAATCAAGGGAGAAGCAGCCAGGAAGCCACCTGAGGCGAGATTAAAGGGACCAGAGAAACTCATCAAGATTAGGAGACAGTGGTTAAGCGCAGTGGTTAAGGATCCGCCTGCCAATGCAGGGGACACAGGTTGGAGCCCTGGTCCAGGAAGATCCCACACGCCGCAGAGCAACTAAGCCCATGCGCCACAACTACTGAGCCTGCACTCTAGATCCCGCGAGCCACAAGTACTGAGCCTGCGCTCTAGAGCCCGCAAGCCACAACTACTGAAGCCCGTGCACCTAGAGCCCGTGCTCCGCAACAAGAGAAGCCACTGCAATGAGAAGCCAGCGCACCGCAACAAAGAGTAGCCCCCTCTCACTGCAACTAGAGAAAGCCATGTGCAGCAACAAAGATCCAACTCAGCCAAAAATAAAACAAACAAAAAAAGATTGAGACCACCTGAGATGAGATTAAAGGAGTGCAGGCTCTGCACCCACCCTAATCTTATCAGCAACTCCACACTTGAACTGTTGCTATAAAACTCCTCATCAAATCCTCCCGGGTTAGGGACATACAGTTTTTCAGGGCAGGAGCCCACTGTGTACTCTTTGCCTGGCAAAGCAATAAAGCTATTCTTTTCTACTTCCTTTAAAACTGTTGTCTCTGAGAGATTTGATTTGGCACAGGTGCACAGAGGCTGACCTTTTGGCATCAGTGTTACTAAAAAAATTAATAGACAAATATAAATGTCCTAAACATCTGGTGCCAATGTCTCCTAAGAACCCTGATGGGGTACACCAGCTCCTTGACAAATGCAAAACCCCACAGATGCTTCCTGGGTGTTATTTATTTATTTGAATATTTATTTATTTATTTGGCTGTGCTGGGTCTTAGTTGTGGCATGCGGGATCTTTTAGTTGCAGCATGCAGGATCTTTAGTTGCAGGCATGTGGGATCTAGTTCCCTGACCAGGGATCGAACCCAGGCCCCCTGAATTGGGAGCGTGGCGTTTTAACCGCTGGGCCACCAGGGAAGTGCCTCCTGGGTGTTATTTAAAGCCATGCATACCAACATGCCAAAACTCTGGAATTACACTCCAGGGGCCTGGGGGCTTTTCCCAAAGACTATATGCATATCTCCCGTTAGTGGAGGCAGACCCAATCCTGGCGAGGTCTCTTGGGATACCCCGTGGAAAGGAAAGCAGCCACCCACAAAGAGGGCTCACAGTGACATCATCCAAAAATTTCTGGTAACAGCACATAAGATTAAGGTAACAGGATAAAAACAGGAAGTGGAAACTGAGATCAAAAACTGTACCTTAACTGAAATTAAAATATTATTTAAAGATTTTATGCATGGGGAAAGAGAGAGGGAAACTAATTGGCTATTGTGGATTTCTTGGATTTTCTTGTTTGGTTGGAACAAGACAGTCTCTGAATTGATATTTACAGCTGCCAAAATGTGTCAACTGGCTGGTATCTCTAAAGACACTAAAAGCCATAACTTTCTTAAAGATTCATTTGAGCTCATTTCCTCCGAGATATTACAGATCCCGAGGCCCCTGGACTTTCCCCTGTATGCGGCAGAATTAGAAGTATGAGTCATGGGTGTCCCTGCCCCCAAGGGAAAAGGTGACAAGGTTACCAATCTCTTGTGAGGAGGAAGAGGGAAATGGGAAGGCAAAGGCCCTTAGAGCCACTGATATTCGTACCAGGGGACTTCCTCTCCTCACTTGGATGTTTAGTGCCTGGCACCATGACCATTCTTCCATCACAGTGACTACTGGTAAGGCTCACAATGAATGGAAAACATTAAGATGAAGCCCGTCTCCTGCTGCGCAAAATTGGCATGGTTCAATAGGTTTATCATTTCTGTGACCACAGTGATCCAATATCACTGTGCCAGTGACCCAATACACTATGCCAATCACCACAGTGATCCACCCCTTTTCATTTTCAACCCTGAAAAAGCCCACTCTGACCTGGAGTCCAGAGGATTATTTTTAGAAGGTACTCCCCTAATTACAGGGCAGCACTACTACATTTTATTGGGACTGCCAAAACCATCCAAAAGGCACTAAAACTCCAAGAAGAAAACTTAGATTCTTTCTCTGTCCCTTGAAGATGTAAATCTTAAAATGTCTTTGAAATATAAACACCCCAGGAAATTACTTGTCAAGGACAAATACAAATCTTAAAAGTCTTCTCCACAAATATTAGTAAGAAGCTTTAGCCATTGGAGCAGGTAACCTTAAATTGTTCCATCTGCCAACTTGGATTCAACTGTTATTATAAACTAATGAGTTTTATATTGTTGTATGTGATTCATAGCTAACATTTTGGAACAGAAGCTATAGAGTGTCTGTGTCTGTCTGCCCATTTATGTATATCTATGCATGCACGTTATATATATGTAATTTTTTTCTTTCTCTACCTCTGGATGGAAATGCTAAAATTAATTTCTAAAAGAGATCTTATTTAATTGGTTTAAAAATAAATAGTTATCAATTAAGTATTCCTAAAACTCAGAAATACAGTAACTAACTCAAATGTTTTTTGAGTTCACATGATCCGGGGTAATCGCTGGTAAATAAAAACTGGTTAAATTAAAATAGGTATGTCTTTAGAGTTACCAGCATTAAATAAAATGCAGATTGGGACCTCCCTGGTGGTCCAGTGGTTAAGACTCCACACTTCCACTGCAGGGCGTGCGGGTTCGATCCCTGGTTGGGGAACTAAGATCCCACATGACACATGGCCAATAAATAAATAAATAAAATGCAGATAAACAACTTTTATTCTCCCTGGGCTTACTAGTCAAATAAATTCATGTTATCTCCATTACAAAATTTGTCAGCAAGAAAGGTAGTTTTGGATGATGGCTGACTTGTGTCTAATGAACTTTTTGTGGGTAGTCTAAACATAATTGTTGGGAGATAGATAAATGTAAGTGGGATAAGAGTTTTTAGGTGAACTTTACTGCAATAATTATGTGTTATGGTATGTCTACTTAAGAATAGTTTCCCAAATCTTTGGTAACTTCCACCCTGAAAATTTTGCTAAGTTAAATTAAATGATGGGAATTCATTTAATGTCCAGATCATTTCCAAATATGATAAAATACTGAAATAGGAATTGCTCAACAAGTCTAAGTTTACCTAATTTTGACCTCCTATTACAGAGGAAACGGTATTTTCTTCTATTAGGAAGCATGTCCTGTGCCACGTTGAAAAACTATACTATGAAGAAATGTATGTTTCTAGAAATTATGAAATGTATTCATAAATTTGCCAATCTAAAGAATGCTGATTTAACAGTTCAGTTCACAAGTGCTTACTTTTTTTTTTTTTTTGGCCGCACCGCACAGCTTGAGGGATCACAGTTCCCAAACCAAGGACTCGACCCGGGCCACAGCAGTCAAAGTGCCAAATCCTAACCACTAGACCACCAGGGAACTCCCCACACATGTGCTTACTTCTTAGTGTTCATTCGAAATTAAGGTTCCTAAAGGTTAAGAATTCTAATTAATATGCATAATTAAAGCTACTAGAAATAATAAGGTAAACAACTCTGTATGCAAGGAAAGTAGGATTTTTATTTTTGGCTTAGAGAAGGTATGAGGTATGGAGATGCACTTTTGTTAAGGGAAAAGAAAGTAAATTTTTCCTAAAGTAAAACTGGTTATTTCAGAATGGGAAAGAGGAAAATAAAGGATGAAGTGGTATAGAAAGTTGGGAAGAAAGAGAAAGGAACAGAGAAATTTACCTTGTGGGGTCAAGTTGGCTAAAATGGAATTGTTACTATAAGGGTTTTTTTAAAAACATAGGCTTTAGTATCAGTAGTATGCTTACGTATTTTCTTTCATCTGCTAAAAGGACAAAGTTATCTTGGAGCATTGATCTACTCCTCGTAAGAGATTACAAAAGGTTTTTCTTTACCTTTTAAGTAATCTGGCTAGGAATCAAAGATGTTGTGTTTTACCAAAATATTTTCCTCTGCTTCATGTTATCCTAATCAGGTGTTTGATTACTAAGAAAACTGAGTCTTCTGAATATTATGAGAACTCACAACTCTGGGGCCTTCTGTATTTGCCTTTTAAATCTTTTGTCACTTTGGTTAAGTAGATAATTAAGTATTTTTTCATAATGATCTGTGATGTTATTTAGTTAAGTGTCCAAAACCTTTTGATATTTTGGACAAACTTCCCCAAATCAAATTCTAAGTGAAGTCTTTTTGACCTGGGAGTAACTTTGGGATTTTCTAGAGGTCTAAGGAAAACTGGATTCATAAAACTGCTAACAAAAGATCAAGGTCAATAATTAATTACAGGGCTTCCCTGGTGGTGCAGTGGTTGAGAGTCCACCTGCCGATGCAGGGGACATGGGTTCGTGCCCCGGTCCGGGAAGATCCCGCATGCCGCGGAGCGGCTGGGCCCATAAGCCATGGCCGCTGAGCCTGCGCGTCCAGAGCCTGTGCTCCGCAACAGGAGAGGCCACAACAGTGAGAGATCCGCGTACCGCAAAAAAAAAAAAAAAAAAAAAAAAGAATTAATTACATAGGGACTTCCCTGGTGGCACAGTGGTTAAGAATCCGCCTGCCAATGCAGGGGACATGGGTTCAAGCACTGCTCTGGGAAGATCCTGCGGAGCAACTAAGCCTGTGCGCCACAACTACTGAGACTGTGCTCTAGAGCCCGTGCTCCGCAACAAGAGAAGCCAACCCAATGAGAAGCCCGTGCACTGCAACGAAGAGTGGCCCCCACTCGCCACAACTAGAGAAAGCCTGCATACAGCCATGAAGACCCAATGCAGCGAAATAAATTAATTAATTAATTAAAAAAAGAATTAATTACATAGGATTGAATGAACTGCTGAGGATAATTATAATTTTTTAATGCCTTTTGCTTGAAGCACTGTTGGTTCTTTAATCTTTAGTTTTCCAGATTTAAGGAAACTTTTCCTCTTAACCTATGACTTACAGTAATTTGGTAAAGTATATCTTTGTGAACAAAGATGAAACAATTACTTTTCCCTCCTACCTGATCCCTCCAGAATTTGGAAACTCCCATTGAGTATTCTTATTTTCATGGCCATATAGTTATTTGCATAAGGGCAACAAGAATCTGCTCTCCTTGTGACAGGACAAAATTGGAAATGTTGATTATATCACCAAGGTTTTTGACAGGAATATCATATTTGAGAGAGACATACACAGACTCAGGTATGGCCAGATGGCTTTAAGGAAATAAGTTGACTTTATAGAGTCAACAAACCCCTTGGAAAAATCACCATCGTACCTTGCTTACAGGGTTTCAGCAGCATTATGAGATCACTTCCTGGAAGGCCCAAGAACCTCAGGATATTTTGGGAACCTCAAGAAGAGAGAGGAATTCACCCAATTCTACAGGTATTGCAGGCAAAGTCTGATGGTAAATTCTAGGCTTGGTTTCCTAGCCTCAAGAGGCATTTAAAAATTCAATCTGGAGATTCCTTATGAAAAGTTCCAGCAAGGCAGACTTAAAAGAGCCTATATGATCAATCACTATTCTTGCTGCATCTATGTAAATAATCAGGCCACGTTTAATGAGACTAGACTTATTTTGCAAACAAATTAGTCTTACTTTGATTATCTCTGATAGAAATGGGAGTGAGTATATAGAGAAAAAAATTATGTTTCAATGGAAAACTATTGTATACCTTGGAGACATCAGATTCTAGTCCTGTTAATCGTCTTTGGCATTTTGTTTTGTACCTGTCAACTGGACTGGATGCTGAATTCTTCTTGTTTCCTCCCATATCTGGCTACAACTCTCCAGACTAATGTTTCCAATTTTTCTCCCACCCTCTGCCTTGGAATCATTAAGAACAAAAACCACCCTTTCCCCAAAGCTATGCAGGCTGAAGTGGGACAACTTGATGTAAACTTCAGAGAGATCTCCACGACAGCTCATGTATGGACAATCTTCATGACTGTTGCTATGTGGGCCACTAAGAAAAATCACCAGAGACATTCAAACTGCAAACCAGGAAAATCTGTCAGATTGCCATTGTCTGCCCTCATTCCACCTGAAAATGCCTCAAGCCTGACGTCTAGAAATCTTCTTGACTGTTGCCTTCAGAACTCAGAAACTTGGATTATGATATGCTCCGGTCATGAACCTTTTTTGTTTGCTTGTTTCTTCTGTTTCCCTAGAAATGCCTCTTATTAAATACCTGATCCAAGGGAATTCCCTGACAGTCCAGTGGTTAGGACTTGGAGCATTTTTTTTTTTTATTTTTTTTTATTTTTGCTGTGTTGGGTCTTCGTTTCTGTGCGAGGGCTTTCTCTAGTTGTGGCGAGCGGGGGCCACTCTTCATCGCGGTGCGTGGGCCTCTCACTGTCACGGCCTCCCCCGTTGCGGAGCACAGGCTCCAGACGAGCAGGCTGAGTAGCCGTGGCCCACGGGCCCAGCCGCTCCGCGGCATGTGGGATCCTCCCGGACCGGGGCCCGAACCCGCGTCCCCCGCATCGGCAGGCGGACTCCCAACCACTGCGCCACCAGGGAAGCCCAGGACTTGGAGCTTTTACCACAGAGGGACTGGGTTCAACCCCTGGTCAGGGAACTAAGATCCCACAAGCGTCGAAGGCAAAAAAAGTTTAAACAATTAAATAAATAAATAAATAAATAAATACCTGATCCAAATACCTGCATCATGTAGGCCTAACTGGGGAACCCACCTGCATCACTGCTTCCAAAAATGGGATATAACCCTTTAACTCACCTATTCTCAGGACTAAAAGACTGGTTCGATGAGATATAGAGCAATCTCCCAACTCAGGACAGGTTCAACACTACTTACACCAGATGGCCCAAGATGTTAAAGTATTCCACAATCTTACCAAATCTTTGAACAGATTGCCAGCGCCCCCCCTCCCCCAGAGATAACTGATCTACTTTCAAGACTGGACTTTTCAAGTTTGATACAATGGCTATGGACTGAATTTCAGACTATTGCCTGTATAATTATTATCAGATTTGCTACTATAACCCTATTTAGATGTGCAATTTCTGGTTACAATGTACCCTACCCCGACTTTTAGCCAATCAGGTACCCAGCCAGTTAATGTCCTCACCATTGATTCTGATGCTTCTGCATCACAGGGAAGATTGCATTGTAAACCCTGACAGGTTGTTGGATTTTTATGTTTTTTTATAATGCAAGTGCCTGACTTAAGTTTTGATTGCCTATGTATCCACTTCAAAGATGACTATCTTTTGGGCAGGGGAAGCAAATAATTTTAAATTTCCTTCCTTCCTTCCTTCCTTTCTTTCTTTCCAAATACACCAAAGACTCATGCAATGCTGCTAGCATTGGATGCAATCCTGGGCCACAAGTCTGCACACTCTTTTGCAACTGGTTCTGTGATGGCTGAACCTTTCATCTCGCCTCTACTGTTTACTATGATCCCAGTGTTATCTTCAAATTAAAGAAACATGCCATCGTTTCTCTGGTAAGACTTTTGTTGTCAAATTACCGCTGCTGGATGTACTTTCTTTCTGAGCTCTGGTTTGACTTTCTTCTTTAAGTACTTTTTTTTTTTTTGGCCATGCCACGAGGCACGTGGGATCTTAGTTCCCCTACCAGGGATGGAACCCATGCCCCCTGCACTGTAAGTGCAGAGTCTTAACCACTGGACCACCAGGGAAGTCCGCTAGTTTGCCTTTCTTGACAGTGGCCCTCACCATATCACCCATACCAGCAGGAGGAAGTCTATTCAGTTGTCCCTTGATCCCCTTCACAGAGATGATAAAAAGATTTTGGCTCCTGTGTTCAAAGACGGCTATCTAGAATAAACACATTGCTAGCCACTAGATAAAAAGCCAGGCCGCCTCCCTGCATTGAGGTTCCTTTGTTTTAGCGATGTTGGTTGAATTTGATAACTGTTTGGGCCGCTTGTTTTTTCTCTTTCCATGCTTTAAATTTCTGTCCTTATGTTTTAAATTCACCAATAAAGAGTGAGCGCGCAAAAACCTTGGTCCCCACCCTTGACCCCAATAAAAGCAGAACCCCAGGCTCACACATGCTTTCTCTCTCTCTCCCCATGACCTCGCTGTGTGGCCCCAGGTGCTGTGTGACTTCCAGGTGCTGTAAGTAAAAAACCTTTGTTTTTTCAAAGTTTCCCAATGGTTGTTGCTGAAGGGTGCCAATCCAACCACATCATTGCTTGATAGGCTGAGACCGGCACAAAACACCCCACCATATCCACAGGGCTCTCCTTTCCTCATTTCACTGTGGTCTCTGCCCAAATATCACCTCCCCTTTCCCTGCTTTAATTTTTTTCATAGCACCATCACCAACTATCTGTTTTCTCTCCCCTCCTCTCCTCCTATTAGAATGTCAGCTTCATGAGAGCAGGGATTTTGTCTGGTTCACTGTTGTAGCCCCAACACCTAGAACAGCCCAGCACATAGCAGTCACTTGATTAATCTAGAATGATTTGTTGAATAAATCCCCACTGCCACCCTGCTGGTCCGAGGCACCATCACCCCAGCCCTGGACTCCTGAAGCAGCTCCCTAACTAGTCCACCTGGCTCACCCCCATGCCCACACTCAACCCCTTCTGCAAACACCAGCCAAGGGGATATTTCAAAACTGCCAACTGAATTCACTCCCCAGCTTAAACTCTGCAATGATCAAATAATTTGATAATTCCTCCAATTGATGAGATTTTGTGGAAATAGTCACTCTTACTGGTATGAGTGCACACCGGAGGGCAATGTGATAATATTTCTCAAAGTAAATAATGTATGTACCTTTTGTCCCAACAATTCCATATCTAGGAATTTATCCTCTAAGTAGGTTCTTTTTTTTCTTCATTGTTTTATAGAATTTAAAGAAATTTGTAAATTGTGGTAAAATACACATAACAAAAAATTTACCATTTCAGCCATATTCATGTGTACAGTTCAGCTTCATTAAGTACATTCATATTTCTGTGAAACAACCACTACCATCCACCTACAGAACCTTTTCATCTTCTCAAACTGGAACTCCATGCCCATTCCCCTCTCCCCCGCCTTCTGCCAACTACCATTCTACTTCCTGTCTCTATGAATTTGACTACTCCAGGTACCTCATATGAGTGGAGCTATACAGTATGTGTCCTTTTACGACTGGCTTATCTCACTTAGCATAATGTCTTCAAGTTTCTTCCATGTTGCAGCATGTGTCAGAATTTTCTTCCTTTTTAAGGGTGAATTCCATTTTTTAATTCCATTGTGTGTATAGACCACATTTTGTTTATCTATTCATCTGTTGATGGACCCTTGGGTTGCTTCCACCTCTTGGCTGTTGTGGAATAGTGCTGCCATGAAAATGAGTAAACAAATATCTATTTGACTTCCTGCCTTCAATTCTTGAAGAAATAGAATTGCTGGATCATATGGTACTATATTTAATTTTTTAAGGAACCACCATACTGTTTTCACAGTAGCTGCACCATTTTGAATTCCCACTCCTCTACATAGATTCTTACGTACAAGGATGGATAGATATGCAAGGACACTCACTACAGCACTGACCGAAGTAGTAGAAGCCACTTAAAGTCAATAAAGTTATTTACGTTAATAGAGTCACATAGCTCTATATACACTGATAAGGAACCATCTGTAGCACATCCTGTTAAATGAACAAAGCAAAGTGCAAGGGAATTGGGGGTAACCTTACTTCTAGGGATTGTCGCCATGGTATCCTGTTGCAAGATTGGCCCATCCACTGTCCACAGTAGCCTGGTCTCCCTAGGGGCTGAGTACACCTAGATGCTGGACTCAGGGCTGACCATCTGTTCTTGGATGTGATGAAAAGGCATTCTGTTCCTGTCATAATCTTTGATCATCTGCGATAGAAAGCCTTTGAGAGCAGTCATGCATAATGTGGGCTCCAGGTCAAAGCAAAAGGTAAAAAAACAAGAGCTATAGTTCTAGGTGTCACAAATCACTGTACCTTTCATCTAGGGGCTGCTGAGAACCAAGGACGTTGATTAAAGACATTCAGGAGAATTGGATGAAGGTTGGTCTTGGCACTCACCAGGGACTATAGTAGAGTATTTAGCACCACTGGCAAATCAGTCAGACCTGGCCTTGGCCATGATCATAGAAGCTGGGATTGGAGGGTGTGAATTTCAAAGAAGGTATGATTCTACAGGCCCACTGGTTGAGGACACACCACCCTCTCTTTGGACCCTGTGGGTGGGGTGGGGTAGGTCTTAACACTGTTTGTAAAAGTACAGAGATGGGAATAATATGACTTTGGTTACTGGAATAATTATGGTGTGGGGGGGGGGAAAGACCCCAGATCTGTGATCAGCCTCCATAGAAATATTTGCTCAGAAACATTGTCAGGATTGAGGAAGCCCTGAGGAGCCAGTATTATCTATGAAATCTTCCGTTCACTACTCCACAAGGACAAATCATAAAGTAATTGAGGCAGTGCTGATTTCTTGAATAATTCTTCAGTCCACTGTCTTAAAAGCATTGTGCAGAATATTCAAAGAGGATAAACAGAAATGTGAATTTCATAACTACTAAGATTTGTAACTGGCTGGATTTAAATATTAGTGTGATAATATGGTTTTCCTCAGAATCTTATTTTAGTAAGAATAACTGGGGAATTTCCTGGTGGTCCAGTGGTTAGGACTCTGCAATTCCACTGCAGGGGGCATGGGTTCAATCCCTGGGCAGGGAGCTAAGACCCCACAAGCCCCACAGTGTGGCCAAAAAAAAAAAAAAAAAAAAGAATAACTGCTATGTGACTGTATTAGGGTTATAAGCCAAATTATTTGAGACCCTAAAAAAGACAGTACTATCACAGTGTTACCAGTTAGCTATTGCTGCATAACAAACCATCTCATAACTACGTGGCTTATTGTTGCAGGCCAAACTGGATGTTAAAATAAGTGGATTAAAGTATGATGAAGATATTTACATTGTGTCAAAGTCTCTTCCCACCAAATACTGATTACTCACAAAGGGAAACTAATAACTATATGGTAGAAAAACCACCTTAACCAAATGATTACTAGCATCCTGTACAACATCATGTATCCCTTGATGTGATGCAGTGAGAAAAGGACATTACTCCTCTGATTTTCTTGCCAAAAATACATAATCTCTACCTAACTATGAGAAAATATCAGACAAACCTAAAGTGAGGGACATTCTATAAAATAACTGACCAGTACTCTTCAAAAGTGTCAGTCATAAAAGACAAAGACAGTTTGAGGAACTGTCATAGATTGGAGGAGAATAAAGAGACAGGACAATTAAATGCAATCTGGATTCATAGATTGATTGGATCCTGGACCAGAGAAGGGACATTGGTGCAAAAACTGGAAAAGATGAAATGAAGTTTATAAATGAATTAAGAGAATTGAATCAAAGCCAACTTCCTGATTTCTTATGATTGTACGCTGGTTATATTTCAACATTTGAGGAAACTGGATGAAAAGTATACGGGAACTGTACTACTTCTGCTATTTTTCTGTAAGTCAAAAATTACTACAAAATATAAAGATTAAAAAATAAAATACGCTTAGTGGTTTAAAATAATAGCTATTTTATAATATTTCAAGATTCTGTGAGTCAGGAATTTGGGCAAGACTCAGCAGGATAATCCTGCTCCACGCTGCAGTGACTGGGGTCACTTGGTGGTATTCAGCTTGTGTCTGAGTTGGTCCTGAGCATCCAAGATGATTTTATTCATGTGCTTGGCACGTGGGCAAGAATTGCTGGAAGGCAGGCCTCAACTGCGGCCCCCTCCTCTCTATGTAGTCCCTGGACTTCTCAATGTGGCCTCCCCTGCAGGGTAGTCAGTCTTCTTACATGGTGTCTCTGGGATCTAAGAGCTAGTATTCCAAAATACAGGCAGTAGAAGCTGCCAGTCCCTGTCTTGGTCAATTTGGGTTGCTGTAACAGAATACCATAGATTGGGGGGCTTAAACAACCAAAATTTATTTCTCACAGTTCTTATAACAGACAAGAACAAACCTGACTACCTGTCGGATCTCTTCCTTTAGCTCAAACCCTTGTGCTCTATTGCCCATGCTTACTCAAGCTGGCTCTGCACCTTTTGTAAAGAACGTTGCCTATAGCCTGAAATATACATGATAGCCCATTCTGGAGGCTCTGACCTTTAAAGGTATAACACTTTTCCCTTCGTATAGAGATAAAAAGTTGCAGAACAGGGACTTCCCTGGTGATCCAGCGGTTAAGACTCTGGCACTCCCAGTGCAGGGGGGCCAGGTTTGATCCCGGGTCAGACCCCGGCTCAAGGAACTAGATCCCACATGCCGCAACTCTAGATCCTGGGTGCCGCAACAAAGATCTCACACATGGTGATGAAGATCCCACGTGCCGCAACTAAGATCCGGTGCAGCCAAATAAATATTAAAAAAAAAAAGTTGCAGAACAAAAAATAGCAATTGCCAGTTAGAACTTCACGCTTTCACTGCCAAGGGTGTGGGTTCAATCCCTGGTAGGGGAACTAACATCCTGCAAGCCACATGGTGTGGCAAAAAAATAAATAAATGAATTAACTTAGAAAAGAAAATAACCATTGCCTTGTTGCAGGTTTATAGGAACATTGTGACCAGGATTTGGACAGCTGCAAGAACTAAGGATCCCTGAACCAAGAAGTGTGCAACAACCAGCCACACCTCCTCCCCCTTTTAGTACAAAAGAAGCCTGAATTCAAATTCAGGTAAGATGGTTCTTTGGGACACTAGTCCACCATCTTAGCCTGCTGGTTTTCCATATAAAGTTGCTACTCCTTGCCCCCAAAACTCATCTCTCAATTTATTGTCCTGTCATGTGGCAAGCAGTACAAGCTTGGACTTGGTAACATTCTGAAGCCTGGGAGTCTGAGATCAGGGTGCCAGCACAGACAGTTCTGGTGAGGACCATCTTCTTGCAGACTGCTGACTTCTTAATGTATCCAGACATGGTAGAGAGCAGAATGAGGCAAGTTCTCTCATGATTCTTATAAGGGCACTAATCCCATCTAATACTAATCACCTCCTCTAACCCTAAGCACCTCCCAAAGGTCCCACCTCCTAGTACCATCACATGGAAGATAGACGGTTTCAACATATGGATTTTGGAGCGACACAAACATTCAGTCCATAACAGTCCCTTACAGCCTGGAGCTAGAAACCGGCAGAGTGTTACTTTCACCATATAATATTAGTCAGAGCAGTCACAGAGCCTGTCTACATTCAAGTGAAGGGGACACAGACCTCACTTCTCAATAGTCAAAGAATTTGTTCCTTTTTTTTAACCCATCACACATGGGAAAGAGATTAGATTAATCATAACCCTTGGTTCTTGGCATACGTTTTTTGGTTTTTTGGACGCGCCACGTGGCTTGTAAGATCTTAGTTCCCCAACCAGGGATCGAACCTGCACCGTTGGCAGTGAGAGTGCCAAGTCCTAACCACTGGACCACCAGGGAGTTTCTCCAGCATACTCTCATCATTGATGCAGGCATGGACTGCCTTTATATATTTATTTGTTTGTGTATTTGCTTAGCTTTTTTCAAAAAGGCAAAGGAAAGCTTATGTTTTTCCTTTTTGTGTCATTTATGATTTGTATACCTGCTTGATAATATGACTAGAAAGAACTTCTAAGCTTATCTCTGGTTGGAATGGGGTGACACGATACTCTTATTTCTAAAATATCATATTTCCCTTATTTGCATTATTTGGCAAAACTTAGCAGAACTAAAAAAATAACTGTACAGTCTAAGAGCTTTCTGGAGAGAGAGGCTCGAACTTCCCTGGCGGCCCAGTGGTTAAGACTCTGCGCTTCCACTGCAGGACCATGGGTTCGATCCCTGGTCAGGAAACAAAGATCCCACATGCCGCTCATGGTGTGGCCAAAAAAAAAAAAAAAGAGAGAGAGACAGGCTCTAAAGATTGTTCTAAAAAGTAAACACAGGCTGTGGTTTCTCAGCTAAATTTCCTGTAGGTAAGGTAGGAAAATAAAACGTTTGATCTGGAGATGGTATTACAGTGAAAACGCATGGGCTTTGCAACTAAACCCACTTGGGTTGAATCCTGACTCCTCTACTTTCTAGCTGTTTGGGAATTCAGCTAGTTACCAGAGCCTCAACTTCCTCATCCTTATGTTGGGAATAATGTCAGCTTTGCAGGGTGTTGTGAGGATTACAAGACACAACAGTGTAAGTAAAGCATCTATTATTCTAATTGGTATAAAGTAGTTCTCAGTATATGACTACTAGTGTGATTATGTACAGTAATGTTTAGTAGGCTACAAATAATACTTTCAAACTACTCCTAAGAGAAGGAAGACAGATAGATATATACACATCCCTATTTAGAAACTGAAGATACGAAGACCAGGAACACACTGAAGATCACAGGCTGGTACAATGGAAGGAGGGCAGGGGACTGCTGACTGTGGTCCAGTACTCAGCACTGATGGAGCCCTGGGCAGGCAGATGGGGCAAGGTGAGCACCTCATAACCGGACACTGACCTTGTCACCTCAGACTTACCTGCAGCAGGACCATGTACTGAGAACAGACTGAAACCACAGACCCTGCCCCCCTGGAGAGGCATTCTACTAGCTGAGTAAGTGATGACAGGATTTGGAGGTTTTCCCCAAATCATAGTGGGAAAAAATCAATATACATGACTAAAAAAAAAAAACAAGGGGCTTCCCTGGTGGCGCAGTGGTTAAGAATCCGCCTGGCAATGCAGGGGACACGGGTTCAGGCCCTGGTCTGGGAAGATCCCACATGCTGTGGAGCACCTAAGCCCGTGCGCCGCAACTACTGAGCCTGCGTGCGCTCTAGAGCCCGCGAGCCACAACTACTGAAGCCCGCGTGCCTAGAGCCCGTGCTCCACAACAAGAGAAGCCACCGCAATGAGAAGCCCTCGCACCGCAACAAAGAGTAGCCCCCGCTCGTCACAACTAGAGAGAGCCTGCGTGCAGCAATGAAGACCCAACGCAGCCAAAAATAATAAATAAAATAAATAAATAAATAAACAAACAAGAGCAGTACCATTTGTCTTCCTAAGTGAGGTAGCAGTTTTACTGTCTGCAATAATGTTTGAGAAATGAAGACTGAGAATCAAGTACTTTTAGCTAGCAAAAGTGAACTTTTCCTTCTTAACTTTTTGTTATAATGGTTAATGAAACGATTTTTTGTCACAGAGAGCATTTGAATGAATTTCAGACCGTAAAAAGCACAAAGAAGTAACTTGAAGGTTATGCTATCAAATGTGACAATAATACTCTAGTGTATAAGTGTGGATAACTTGATTTCATGAGGTTTTTGTTTCTTTTGTGAAAAGCATAAATGTATAGTAAAAGTATCCAAAAATGCAAAGCATAGAACAGTATGCCATCATCTGTGCATAAAAATGGGATATGTGTGGCATAAATGCATAGAATTTCTCCGGCAGTATACCCAAGGAACTAGGACTGTTGGTAGCCTCATGTTTATACTTTTGTAAACATATGTATAGCATCCATAACTGACATGTAGCATTGTTTACATTGTTAATCATGTTATTCAAATTTACATAAATGGTATCAAATCAGATGCATCATTCTGTATCTTATTTTTCCATTCAACCTTTTGTATATTTATATAAATATACATAAATACATGTATATTTCAATAAGGTATATGTATATTCACATGGTTCAAAAATCAAAACAGCATAGAAAGGTTTACAGAGGAAAGTCTCATCCCTAAGCCGTGCCCACTCCCCAAGCAACCACTTAAAAAAATTTTTTTTTGTACCTTTCCATAATTCTCTTTCTTTCTTTCTTCCTTTCTTCACTTTTTTTTTTTGGCTGTGCTGTGCATCTTGCATGATCTCAGTTCCCCAACCAGGGAATGAACCTGGGCCATGGCAGTGAAAGCCCGGTATCCAAACCACTAGGCCACGAGGGAACTCCCTCCAAAGTTTTCTTATGCAAACACATATATTCTCCCTCCTCCTTTTTTACACAAAAGATTGCATTCTATTGTCACCTTTCTGCACCTTTCTTTTTTTTTTAAATTGAAGTATAGCTGATATACAATATTATATGTTACAGGTGTACAATATAGTGATTCACAATTTTTAAAGGTTATACTCCATTTATAGCTATTATAAAATATTGGCGATATTTCCTATGCCATACAATATATCCTTGTAGCTTATTTCACACATAAAAGTTTGTACCTCTTAAGCCCCTACCCCAGTGTTGCCCCTCCCCCCTTCTCTCGCCTCACTAGTAACCACTAGTTTGTTTTCTATATCTGTTTCTTTTTTGTTATATTCACTAGTTTGTTGTATTTTTTATTCTATTTAAAAAAAAAATTTTTTTTGGCTGTGCCCTGAGGTATGTGGGATGTTGGATCTTAGTTCCCCAACCAGGGACCGAACTCTTGCCCCCTGCAGTGTAAGCATGGAGTTTTAACCACTGGACTGCCAGGGAATTCCCTGTTGTATTTTTTAGATTCCACAATAAGTGATATCATCCAGTTATTTGTCCTTCTCTGTCTGACTTATTTCACTCAGCATAATACCCTTCAAGTCCATCCATGTTGTTACAAATGGCAAAATTTCATTCTTTTTTATGGCTGAGTTGTATTCCAGTGTGTGTGTGTGCGTGTGTGCATACACATCTTTTTTACCCACTCATTTGTTGATGAACACTAAGGCTGCTTCCATATCTTGGCAATTGTAAACAATGCTGCTATGAACATTGGGGTGCATGTATCTTTTTAAATTAATGTTCCTGTTTTTTTGGATATACATCCAGGAGTGGAATTGATGGGTCATATGGTAGTTCTATTTTTAGTTTTTTAAGAAATGTCCATACAGTTTTCTACAGCGGCCACACCAATTTACGTTCCCACCAACAGTGTATGAGGTTTCCCTTTTCACCACATCCTCACCAACGTTTGTTATTTGTGTTCTTTTTGATGATAGCCATCCTGACAAGTGTGAGGTGGTATCTCATTGTGGTTCTGATTTGCATTTTCCTGATGATTAATGATGTTGAGCATCTTTTCATGTGACTGTTGGCCATCTGCATGTTTTCTTTGAAAAAATATCTGTTGAGGTCTTTGCCCATTTTTAAATCAGGTTGTTTGCTGTTTTGGTGTCCAGTTGTAGGAGACGTTTATATATTTTGGGTATTAACTCCTTATCGGCCATATCATTTACAAATCTCTTCTCCCATTCAGTAGGTTGTCTCTTTTTTTTTTTTTTTCTGGTGGCACCACACAGCTTTCGGGATCTTAGTTCCCCAACCAGGGATGGAACCCAAGCCCCCTTGCAATGGAAGCGCAAAGTCATAAACCACTGGACCGCCAGGGAATTCCCTTAGTAGGTTGTCTTGTCGTTTTGCTGATGGTTTCCTTTGCTGTGCAAAAGCTTTTAAGTATAATTAGGTCCCATTTGTTTACTTTTGCTTTTATTTCCTTTGCTTTAGGAGACAGATCCAAAAAAATACTGCTGCGATTTATGTCAGAGTGTTACGCCTATGTTTTCTTCTAGGAATTTTATGGTTTCCAGTCTTACATTTAGGTCTTTAATCCATTTTGCGTTTATTTTTGTATATAGTGTTAGAGAATGTTCTAACTTCATTCTTTTACATGTAACTGTCCAGTTTTCCCAGCACCACTTATTGAAGAGGCTGTCTTTTCTCCATTGTATGCTCTTGGCTCCTTTGTTGTAGTTTAATTGACCGTAAGTGTACACACCTTTCTTCTTTCACTTAACAATATACTTGGAAATTTTTCCATATTTGTACATCAAGAGCTTCCTTATTCTTTTTCACCAGGTTAAATCTCATTGCGTGTACGTACCATAATTTGTTTAACTGGCCCCTAACTGAAAGACCATTAAGCTGTTTCCTAGACAAAGCCTCCAGCCTTCCTTGACAGAGCGGCTGATCAAGCAGTCAGGACGGGCTTATAAAAAAGTGTGCGGAGGTGGGGAGACACTCTACCATCCCAGGTGGACTGAAGGCAGAGGTAAGGGCAGGACAGGGAGGAAAGGCAGGAGGGGAGAGGAAAGGTGGGAGCTCCCCGGTGCCCTGGGAGGCTGGTTTCTCTCAGACTTTTCCTCTGGTGCCCCACCACCCACTACTTGGACTCAGCTTCTCCTCCACATTCCCCTTACCTCTTGGCCTTCCCCCAGGTCTAGGCCTGACTCTGCCCCGGGGAACTTCCCAAGACCCGTCTGCGGGGGTTGGAGAGGGTTGCCTCGGTGTAAGGACCTGGGGTTTATTTATTTCTCTGGGCCTGCAGTCTCACTGGCTTCCCACATAGCTCTGCCCCTACTCCCGGCTCCCCTGGCACATCGTCCAGGACCTGAAGCAAGAACTGAATGGCTCAGTGGCCTTCATCTGGCCCCGGGTCAGCTTTCCTGTCTGCCCCACTGGCAATCTCCGGGCGCCTAAACCTAGACTGCTTTGGGCTAGTGGGAATGGGCTGAGGAAGCAGCAGCAGAGCCTGTCTGGCGCCCCTCCTCTCACTCCCCAACCCCATCAGCAGATCATGCCTTGTGGTTCCTCTTATGCAGGACCCTCTGATTGTGGGTGAAATACTGGCTGGCAAAATCCGGAAGGGGATGTCTAGAGAGGGGTGGTGGCTCCCTCCACGTCACAGAGCAAGCTAGTGTTAAAATGTCCTCAGGTGGGGGTGGATTCCTACCATCTGGCCCAGACCTCGCCAGGCCGTTCGTCGCTCGGCTCAGCTGTGCTGTGGGGTAAGCTGGGTGGGGAGGCCAGAAGATCTGCACTTGCGGGGGAGACAGGAAATCTGACCAAGAGTCTTACGGTGGCTTTCTGGCAGAAGTGTGTGGACATGGCCTGGCGGATGACACAGTTGCTGCTTCTGGCTTTGGTGGCTGCTGCACGGGGTGCCCAGCCCAGGATTTCACAGGCCAGGACAGACCGGCTCAACGTCTGCATGGATGCCAAGCACCACAAGACAAAGCCAGGCCCTGAGGACAAGCTACATGACCAGGTGAGGATGGAGTGATGTCTGGGGTAGGGGAGACGGCTGACCCCACAAAGGGGAGAAGTTAGGGAGATGGGAAGATCAGCTTTGGCAGGTGATGGAGGCGGGAGGGTGGCTGAGGTGATCCTGGTGGACCCTCTCTCAGGAGGCCACTACAATACCGGGGTGACTATTTATCTAGCACCCTCTATGGGCCAAGTGTTTTCCTCATGCCTTGTCGTGAATGTGTCCAAAAGGCCTCCTTGGTAGGTGGATGGTGGTCTCTACTTATACAAATGAGGAAATAGGCCCAGAGAGGGCACAGGTACATGTGGGAACTGAGAAGCCAGTCATTAGCAGGTGCAGGAGAGGGACTGGTGGAACCTTTCCCAACCTTCATTATGTGCCAGCCCACGGAACTCAAAGTCAAGGTAGAACAGACAGGTCCCTCATGGTCATGATGTGACAAATAACTACAAACAGGCCAGGTCCCCACCCACATTAGGTCCTGAAGAGACAGTGACAAATCAGGTATGCTGGGAAGACTTCCAAGCAAAGGGACCATTGGCCTTGGCCTTGGAGGATGAACCAGAGTTTTCCAGGAAGACAAAGAAGGAAAAGGCAGCCTAGCAGAGGACAGCATGTACACGGGTTGGAAGGTGACAGCACAAGCGGTGGCAAGTCTAGTGTGGCCAGAGCCAAGGATATTGCTGCACACAGAGAAGGGGAGGTGAGGCCTGAGTCCCCATGTCATAGGGAAGGCTCCTGAAGCAGCTCAGACAATCTGAGCTTGAAGTTGAACTCCAGGCTCCTGAGAGATGCCGATATCTCATTCCTTCCGGTCACCCCCTCTCCTCCCTACAAGGCTTCACGCTGCTGGAGGGCTGGGGTGTTCCCAGGGGAAGGCTGGCATGGACTGCTTCCAGGGGCTCCAAGTGAAAAGAGGGAAGCCCAGCAGCCCATTACCTCCGAGTCATTTCCAGCTGTTCATTTGCTCTGTGTGTGTGTGCATGTGTGTGTAGTACAATATCCATAACATAAAACTTGCTGTTTAAGCGTTTCTAAGTGCACAGTTCTGTAGCATTAGGTAGATGCACACTGTTGTGCAAACATCACCACCATCCATCTCCAGAACTTTTTCATCCTCCCAAACTGAAAGTCCACACCCATCACTGCATTTCTAGAACTTTTAAAGTTCTTTATAGGAATTGTGTTTTTTGCCGCACCCTGCGGCTTGTAGGATCTTAGTTCCCTGACCAGGGATCAAACCTGGGCCCTCGGCAGTGAAAGCGCACTGGACCGCCAGGGAATTCCCAGAACTTTTTAAGTTCTAAAGGTTGCTTTAAAGAACGCTAAGCAGCACTTCCTCTTTGCCAAGAAATGATGCAGACACAGACCTTGGAGGGAGTCAGGTGATTCTAATTCTGAGGGATGCAGGCTATATGGGAGTGGCTGTTTTTGCTGAGTCTCTAGCATAGGCCAGGAAGTGCTTTTCATTCTATTTAATTTAGTCAATTAATTTATTTATTGGCCGTGTAGCACAGCTTACAGGATCTTAGTTCCCCAACGAGGGATTGAACCTACGTCCTTGGCAGTGAAAGCGTGGAGTCCTAACCACCGGACCGCCAGGGAATTCCCCGCTTTTTTTTTTTTTTTTTTGCGGTACCCGGGCCTCTCACTGTTGTGGCCTTTCCCGTTGTGGAGCACAGGCTCCGGACGCGCAGGCTCAGCGGCCACGGCTCACGGGCCTAGCTGCTCCGCATGTGGCATCTTCCCAGACCAGGGCACGAACCCGTGTCTCCTGCATCGGCAGGCGGACTCTCAACCACTGCGCCACCAGGGAAGCCCACCCCACTTTTCATTATATTAACTAACTCTTTTGGAGGCAGAAACCACTGACCCTGGCTGACAGGTCGGGGATGAGGTGCATGGGGTCTTGCAGGGCGACCAAGAGTTGAGCACCTAAGGAACTGCATGCACGAAGCTGAGGAGGCCTGGAAGCAGGTTCTGCGGCAGCAGCCCCGGGCGTGGGCTGGCTTATTGGAAAGGGGTTGGTTTGGATCCACCCTCAGGGATTTTCCTTAGTTTCTCCTGAGTGCCCAGACCTGTCACATCTCCCTTCTCACTTGAGCCTGGATGCTAGAGTTCATCTCAGACATTTTTAGCAACTGGCTCATGATTGCTCAGCTCTTGACTCCCAGCCTACGGCAATTTCTAAAGAGAAATCTCCACCACTTCTACCATCTTACCTGCCTTGAATTCACCTTTCTAGGATTGCGTCCCATGTTTAGTCAGGCCCATGTTCAGGCCTATGTGTGGTCATTGCCCCTCTGTGCCCCGCTGCTTTTAAGACCTACCAGGAGTCCCCTCGCCTGGGGTTCCAGACCCTGAGAGAGCCAGACTGGCCCCCTTCCCCTCCACCCCTCACCGCAACCCGGACCAGGCTCCTCCCTCTCCTCTCTGTCCTGACGTAAAACCTTAACCTTACCATCCACAAGGGGTGCAGCTTACTTAAGCTCTGTGAAAATCGGAGTAACGATCTTTTACTCGATAACCGGTTATTGAGAAGATAAACTGCAAAAGCCTCAGGGACTTTGCGTCTGCTATTTTCACTGCCCCCAGTGTTCTCTGTCTCCCCCCTCCCCACCTCTAACTAAAACCATAAGCGCAAGGAGGGCAGAGATGTGATCTATTTTGTTCATTACAGTATTCGCAGCACCCAGCACAGCGCCTGCACTCAGTTCATACTGTCTCAGTGCAAAATGAGTAATCTAAATAACCCAGAAAACATGAAAAAACTTTGTAAACTGCTGAGACATGTACAAATAATAATTGTCCCCCCCAGACGATGGTTCCCCAGGTCTCCCACATCCCCTGTGTTACTTTCTGTTAAAAGTCAATACTATTATTGCCTCTACCCCACAATGAGGGCTCCTCAAGGCCAGGCTAGGAGGCAGCCTCCCCAGCGACGGCTCCTCTGGGTGACCTACGCGAGGCAGAGGAACCACATTCTGGAGGAGATGGCCATGGTGGGTCAAGGACTTAGCCCCGTGTCTTCCCCTCCCAGTGCAGTCCCTGGAAAAAGAACGCCTGCTGCTCCGTCAACACCAGCCAAGAAGCCCATAAGGATATTTCCTACCTGTACAGATTCAACTGGGACCACTGTGGCAAGATGAAGCCCGCCTGCAAGCGCCACTTCATTCAGGACACCTGCCTCTACGAGTGCTCGCCTAACCTGGGGCCCTGGATCCAGGAGGTATGGGCACCATCGCCACAGACATGAACCTCAGCAGAGGGCAGGGCCCACCGGCCACTTGCAGGGAGTGCGTGGTCCAGGAACTCTGGACTGAGGGCGGAAGAGGCACCGCCCCCTCCCCCAGCCCTGGACCCCATCAAGGCTGTAGCAGCTGAGATCCCTGGCTGACTGGAGCCCTCCCTCCCCCGGCTCCCCCCAGGTGAACCAGAGCTGGCGCAAAGAACGGTTCCTGAACGTGCCCCTCTGCAAAGAGGACTGTCAGATCTGGTGGGAAGACTGCCGCACCTCCTACACCTGCAAGACCAACTGGCACAAGGGCTGGAACTGGACCTCAGGTGAGGGACTGGGTGGGGGCGGGGGCTGGGGGGAGGGAGGGGTTTGGAGGTGGAGGGGGTGTGTGGAACGAGTATGTGGAGATTTGAGGCTGTGGGGCTGGTGGAACAAGAGACGGTTCTGGACCCAGTGGCTACAGGTCTTCCATCCTCCCCACAGGGTATAACCAGTGCCCAGTGAGAGCTGCCTGCCACCGCTTTGACTTCTACTTCCCCACGCCTGCTGCTCTGTGCAATGAAATCTGGAGTCACTCCTACAAAGTCAGCAACTATGGCCGGGGCAGCGGCCGCTGCATCCAGATGTGGTTCGACCCGGCCCAGGGCAACCCCAACGAGGAGGTGGCGAGGTTCTATGCTGAGACCACAAATTCTGGGGCCATGCCCCAGGGGATTGGACCTCTCCTGCTCAACTTGACCCAGATACTGCAACGCTGGTTCCTTGGCTAAGCTGTTTCCACTGCTGACACCTGGATAACTTCCTTGCCTGCACCCAACCTCAGCTCAGCCCAGCTCCACTCTCTCAGATGAGAAGGACCCACAATACCCTGGTCATTGGTTCCTGATCCAAGGTCCTACAGGGATCCTCTGACAGCCTATTCTAATAGATATATCTATTGTGTCCTGTGCCTTATAAATAATTTGGGGATGTGTGGGTTGGGGGTGGGGGCATGCCTCATTGCTTCATCATTCCTCTCGAGAGGCCGGAAGAAGAACTGGGACTAACATGAAGTTCAGCAGCAAGTAGGGGGTAGAAGTGGATCCCTTAGCCTGGGGCTCTTACTTCTGCACCAGCCTTCCCCCTCATGCCCCCTCCTATGCCACAAGGGAACAAGGGAATTGGTGGAGGGAAGCTGGGGAGAGATTGGCAGATGAGTTACCAGGCTCCTGAAAGTTTCTTTCCCTTTCCTTCCCTTATGGAGATGTTAGTGGGCAGATTCCCGTGATGAACACTTGCATTGTCTCCATTTTTTAAAAATGACAATTCTACAGTGAAAAATCATGCACATAGTAGAATGCTATAGCATTGAATTCCAGAAGAGGGATTGCTGGGTCAAGGAGTATTTGGATTTATAATTTTGATAGTTACAATTTTACAGGGGTTATATCATCGTGGCCCCCACTAGCCTTGTTTCCCCACAATCTGGTCAACACAGTATAGCGTTAAACTATGAATTTTCTGCTAAGCTGATTTTCTGCTAAACTGATAGGTGGGATAAAGGGCATCTCAGTGGAGTTTTCACTTGCCATGTTTCTTACCATGAGAACACAGTTTCTGAGATCTTTCCATATTGATCTACAAGATCTAATTCATTCTCTTCCATTGCTGGGCAATATTCCGTTCTATGTATAGATCACATTTAATTCAGTCACCTACTGATGGATATTTGAGGGAGGGAGGTTCTTTTACTCCAAATATTCCCTCTCTGGGTTCCTGGAATGCTCTTTTATACTCTGCAGGCTGGCTCCTTGTAGCCACTTAGATTTCAACCTATAATTAATTCCCCACTAAAATGACTTCTGACCACTCAACCAAAAGAAGTCCTCTTGTACAGATATCCATCCACTGTGTTTACTGTCTGACTTTTCCCTAACAAAACATACACACCTGAAAGCAGGGGCCATGTCTATGACATTTTGTGCCAGATCCCCTGGGCCTGGGTCAGTGCCTAGCACAGAGGAGGTGCTTAGAAAGTGAAGGAATACATGCACTCATTCTGTCAGTCAGCAGATGCCTTCTGAACACCCAATCTGCCGGTGTCGGCCGACAGGGAGGGAATTGAGTACCTTGCGCTGTCTGGTGGGGGCAGACAGATGTGAGAACCAGTAACTCTTAGAACAGTGAGCTGAGGGTTTGCTCCAGGGGAGCACAGAGTGTAGCGTAGTTCCATGGAAGCCCATAAAGGTTAGGGAAAGCTTCCAAGCATAATGTTTGCCAAGCAGACTAGGTGGAGGAATGGCATTCCATGGAGAGGGTTCAGGAAGTGCAAAGGCTTGGAAGTGATAGAAGCACAGCAGAATTTCTAGGTGGCTAAGACAGAAGATAAGAGGGCAAGGGCAGGAAATGAGGCCAGAGAAGAAACACTGGATCTGCAACCCTTGAGACTCTGATGCCCTCACAGTGCTCTCTCCTTTCTTTGTGGAAGAAGCCAGGCTTGGAATCAGACTCAGCTCTAGCCCCTCTCTGCTGCCTGGGAACCGCAGTTTTCGCAGCTGTGAGGATGGGTGATAAGCGACTGCATATGCCATGGGCTGGCACTCAGGAAAAGCCCCAGTTTCTCTCATCCCTACTCCCTGCAGCCCAGAGCCCCACCCACGCAGGGCCAAAGACCTCCCTTTCATCTTTGTCAAGTCACAGGGCAGCCTTCAGATCGGGGTCCACAAGGATGCCAATGGCTAACTTGGCTGGTATTAAGCTTCCAGTCTGGGCAGATACTCTCGGGATCGGCTCCACAGTGGATGTTTGACTGTATCCCTCCCTGTTGGCCAGGTGGCCTGAGCACTGAGGATTCAGATTCAGAGCCTGGCATAAGGCTCAAGAAGGGCAGGGACTCCTCACGGATTAGAACTCCACCTCCAACTCACTTCCCACTTGCTGGTCGCTTCTTCTGAACCCCTGAGGTCTCGGAGGCCAAACATCACTCCTGCAGTGGAGGAACTATAAAGCCCAGTTTATGATCAGTTCCTGGCGCAGGGGTGGAGGATGGGGGACAGGGGTAAGTCCCATCTAGAAGAGCATCTAGAGGAATGCTTTTGGGCATTCCTAGACACCTGGTCATGATCCAATTAGGAGAAGGCTGCGCTGGGCTTGTAAAGCCAGGAGGGAGGTCTGGGGGTTCTAGCAGCCCTCTACCTGCTCAGGTCTTCAGAGGGCTTAACCCTCCCGAGTTAGCACAGAAGTCAAGTATGGCTCACTCCGAGGGAGAGGGAAAGCAGGGCACAAGCTGGGGGTCTCCTGGGAGTTGATTTCTCCCCCCTCCCCCCCACTGGAGTTAATTTCTTTGCAGGCTCTTTAGGGCTTTCCTTCCTGGCTGATTCTCCTGCAGTGATCCAGCTGCCTCCTCTGGCTCCCAGCCCTGCCCCCTGCTCCATGGGCTCAGACCTGTGGCATTTCCAAGGATAGTGAGGCACCATGTTCCTTAAACTTCTGCTGCCATCATAGGCTGATGGCTCCCACATCCAACCTGGACCCTTCCCCGGGCTTTCACCTCTACCACCACCTCCCCGCCGGGTTGCACACAGGCACCTGGACAAAACAGAGCTCAACGTTCACTCTGGCCCAAATTTGCTCCTCCCCTCTTCCCTTTCCCCACCAGTGGTACCAGCCTGGCCTCAGAGGGTGAAAAAAGAAAGGCTTCTGTCCCTGGCTAGGGTAGGAGTGGTGGGAGGAGTCTACATTAGAGCAGACTCTTAGCTGCTGGAGAAAAGAGACTTGTGTGTGAGTGGGTAGGGGAGTGGGGGGAAGGGAGGGGAGCTGGAGCCTTGGAATAACTGAGGCTCTGGTAGCCTGAACATCTGTGATTTTATAGCTGTAGGTGGGCGATGCCTGAGGCTGCTGAGGTTGAAGAGTTGGTGGCTCTGTAAGTTGGGGATATGGGAGCTCCATACTCTCTACAGCTGCCTGGGAGCTGGGAGGCCCGAGCTCCAGCCCTTGCCCTGCAATGAGCTCTGTCCTGATTCTCTGGGTCTCATTCTCTTTATCGGTATAACAGGATGAGGGTGTTAGAAGTGGAGGAGATTTCTTTAAAGGATCCCAGCAACTCAGGCTGCAAGGTTTTCTCAGACCTGAGTTTAGGGGAGAAAATGGAATAAGTGGGGCCTGGGGACTGGCCTTAGGCCTGCACTATTAATCCAGTCCCTCCCACCCATCACCCTTCCTTGGAGGCCTTGCTGGAGCCCACGTGCAATAATTAACTCCTGGGTGGCCTTCGCCCTATCCTAAGCGCCTCTCCTGGGCCACATTCCCACTGCCCGTCTCCTAGGCCACTAAGCTCCTTCTGTCCCCTAGACTGAGGCAAGGGGACAGCAGAGCAGAGCAGAAGCCTGAGCCAGACCGAGGGCCACCTCTTCTCCCAGGTATGCCACTCTGCACCCCCTCTCAGAGCAACACACCCTAGGGCACTCCCAGCAAGTATTAAAGGATTTGAACTAGGAGGATCCACTGCCGAAAGGCAGAGAATCCAGAAGCAGAGACGGGGCCTGCCCAAGGTTAAACTACAAGTTAGCAGAACCCAGGACTCGCCTTTCAGCACAGCACTGAGCTCTCAGAGCTTCAAGTCTGGGACCCTGGGGGGAGGGGTGGCGGTGTTGAGGATGGTGATTGGTGGTGGTGGTGGGGTCTGAGCTGGACCCAGAACTGAAGCTGAGACTGAGGCGGGGGGCTTGCAGGGTGAGGTAGGTGGCATGGAGGGGAAGAGAGCTCTGGCTCTAGAAAGCAGCCACAGCAAGAAAAACCACCGACTGACTGAGTGGGATCCAGCAGGACCTGGGGAAAGGGTTTTCTCAGCCCTCCCAGTACTCCCCCAGTACTCTGTGTCAGTTACCCCTATGGGAGCCTCAGCACAGGGAAAGAGCAGGGGACAAAAGCTGAAGGAGCTCTGGACTTGAGGGTCCTGAGTTGGACTTGGGTGGTCCCTACTGTGTGACTTGGGACACGTTCCTCAACCCATGCCCAACTGATTCCTCAATCCGTGCCCAGCTGGCTAGTATTTCTTAGGGTTTTCCCCCCTACATTTAATCCTCAGGTGAGGAAACTAAGCCTCAAGATAATGTGAGTTATTTTCTCCCAAGGTCAAGCAGGAGGGGGAGTGTGAGAGCTGGGATCATGGACAGGCGGATCTGGAATCCTGTGCTCTAAACTGCTAGACTTTGTTTCCCCAAAGGAGCCTGATCCTGAATCACCTGGCATTTCCAAGAGTACAGATTTGTCCTGTGCTCTTGGAGATCAGGGAGTGATGGGATCAATGGAGAGATGATTGGGTCCTGGAATGAATGAATTAGCAAATGAATGAACACTGGAATAAACAGTGTAGCAGGATAATGGATTGTGGAAGGGTGTGAAGTGAGGAGAGCTAGGTGGGAATATAATCCCAGGTTTCCCCGAGCCCTGCTGGGCAGAGTCAGCCTGGAGTCCACCCAGTTCAGGCCCCATCCAGGAGGCCCAGGCAAGATGCTGGAGTTTTGCAGAAGATGGGGGCAATGTGGTGGCGAGGCAACTTTGTGAGCAGGGAGGATGCATAAGCTTTAGAAGCTGTAAGAAATGAATTCTGAGTGTTTTAGGAGAACCAGGCACCTGGTGACCTGCGGCATGAGGGAACAGGCACCTCCCAAAGCTCAGCGTCAGAGGTCAGGGGATTGAGATGCTATGAAGGCCAAGGAGAGGCCAGCTCTGTAGCAGGGGTTCAGGAGCCTCCCTAGGCCCCAGGGGTGGTGGGCTGTTTGGCTGCCCATGTCCACCCCCAAGCCTCTGCCCTGTGACATCCTCCAGGTCACAGGGTCTCTGGGAGAGGCCAAATAATGAGGCTGGAAAGGGTTGGAAGCAGGGTTTTTTTTTTAAACATTGATCTGCATCTGGAGTTCCAAAACTAAGATAAACTTTTACACAAAGTCATTTGGTGTCCAAATCTGACCTGAGGGCTTCCCTGGTGGCGCAGTGGTTGAGAATCTGCCTGCCGGTGCAGGGGACACGAGTTCGAGCCCTGGTCAGGGAAGATCCCACATGCCACAGGGCAGCTAGACCTGTGCGCCACAGCTGCTGAGCCTGTGCTCTGGAGCCCGCGAGCCACAACTGCTGAGCCCGCGCGCCTGGAGCCCGTGCTCCGCAACAGGGGAGGCCACCGCAATGAGAAGCCCACGTACCGCAGCGAGGAGCAGCCCCCGCTCTCCGCAACTAGAGAAAGCCGCGTACAGCAACAAAGAACCAAAGTAGCCAAAAATAAAAAAAAATTAAAAAAAAAAATCTGACCTGAAAATTAATGTGAGGTTTTTACTTATTCCACCAGTATACCTATTTTCTTCCCCACAGAATGTGTGCTTGATCATTGACTGCCTGTAAATTGTATATCTTATTTTGTATTACCTTTGATAAAATTGCCAACTAAAGAATGTCACTGCCACCCAGGTTCTATAAGGATTAAGTTATTAGTGACTGCAGTTGCTGACCTTTAACACACACTAAAAGAAATTCAGGGTGGAGATCAGGAACAAGGCACTCTGTGCTCTGGGAAAATTGGCAGAACAGGCCTTTCGGATGGTTAGATATTTTTAGGAAAAAATTTTATGAACACCAATTCTTGCATCTTCTCATATCTAGAAAAGCACTAAAACCATTAACTAAGATATCTGTTCCTTGCGACTAGCAGCAACCTTCTCTCGAGATGTGTGCTTGACTGCACGTACCCCTTGGCCGAAATCGCATATGTACTGATCTCCCCCTTCACCTCTTCAGAACAGTTTTGCAGAGCAGTCTCCTGGGCTATAGACACTGAGTAAACTCAACTCAGAGCTCTTACATTGTACATCTTTTTCAGTCAACAAAATCTGAAAAGTTTTAAGCTCTGAAACATTTGCCTCCAAGGATTTCGAGCAAGGGATTGGGAACCTATGGCAATCTCCTGGCTATTTCTGCATTTTGCCCAAACTCCATCCCTTAGTTGCGCTTGATCCTCATGATCTTGTAAAGAAGCCAGGGAGATCCCAGCCAGGTACTGTCCCAGACCCAACCCTCCCTGAGGCTGGCAAGACTAGGGTGTCAGTCTGATCCGCCCTAGGCTCCACCCACCTAAGACTGTTATTAACACCTTGAGGACCCACCTCTGCATTCCCGCATTCTCACATTCCTTGCTGCCTTTGACCACAGTTATTTCTTCAGGGACAAGCATGGCCTGGAAGACAACGTGGCTACTGTTCCTTTTGGTAGGGGTGGCTGCCGTATGGACAGCCCGGCCCAGGACTGAGCTTCTCAATGTCTGCATGAATGCCAAGCACCATAAGGAAAAGCCAGGTCCCGAGGACAAGCTACATGAGCAGGTGGGCCGAGAAGTGGTCTGGGTTGGGGAAGAGCTGCCTCAGGGAACGTCTGCCTGCCTCCGTGGTGGAGGCAGGGAGGCCGCCTGAGCAGGTCTTCAGTTTGCACTGGTTTATGGGCGACATTTTAACACATACTGCGTGCCCAGTGTTGTCAGGCAATTCCAAGAGCTCAGCTTCTTGGTTGTTGGGTTTCCGTGTCACTAAAATCAGGAAGCAGGCCTGGAGAAGAGCCTGGAGAGACCTGTCTGGGGGGTTGATTTTGATTTCTGAGTTTAGACTGGGGCTAACCCCTCCAAGGATCTGAGAGGAGAAAGAGCACATTGCATGTGGCGGCTTCTTTTCTGCCAGCCCCAAACAGCTCAGGAAAAGAGGGTCTCTCACAGTGAGGCTGGGTGCGAGACAAACATGTCCTCTGGGGCTGTCAACCCTATTGGACCTGAGGTCTCCTTCCTATGACAATGACTTTGCCACAATCCCTTCAATCTCCTGAACCTATCTAAAAGTTAAAAAAAAAAAAAGTCAATGTGATGTCATAGCTGTAAAGAAAAAACCAAAAGGCAAGTCACTTGAACTATGCATTTCAATATGTAAATGTTCGTATTTATCTCATCAGCAGATAATGGTCACAGTCCGCTATTTGTGCTTGTTTTGCATCATTGATTCCCTAGCTGCCAGTGCAGCCTGACAAGTGGTGGTACTACTTGGATACTTCCAGCAGCCTTGACTTTACCCTCTTCAGCCTATATATTTTTTATTTTTTTTATTTTTTTGCTGTACGCGGGCCTCTCACTGTTGTGGCCTCTCCTGTTGCGGAGCACAGGCTCCGGACGCGCAGGCTCAGCGGCCATGGCTCACTGGCCTAGCCGCTTCGCGGCATGTGGGATCTTCCTGGACCGGGGCACGAACCCGTGTCCCCTGCATCGGCAGGCGGACTCTCAACCACTGTGCCACCAGGGAAGCCCCTTCAGCCTATATATTATTTTTTAAAGTACACATCTTAATATTGTGCTTTTATACTGAATTCTAGGCCATGGGTTTTCATTCATTCAATAAGAATGTACTGAGTATTTCTGTAATTAGAACTATTCTGGGGTTGCAGTTTATTTAACTTGCTTCCTTACCTCCAGGTCTTTCTCACCTTCTGAAAGAGGCTTAATCTTACCCTTGTAGAAAACAATTTCCCATTCCTCTCCCGCTTTGTTTTTTCCCAGAGCAATTATCCAGTGATAAGTTTTCCTTGTGTTCCCAGTTTCTAGAAAAATGCCTGGGTTAGAATAAGTAGGAGCTCAATAAAGACTTGAATTAATGAATGTTGTGATGACTGCATCTCTGGGTGAGGCTCCCTCCTGGGACTCCACAGCCTTGGAAAGCCTTCTCCCCCAAAGAAGGCCCCCCAGTAGCAAGTGTTTCCCTGAAGACTGTGTTGGGGAATCAAGGACTAAAAGGGGAGAGGCTACGCATGTGAATATTCTGGTTATGCTGGGTGTGAGAGTTAAAAGTCAGTATTATTATTGCCTCTACCCCACAATGAGGGCTCCTCAAGGCCAGGCTAGGAGGCAGCCTCCCCAGCGACGGTTCCTCTGGGTGACCTACCCGAGGCAGAGGAACCAGAATCTGGAGGAGATGGCCATGGTGGGTCAAGGACTTAGTCCCGTGTCTTCCCCTCCCAGTGCAGTCCCTGGAAAAAGAACGCCTGCTGCTCCGTCAACACCAGCCAAGAAGCCCATAAGGATATTTCCTACCTGTACAGATTCAACTGGGACCACTGTGGCAAGATGAAGCCCGCCTGCAAGCACCACTTCATTCAGGACACCTGCCTCTACGAGTGCTCGCCTAACCTGGGGCCCTGGATCCAGGAGGTATGGGCACCATCCCCACAGACATGAACCTCAGCAGAGGGCAGGGCCCACCAGCCACTTGCAGGGAGGGCGTGGCCCGGGAACTCTGGACTGAGGGTGGTAGTGAACGCAGCTCTCTTGCCCCTTTCCTGTTTGCCCATTTCTGTTCCCCTCTAACCTTAAAGGAGCCTAATTATAGGAATGAGATCACCAGGCAATTTAACCTAACTCCTGACTTATGCTCTCCTGAATAGACACTATGCCTTGCCTAACCTGTTGGTTCTTTTCCTAGATTAAAAGAAGTAAGAATGAAGAATTAAGTAGTTAAAAAATGACTAGCTCTCTACCTCCAACAGCTCCCTTAGCAATCCTGCAGGCAGATCACTTGGGCAAGATAATATCTGAAGAGAGAGTCAGCCAGACTGCACACAATGGAGAATGATGCAGAATCCAACCTCCTGCCTTGATGATTCACTGAGATTCTTTCCCCTTTTTCCCTTTAAAAACTGTCATGGCTGAGCAGAATCTTCGGAGTTGGTCTCGGGACATGAGTTCACCTTTTCCCCAGATTGCCGGCTTTTCTGATTAAAGCAACTTTCCTTTCTACTGACACTGGCCTCTCGCCTCTCGATTATGGGCTTTTGAGCAGAGAACAGCGGAACCGGAGTTTGGTAACAGTAGAGGCACCGCCCCCTCCCCCAGCCCTGGACCCCATCAAGGCTGTAGCAGCTGAGATCCCTGGCTGACTGGAGCCCTCCCTCCCCCGGCTCCCCCCAGGTGAACCAGAGCTGGCGCAAAGAACGGTTCCTGAACGTGCCCCTCTGCAAAGAGGACTGTCAGATCTGGTGGGAAGACTGCCGCACCTCCTACACCTGCAAGACCAACTGGCACAAGGGCTGGAACTGGACCTCAGGTGAGGGACTGGGTGGGGGCGGGGGCTGGGGGGAGGGAGGGGTTTGGAGGTGGAGGGGGTGTGTGGAACGAGTATGTGGAGATTTGAGGCTGTGGGGCTGGTGGAACAAGAGACGGTTCTGGACCCAGTGGCTACAGGTCTTCCATCCTCCCCACAGGGTATAACCAGTGCCCAGTGAGAGCTGCCTGCCACCGCTTTGACTTCTACTTCCCCACGCCTGCTGCTCTGTGCAATGAAATCTGGAGTCACTCCTACAAAGTCAGCAACTATGGCCGGGGCAGCGGCCGCTGCATCCAGATGTGGTTCGACCCGGCCCAGGGCAACCCCAACGAGGAGGTGGCGAGGTTCTACGCTGAGACCATGAGTGGGGCTGGGCTCCATGAGGCCTGGCCTCTGCGTTTCGGCCTGGTCCTAATGTTGCTCTGGCTGCTCAACTGAGCTCTTTTTATTTTCTGATACCTGGACATCCCTGCCCTGTTAAGAGCCACAGCTCCCAATTCGTCAGTTTCTGTTTCTTGGTGGGAACTCTTGACTGTTTGAATAAAACCAGACACCCCACATGTGTCGGTCGTGTAAGTCATTTGAGTGTGAATGGAAATGTGACTTGTGCTTCCCAGTTCCCACTGATTGAAGCTAGTTAGACTTGGTCAGTTCCCATCTCTGATACTTGCTATGAACTTGCCAGATAACTTAACTATTCTTCCAAGCTGGGACACAGTCATACCTTTCAATTTCATTTTTCACTACAGCTCTGGTCTAGAGCCAGGCCCAGGATTTTATCATTTGAATTGGACCCAAGCCTCCCAGGGTTAACTGTTCTGCCCTGTGCTCAGCTCTCCAATAGAAGAGAGGGGAATAGGAGTGTCCAGCATGTTCTGGATGGCTGGCTGGGAAGAAGTGAAGGGTAGCCACAGGAGCTCTAACCCCCTAACAGATAACACCCCAAAGCGCTATCTGCCAGGCACCGTCCCAAATGCATCTTAAAGGGATAACAGACCCCAGGCCTGACTAGAGGAGCCAAGCCTGAGCTAGTCTGGCAGAGCTAGGGTTGGAACCCACACCTAGATGCCTAGAGCAGGTCCCAAACCAATGATCTGACAGATTTTTAGGCAGTGTTCCTACATTAAGCATAATTTGTAGTTGTAATAAGCGAGGTTATGTTACAGCAACATCCCTAATATCTCAGTGCCTTCACACAACTAACACTGATTTCTTGCTCAAGCTATGGTGCTTAACATGGGTTGTCAGGGGGATTCTGCTTGTCACTTAGGGGCCCAGGCTGATGGAGACTCCATCTCATCACACACTTCCACGAGACAGGAATAGGGAACTTGGTGAATTCCATATAGGCTCTTAAAACTTCCACCCATCACTTATTTCATTGGCTAAATCTAGTCATGACCATGACTAACTTCCAGGAGGCCAGGAAAAATATGGTCCTAACACATGCCTGGAAGCAGAGGGGAATCAGGATATTTGTCAACAGACTTACAGGCTGCTACAAAGACCTTATTATGTTATGGTCAGTTATATTTCTGGCATGGTCATGGTTACAAATTTAATTTTTCAGTTAGATCCTGGCAAGAAGAACCAACTCTTTGAACTTATACATAGAACTATATCAACACAAAAAGTGGAGCAATGCACTGGCCACCACCCTAGTCACTCTTGTGAACACAGCCATTCAATGTATCATTCTCTATAGAGCCAGTGACACTATTTATACATATGACTTGTTTACAGATATATTAGAATTAGTGACATTTAAGATAAGTACCATCTCAATCCAATATACCTTATCAAAGGCCTATTTGGCTGTTTCTGAACTGTTTCTAAAAATACTGGTTAGAATCCCACTTTCTGTAGTTGTCATCCTCAACTTCTGAGGAGTCATTAGCTTGAGGATGTATTAATAATTTTCCAAATTAAGATTTCCTAGAGCAGCAGTACTGGCATAAAAATAGACATAGAGATTAATGAAACAGAATTGAGAGTCCAGAAATAAACCCTTATATTTATAGTTGATCGATTTTTGACAAAGGTGCTAAGGCAATTCATTGGGATAAAGGATAATCGATTCAATAAATGTGCTGGTACAATTGATTATCCACATACAAAAAGATGAATTTAGACCTTCAACTCATAACATAAACAAAAATAACTCCAAAGGGATCATAAACTTAAATGTAACAGATAAAACAATAAAAACTTTAGAAGAAAACAGGAGAACACCTTCCAGACCCTGTGTTAGGCAAAGATTTCTTATATTAATGCTTCCACCCATCATTTGTTTCTTTTTTGGACCGAAAACACAGTCCATCACTGAAAAAACTGATAAACCGGACATCATCAAAATTCAAAACTTCTGCACTTCAAAAGACATCATTAAGAAAATAAAAGACAAGAAATAGCCAAGAGGAAATATCTGCAAAACACATATCTGATAAAGGACTTGTATCCATAATATACAAAGAATACCGACAACTTAATAAGACAAACAACAAATTAACTAATGGGCTAAAGAACTGAATAGATATCTTATCAAAGAAAGTACACGAAAAGATGCTCAACATCATCAGTCATTAGGAAAATGCAAATTAAAACCAAAATGAGATACTATTTCATACCCACTAGAATAGCTACAATAATAAGACAGGCAATAACAAATGTTCATACAGATATAGAGAAACTGGAACCCTCCTATATTGCTGATGGGAATATAAAACGGCACTGTCCTTTGGAAAACAGTGTGGCAGTTTCTCAAAAGGTTAACACAAAACTGTCATACGACCCATCAATTCTACTTCTAAGCATCTACTCAAGAGAAATGAAAATACATATCCACACAAAGACTTGCATGTGAATGTTCATAGCAGCATTAGTCGTAATAGCCCCAAACTGAAAATAAGCTCAATGTCCATCAAATGGTGAGTAGACAGACAAAATGTGTCGTATCCATACAACAGAATACTATTCAGCAATAAAAAGTAATGAACTACTGACATATGCTATGTCATGGGTGAATCTTAAAAACATTATGCTAAGTGAAAGTCCATTTGTATGAAAGTTCCAGAAAAAGCAAATTTATAGAGACAGAAAGCACACTAGTGGTTGCCTGAGGCTGGATTTCGGAATAGGGATTAACTGTAAATGGGCACAAGGGGGATGAAATGTTCTAAAACTCATTTATGATCAGGTTGCACCACTCCACAAAGTCACTGTAAACGTTAAATGGGTGAATTTTATGATATGTAAAATGAATGAATGAATGAGTGATTGCCTATAGAATACTCTCCCTTGCAAAGGTAGCATATAAGGAATTTTATAGATTTCTGAAATTTCTGTGGAGTGTACCCCGGAGGGGATGCATTCTAAGGAATTTAGCATCTGGCTCCATAAAAATCTATCATCTGAGCCAAACTCTATTCCATCATGAACTTTGAGAAACTGGCTGGACCAACGTGGCAGTCAAGGAGGGAGTCAGTACTTGGTGTAGATGTAAACAATACCAATAGGGATGCTTAGGAGGGTGGCCCACTGCCAAGAATTTTTTTTAGAGAGAGTGTTTATTGCGGTTGGCACAAGTATGGTCTACTGAATTGAGGGTTAGAGACCACAGCCAGGGGAAACAAAAAGGGCTGCATCATATGACTAATCAAAAAAAGAACATGAAGCACATTACCAAAAATACCAACATAATAACCACAATCATATCGCCTTCATCAACTTCCCTAATTCTTTAAAAATTGTTTCTTGTTACCTGTTTGTGGCTTAGCATTTTCTCTATAGAAGTCTTCTGCTTTGGGGCTGGAATTTTTCTGGAAGTCTCAAGTCCCAGGGCTCTGACAGCTTGAATCATCCAAGCATTAGTTTACGGTGGTGATGTCAGATCCATGAGTCTATTTTCCAGTCAGTCAATTATGGTACGATCTTCAGGAAAACAAAAGGAGAGAAGAGAAACTCCTTGTTAGCACAAACGGAAGATCGGTCAATCTATTAATTTCTAATACGAGAATAAAAGAGGGAAGAATTTTCACTGGGGTGTAATACAACAGAGCATGAACTTACTGTCAACTGCTATATTTCATGAGGTCTCAGTTGATAGCTGTTTTGAGGAGAACATATTATTAGAACCTGGAGAGGGAGAGGTGGACAAGGAGAGTTTGTCTTCTCAATCAATTTAACAAACTTATTTTTTATAATTCCATTTGTCCTCTCTATTGCCTCAGCTCCAAGGGAGATATGGACAGTGGATGTATTTAGAAATCTTGAGGGCCTCACAGTCTGTTTTGTAAGATGTGCATGAAAATTACTATCAATAATAAAAGGTTATTTTAAAATAAAGGATAAAATCATCTTGGAAATAGACTTGTTGACAGTCGTCATGCAGACCCTTGCTTATTAAAATGCGTGTGCTTTTACTCATGGGGGAAAGTCTGCAATCACTAAACATTCACAGACACAATCCTTTACCTTGTATAAAAATCCTCTAGAAAGGACGAATTCTTCTCTTTGCTCTAACATCTTTCTCCACAATGTGAACATGATGTACAGGGCAGCTCTTATGATACTGATAAGCTGAATTTTAAAACATGGAGCATACCAATTATACCTAACTATTTTTAGCATCCCTCCTTGCCTCCTTCTTTACTTATGAGTACCATGCTGTGAGGGAACAAATTTTTTATATATTCTAGCAGCTATCTGGGAAGTGCCAAGATGATTTTGGTATAAAATATGCCTTGATAGTTTTATTATTCTGAATTTAGGACCTGATCTTGGAGAAGGGAAACAGAAAAAAAAAAAAAGTGTTGTCAGGAAATAACCTCAGTCTTGGCTGTGTTATTAATACGAAAACTATATTTTATAATAACCTTGTCACCAAGAATTTTAACTTCTCTAGAAATGAGGGATCCTATTGTTTCATGTTATATCATGACCCAAGAGCATGATGCAAGTCAGCACAAAGCCCAAAAAATTAACATGCTTTTTTGAGAAGTGAAAGTTCAAATTCAGGTTGATAACGACCTAAACTTTGCTATGAGGGCAAAACACACAGGAAACAAAAAATAACTTTTATTTATTCATGTTAACAATAGACTGTATACTCGAAAACCATTTTACTTACAAGTGACCAATATTATTTAAAGCTTTATGCTTCTTAAAATAGAAGTAATCTGAAGAAGCACTTCTGGAATGACAGAGTAAGGACATCTGAAAATCCACTCCCCCATAAAAGCAATAACACTGGCAAAACTTGTCAAAATCAACTTTTCCAGAACTCTGGAAATTAATCAAAGCTTTCAAAAACCAACGGAGAATTTATTCAAGAAAAATGGCTGAATATCAGTAGGAACAGTGAGCTTTGTGGTACTTTTATTTGCTTTTTCCCATCCTCCTCTCCCCAACTCCACAGTAGTCTCCAAAATCAGCAGCCTCACAACTACAGTAGCTATGAAAACCAGTGGCCTAGCAGCCACTAGAGGGGGCAGAGTGGGTGTGTATCTCCCCAAAAAGCCCTATCCCTAGAGAACTGTCACTACTTGATCTATCTGGAAGCTCTGTTAAGAGCCCTATTCACAAGGCTTGTCTGACTCAGAGCCCACCCAGTGAGAAACCCAACACCTAGGTGTTTGTCTAAATAATCAGCAGCAAATTATTTGACATCCCAGCTTCCTATCAGTTGTGGCAAACAAGAGGCAGGACAAAAAACTTAAAAGGAACATCAGGGAATGAGATGCCAAAAGGGAGCTTTGAAAAGCTCTGACATCTCTACCTGGGGATCTTGAATTCATGTGCATTTGCAGAACTGTGAATATGTCCAGGAAATACCTGAGAAGGCTCCAATCCCTCAGCTCTGGGTTAGGTGATGATCCAAAGGCAAGATCCATGAAAGAAAGAACTGATAAGCTAGATTTAGTCAAAATTAAAATTTTTTGCGTGATTAAAGACATTGTTGGAAATTCCCTGGAGGTCCAGTGGTTAGGACTCAGTGCTTTCACTGCCGGGGCCTGAGTTCGATCCCTAGTTGAGGAACTAAGATACTGCAAGCCGTGCAGCATGTCAAAAAAAAAAAAAAAAGAAGACATTATCAAGAGAGTGAAAGGTGAAAGGACAAGCCACAGACTGAGAGAACATATTTGCAAAAGATATATCTGATAAATGCCTGTTATCCAAAATATACAAAGAACTTTTAAAACTAAACAATAAGAAAACAACCTGATTAAAAAAAAATGGGCAAAAGATATTAATTAATGAATACTTCATCAAAGAAGATATACAGATGGCAAATAAGCATATGAAAACATGCTGCACATTATATGTCATTAGGAAGTGCAAATTAAAACAACAACATGGGGCTTCCCTGGTGGCACAGTGGTTAAGAATCCGCCTGCCAATACAGGGGACACGGGTTTGAGCCCTGGTCCGGGAAGATCCCACATGCCGCGGAGCAGCTAAGCCCATGCGCCAAAACCACTGAGGCTGCACCCTAGAGCCTGTGCTCCACAACAAGAGAAGCCACTGCAATGAGAAGCCCACACACAGCAACGAAGACCCAACGCAGCCATAAATAAATAAATAAATAAATTTATTTTAAAAAAACAACAAGGGCTTCCCTGGTGGCGCAGTGGTTGAGAGTCCGCATGCCGATGCAGGGGACGCGGGTTCGTGCCCCGGTCCGGGAGGATTCCACATGCCGCGGAGCAGCTGGGCCCGTGAGCCATGGTCGCTGAGCCTGCGCGTCCGGAACCTGTGCTCCGCAATGGGAGAGGCCACAACAGTGAGAGGCCCGCGTACAGCCAAAAAAAAAAAAAAAAAAAACACACACACAACAACATGATACCATTACACACCTATTAGAATGTCCAGAATCTGGAACACTGACAACACCAAATACTGGCGAGGATGTGGAGCAAAAGGAACCTTCACTCATTGCTGGTGGGAATGCACAGTAATACAGCCACTTTGGAAGATAGTTTGATGGTTTCTTAAAAAACTAAACATACTCTTACCACATGATCCAGCACTCATGCTCCTTAGTATTTACCCAAAGGAGTTGAAAAGTTATTTCCACACTAAGACCTGCACATTAAGGTCTAGAGCAGCTTTATTCATAACTGCTAAACCTTGGAAGCAACCAAGAGGTCCTTCAGCAGGTGAGTGAGTAAATAAACTGTGGTACACCCAGATAATGGAATATTATTCAACAGTAAAAAGAAATGAACTATCAAGCCATGAAAACACATGGGGGAACTGGGGACTTCCCTGGTGGTCCAGTGGTTAAGGATCCACCTTCCAATGCAGGGGATGCGGGTTCAATCCCTGGTCGGGGAACTAAGATCCCACATGCTGCGGGGCAACTCAGCTGGCACACGACAACTACTGAGCTCGAGTGCCTTGACAAGAGAGTCCATGTGCCGCAAACTACAGAGCGCACGTGTCCTGGAGCCTGTGCACCACAACTAGAGAAAAAAAACCTGCATGCCACAACTAGAAAGAAGCCCGTGCGCTATGACGAAGAGCCCGCATGCCGCAACTAAGACCAGACGCAGCCAAAAAAAAAAAAGAAAATAAATAAATTAAATAAATAAATATTTTATAAAAAAGACATGGAGGAACCGTAAATATATATTACTAAGTGGAAGAAGCCAATATGAAAAAGCTACATACTGTATGTTTCTAACTATATGACATCTGGAAAAGGCAAAAGTATAGAGATAGCAAAAGGATCAGTGGTTGCTGGGATTGTGGGGAGGGGGTTGTAGGCAGAGCACAGAGGATTTTTAGTGCAGTGAAAATACTCTGTATATTATAATGATGGATACCATTATGCATTTGTCCAAATTCATTGCATGTACAACACCAAGAGTGAACCCTAACGTAAATTATGGACTTTGGCTGATTAAGATGTGTCAATGTAGGTTCATCAATGTAACAATGTTACCACTCTGGTTGAGGATGTTATAATGGAGGAAGCTATGTACGTGTGGGGGCAGGGGATATATCGGAAATTTCTGTACCTTCCCCTCAATTTCATTGTGAACCTTAAGCTGCTCTAAAAAACGAAAGCCTGAATAAAAGTTTTTTTTATTAGAGGTGCTCAAAAGCAGGTTTGAAGTGGCTTCAGGTTTGAAGAATCTATAAATGTGAAGATGAAAAACAGAAATTGTCCATTCTTAAGAACAAAAAAAAAAAAAGGGAAAAATGAACACAGCCTCAGGGACTTGTGGTAACCATCATGCATACCAAAATATGCACAATGGGAGTTCTATAAGGGGGGGGAAGATATAAATATTATAGTATTGGAGGAATCATGGCCTAATCTCAGATTTTATAAAAAAAATTAATCTACACATCTGAGAAGCTCAATGACGTCAAGATAATATAAACTCAAAGAAATACACACTTAAACACATCAGAGTCAAACTACTGGAAGACAAAGAGAGAATCCTACAAGCAGCAATAGAAAAACAACTTATCATGTACAAAGTACCCTCAATAAGAGTAACTGCTAATGTTTCATCAGCAACGATGAAGGCCAGGAGGCAGTGGGATAATATATTCAAAGTGCTGAAGTGAAAAAGCTCAATCAAGAATTCTATAACCAAGGGGAATTCCCTGGCGGTCCAGTGGTTAGGACTCCCTGCTTTCACTGCCAAGGGTATGGGTTTAATCCCTGGTCAGGGAACTAAAACCCCGCAAGCTGCACAGTTCATCCAAAAAAAAAAAAAAGAAAAAGAAAAAAAAAAAGAATTCTATAGCCAGAAAAACTATCCTTCAAAAATGAAGGAGAGGGACTTTCCCTGGTGGCACAGTGGTTAAGACTCTGCGCTCCCAATGCAGGGGGCCTGGGTTCAATCCCTGGTCAGGGAACTAGATCCCACATGCGTGCCACGACTAAGAGTTCACATGCCACAACTAAGGAGCCCGTGTGCTGCAATTAAGGAGCCCACATGCTGCAACTAAGACCCAGTGCAACCAAATAAATGAATATTTAAAAAAAAAAGGAAGGCAAAATTAAGACATACCCAAATAAACCAAAAGTGAGAGAATTTGTTGCTAGCAGACTTTCTTTACAAGAAATACTAAAGGTTGTTCTTCAAGCTGAAATGAAAGGCCACCAGACAGTATGTGAATCCCCATGAAGAAATCAAGAGCATAAGTAAAAGTTAATATACAAAGAAATATAAAATATGGTATAAATGTATTTATGTTGTAACACTTATCCTATCTAATGGAAAAAGACAGCTGTGTAAAATAATACTTATTAAAAGTCTGTTGATATGTTCATAATGTGTAAAATTATACTTTGTATGACAATAATAGTACAAAGGAGTGGGGGAGGGAATGAAGCTATATTGGAGCAAAGTTTTGAATACTATTGAAACTCTGTATTAACATCAACTAGATTGTTATAAATTATGATGTTAGTTGTAATCTCGGAGCAACTAGTAAGAAAAAACTCAAAAATTATAGTAAAAGAAACAACAAAGGCATTAAAATGGTACACTACAAAATATGAATTAAACACAAAGACGGCAGTAATAGAGAAACGGAGGGACAAAAAAGACAAACAACATATATAAAGCAAATAAAATTAAAGATGTAAAACATATCATTAGTAATTACATTTTATATAAATGGATTAAATACTCCCAATAAAAGTGCAGAGATTAGCAGATAAAAAAATCATTATCCTGGGCTTCCCTGGTGGCGCAGTTGTTGAGAGTCCGCCTGCCGATGCAGGGGACACGGGTTCGTGCCCCGGTCCGGGAAGATCCCACATGCCGCGGAGCGGCTGGGCCCGTGAGCCATGGCCACTGAGCCTGCGCGTCTGGAGCCTGTGCTCCGCAACGGGAGAGGCCACAACAGTGAGAGGCCCGCGTACCGCAAAAAAAATAAAAATAAAAAAAATAAAGCACTGAACAAACAAGGAATAGAAGGGATTTTCCCCAATGTGATAAAGGACATCTATGAAAAACCCACAGCTAACATCCTGTTCTATGCCAAAAGGCTTTACCCCTAAGATCAGCAATAAGACAGGTATATCCACTCTCATCATGTCTACTCAACACTGTATAAAAGTTGTAGCTAGGGCTATTAGTGAAGAAAAAGAAATAAGATCCATACAAATTGGAATGTTAGAAGTAAAACAATTTCTATTCACAAATGATGTGATATTCTATATAGAAAATCCTAAGGAATCCTCAAACACATGATTACTAACAAATGAGTTCAGCAACTTTGTAGGATACCAGATCAATATGCAAAAATCATTTGTATTTCTATACACTAGCAATGAACAATACAAAAATAAATTTAAGAATACAGTTCCAGGCTTCCCTGGTGGCGCTGTGGTTGAGAATCTGTCTGCCAATGCAGGGTACACGGGTTCAAGCCCTGGTCCGGGAAAATCCCACATGCCGCGGAGCAACTAAGCCCGTGCGCCACAACTACTGAGCCTGCGTCCTAGAGCCCACAAGCCACAACTACTGAGCCCGCGTGCCACAACTACTGAAGCCCTTGTGCCTAGAGCCCGTGCTCCGCAACAAGAGAAGTCACCGCAATGAGAAGCCTGCGCACCACAATAAAGAGTAGCCCCCGCTTGCCGCAGCTAGAGAAAGCCCGTGCACAGCAACGAAGACCCAACGCAGCCAAAAATAAATTAAATAAATAAATAAATTTATTTAAAAAAAATAAAATAAAATGTGTGGCCCAGGATAAAAAAAAAAAAAGAAAAATACAGTTCCATTCACAATAGCTTAAAAAAGAATCAAATACACAGGAAAAAATTTAACAAACGAAGTAAAAGACTTGCACAGGGGACTTCCCTGGCAGTCCAGTGGTTAAGACTCCGTGCTTCCCAGCCGCATAGCACAGGGAGATCAGCTCGGTGCTTTGTGACCACCTAGAGGGGTGGGATAGGGAGGGTGGGAGGGAGGGAGACGAAAGAGGGAAGAGATATGGGGATATATGTATAACTGATTCACTTTGTTATAAAGCAGAAACTAACACACCATTGTAAAGCAATTATACTCCAATAAAGAATTAAAAAAAAAAAAAAAAGACTCTGTGCTTCCACTGCAAGGGGCGTGGGTTCAATCCCTAGACAGGGAAATAAGATCCCACATGCCACATGGCGAGGCCAAATTAAAAAACAACAACAAAAAAACTTGTACACTGAAAATTACAAAACATTGTTGAAAGAAATGCAAAACCTAAATAAATGGAAAGAAATTCCATGTTCATCAATGAGAAGACTTGATAGTGTTATGAGGACAATACTTCCCAAATTGATCTACAGATTGAACTCAATTCTTATCAAAATCTCAGCTGGCTATTTTGGAGTAACTGACAACCTGATCCTAAAATCCACATGGACATGAAAGAGACCTACAATAGCCAAAACAATCTTGAAAAAGAACAAAATTAGAGGACTCACACTTCCTGATTTTGAAACTTACTACAAAACTGTAAGACAGTACAGTAGCAGGATGGAGCTGAGAGTCCAGATTTTTGACAACAGTGCTAAGACAATGCAAGAGGGGAAAGCATAATCTTTTCAAAATATGGTGCACATTCACAACTGAATATTCACATGCAAAAAAATTAAGCTGGACTCTATTTTACACCACACACAAAAACTAACTCAAAATGGATCAAAGGCCTAACCATAAGAGCTAAAACTATAAAACTGTAAGAAAACGTAGGGGAAGAGCTTCATAATATTACATTAGGCAGTGATTTCTTGGATATGATAGCAAAAGCACAGGTAACAAAAGAAAAAAAAGACAAATTGGACTACATCAAAATTTAAAACTTCTGTCCAGCAAAAGACAATTAATAGAATGAAAGGCAACATACAGAATGGGAGAAAATATTTGCAAATCATGTATCTGATAAGGGATTAATCCAGAATATATAAAGAACTCCTATAATTTAACAAAAACAAAATAACCTGATTAAAAAATGGGCAAATAACATGAATAAACATTTCTCCAAAGAAGATATACAAATTACCAACAAGCATACAAAAATAGGCTCAACATTACTAATCATTAGAGAAATGCAAATCAAAACCACAGTGACATACCACCTCATATCCACTAGGATGGCTACAATTAAAGAAACAAACAAACCAACAGAAAATAACAAGTGTAGCCAGGATGTGGAGAAATTGAAATCCTTGTACACTGCTGGTGGAAATGTAAAATTGTGCAACCATTTTGGAAAACAGTATGACAGTTCCTCAAAAATTAAAAATAGAATTACCATATGATCCAGCTATTCCACTTCTGGTTATATATCCAAAAGAATTGAAAGCAGGGTCCCAAAGAGATAGTTGTATACCTGTGTTCATAGTAGCATTCTTCACAATAGTCAGAAGGTGGAAGCAGCTCAAGTGTCCATGGATGGATGAATGGATAAAATGTGGTATATACACACAATGGAATATTATTCAACTATAAAAAGGAATGAAATTCTGACACATGGATGAACCTTGAGGACATTATGCTAAGTGTAATAAGCCAGTCACAAAAGGACAAATAATGTATGACCCCAATTATATGAGCTATCTAGAGCAGTCAAATTCTTAGAGACAGAAGGTTGAATGGTGGTTACTGAGGACTGGGGAGAGAAGGAAATGGGGAGCTGCTGACTAATGGAAATAGAGTTTCAGTTTTACAGGACGAAAATGTCCTAGAGATTTGTTGCACAACAATATGAATATACTTAACACTACTGAATTGTATACTTAAAATGGTTAAGGCAGTAAATTTTATATAGTCTGTATTTTACCACAATTTTTTAAAAGGCTAAAATATTGTTTAATTGAGGTATTCTCATTTATCAGATTTGAGACAATTTTTCTCTGTGACCCTGGACTTCTGTACCTCATCTTCTACCTGTGTCCATCTGGCTGCTCATAAATTAATCTGATAGCTGCCATTTAAGCCTACTCAAGCAACCTAAATGTCCATCAATAGATGAATGGAAAAAGAAGATGTGTTCATAGTAGTATTCTTTACAGTAGTCAAAAGGTGGAAGCAGGGCTTCCCTGGTGGCGCAGTGGTTGAGAGTCCGCCTGCCGATGCAGGAGACGCGGGTTCGTGCCCTGGTCCAGGAAGATCCCACATGCCGTGGAGTGGCTGGGCCCGTGAGCCATGGCCGCTGAGCCTGCGCGTCCAGAGCCCGTGCTCCAAAACGGGAGAGGCCACAACAGTGAGAGGCCCACGTACAGCAAAAAAAAAAAAGGTGGAAGCAGCTCAAATGTCCATGGATGGATGAATGGATAAAATGTGGTATATACACACAATGGAATATTACTCAGCCATAAAAACAAATGAAATATTGCCATTTGCAGCATATGAATGGATGTACAGATTATGATACTAAGTGAAATGTCAGGCAGAAAAAGACAAATATTACATGATATCACTTATATGTGGAATCTAAAAAAATAATACATTGCCATGTGGTGTGGCCAAAATAATAATAATACAAATCAACTTATTTACAAAATAGAAACAGAGTCACAGACATAGAAAACAAACTTATGGTTACCTAACAGGAAAGGGGAGGGAGAAGGATAAATTAGGAGTATGGAATTAACAGATACACACCACTATATATAAAATAGATGAACAACAGGGATTTACTGTATAGCATAGGGAACTATATTCAATATCTTGTAATAACCTATAATGGAAAAGAATCATATAATTCTCAACAATCTTCTTGTGAGCAAACTGAAGCTGAGAAAGATTCAGTGATATTTCCCACAGTTGTGGGAGGGATGGAGCTATCACTGGGTCCCATGACCTGGCCCCAAAGCCTGGGTTCTTTCTCACTAGGTCCCATTCCCCTCAAGTTAGCCTTATCCTAACAACCGCTTGGGGTCAAAAATTCAGATCCCCCTTGGAGATGAGCAATCATCTAGATTTTGATGCATGTTGAATGTGTAGACCCTGGAATGAAGAAATTAACAAATAAAGAGATGAATGAAAACAGGAATGGATCATTTGACAGACTAAAGCAATCCTGAAGAGGGTGGGATCGGAAGAGAAGGAAGAGCAGGAGGAAAGCTGAAAGAGGAAATTGTATCTATGCTTCCCAGACCTCCTAGTCAGTCTATCCGGCGCTGAGGACAGAGAACACAGAGGGCAGTGCTGCGGCTTGGAGCTGCTGCCAACCTGAAGACAGGCCAATCCAGAGTTGTGTGTGCGCCCAGCAGCAAAGGAGGCTCAGGCAAGTTGCCCTAAGGAGGGGATGGTGACAGGACACTGGGGAGACTTGGCAGGTTGGCGCATAGGGGCGGGGCATACCTCTCTTTAGAAAGATCACTCTGGCTCCTGCGGGGAAGGTGACTTGAAGGGGAAGAAACTGGAGGAGGAAAGACCTTACCCCAAACACAGAGCCAAGGGAAGTGAATTCCAGAAACGTTTTCGGAGAGACCTTGCCAGGGCTTGGTGATCAACTGCATGGAGGATGGGGAGGGAGAGGAAAGTCTCTATTATCAACTCTTAGGTTCCTCGGTGACAGAGCCTAAAGGAAAAGATCTGTCATGGGCGGGGTGAAAGGTGGAGGCAGTCATGGACAGAGTAGTGGGCCGTCACTTTTGCTGGGGGTCTCCCACGACTCTAAGTGCTTGTCTGGTTAGCAGCTCCAATGTGAGGTCCTCAGGTCCTAGGGTCCTGCATTTGTGTTTTGAGGGATAAGGTAGGGATCTGGTGCATCTGTCCAGAAAGAGCTGAGGAGGCCAGAGTCACAATGTGGGGGGTGGACAGGAGGAAATGGCTTTCAGAGAATAGGGAAGGAAAAAGTCTGAGAAAGCAAAGCTGTTTAAAAACAACCACCCCAGGGGCTTCCCTTGTGGTGCAGTGGTTAAGAATCTGCCTGCCAAGGCAGGGGACACGGGTTCGAGCTGGTCCAGGAAGATCCCACATGCTGCGGAGCAACTAAGCCCGTGTGCTACGACTACGGAGCCTGCGCTCTAGAGCCCACGTGCCACAACTACCGAGCCCGCGTGCCACAACTACTGAAGCCCACGTGCCTAGAGCCCGTGCTCCGCAACAAGAGAAGCCACTGCAATGAGAAGCCTGCACACTGCAACGCAGAGTAGCCCCCACTAGACACAACTAAAGAAAGCCCTCGTGCAGCAACAAAGACCTAATGCAGCCAAAAATAAATTAAAAAAAAAAAAGTAGAGTCCCAGTAGCAACCTAAATGTCCATCAACAGACTGAGTGGATAAAGAAGATGTGGTACATATATACAATGGAATATTACTCAGCCATAAAAAACAATGAAATGATGCCATTTGCAACAACATGGATGGACCTAGAGATTATCATACTAAGTGAAATGAACCAGACAGAGAAAGACAAGTATCATATGATACTGCTTATATGTGGAATCTTTAAAAAAACAAACAAAAAAAACCATGCTTGTCATTTCTGTATCATTTAACCAAACACCATCCTGCGTGTTACCTCACTTGATCCTTGTGCTGATCCGGAGAACTCAGCAGAGCTGGGTCGCTGTCACCCCAAGGGTAACAGGGTTTCTAACCTGGCATGGGAACCCAGGTGATCCAGGGTGTAAAGGCAGGGCACTTGCTGGACACAGGATGAGGGCACTGTGTGTCCCTGGCCCCTTTCAGGGGAGCAGAGCATGGACCTGAATTATTTAGTTACTTTTCTTAGATCAAGTCCAGAGAGAAGGTGAGAGCACAAGGCATCTCCTCCACCTTGGGAAGATTCCCCCAGGGCTCACCCTCTAATCCCAGATCCCCTTCTGAGCGCTTCGAGCCTGAGGTGAGGGAGCCACCCCTTTTGCCGATCTTCTCTACTTCAGTCTCAAGGAGCCTCAGGACCCCAACACTGAAGGAACAGGGTCTGACCCCATCCTTCAGTGTGGAGCTGGGGAGACTGAGGCAAGAGGTGAAGGGGGCACGCTGCATGGGACTCTCTCCCCTCAGGCTTTGGTCTCCCTAACCACAGCTGCCTCTGCAGGAAAAGAAAGGCATGCCCTGGAAATTAACACCCCTTCTGCTGTTTCTGGCCTGGATGGCCTACCAGTGCAGTGCCCAGCCCAGGACAGACCTGCTCAACGTCTGCATGGATGCCAAGCACCACAAGGTAAAGCCAGGCCCTGAGGACAAGCTACATGACCAGGTGAGGATGGACTGTGGCTCTGGGCAGGGAGGGGGCTTGTTCAGACAAGGAAGAGGAAGTCAGGGTGGCGAGGGAGGGGTCACGGGGTCAGCCCCTTCACCACACACACACATCCTGAATTATCACTGTGGGAGAAGGTGAAAGTAGGATGCGGGGGAGTGGCTGGCGTGATTCTAGGGGTGGCCTGCTCAGGATAGGATACCGTGTCGGCAATAAGGCGGAATGATCGTTTACTGAGCACCTACCAGGTGTCATGTGTTTTCCGTGTGTGATTTCATATTCCCAGGGGTCCTGTGATGTGGGTAGATGATGTTCTCCTCCACATGACACAAATTAGGAAACTGAGGCCCAGAGAAGCACACAGACACACAAAGGAATGGGACAGGACTTGCCCTTGTGGTGGGGTAGGGGTAGGACTGAGGTGGGCAACTCCAGGGGTTTAAAGGGTGAGAGACTTCAGCGTATATTACTGCATAGCGTATCCCCTTTCCTCCTTTGCTCAGAATGCCACCTTCCAGTGAGGCTGTTCACAACCAGCCAGAAAATTTCAACAGTCATCCCATACTCCATATTTCCATTCCCTGCTGTAATTTCCTCCATATAACTGATCGGATCTTGATATATATTTTTTCTCTTTTAGTTCTTACTGTCTCCCCTCACCAGAACACATATTTCTGTTTTGTTCTCTTCTATATTCCCAGCATCTAGAACAGCAACTGGTATAAAACAAGTACTCAGTAATTATTTTTTAGTGAAAAAATAAAATACTTTGTATAAAGTATCAAGCGCTGTATAAATGAAAACTATTGTCTCCCCAAGGCAGGGTCTCTCCCAGGCTCTCACCACCCCTGCCTCCCCATCACACTGTTGTAATTGAGTCTCTTCCAAGACCAGAGTTTCTGGAGGCCAAGGACAGAGAGGTCCTAACAGCGAGCGTTCCTAGGACAACCTACCTGGGGCAGGAGGGCAAGAGCCAAATGGGAAGAGGCTGGAGGTGGCAGAGCTTGTGGTCGGGGAGGCAGTTAGTCTCATGTCTTCCCCCCCCGCCCCCCCGCAGTGCATCCCCTGGAAGAAGAATGCCTGCTGCTCTGCCAAAGTCAGCCAGGAGCTGCACAGGGACACCTCCTCCCTGTATAACTTTAACTGGGAGCACTGTGGCAAGATGAAGCCCGCCTGCAAGCGCCACTTCATTCAGGACAACTGCCTCTACGAGTGCTCACCTAACCTGGGGCCCTGGATCCAGGAGGTATTGGTGTCTCCCTCACCCCACCCCAGCAGGCTGTCGCCCAACTCAGTCAAGGCTGTTCCTACCAACATCTCAGGCTGACTGGAGCCCTCCCTCCCCCGGCTCCCCCCAGGTGAACCAGAGCTGGCGCAAAGAACGGTTCCTGAACGTGCCCCTCTGCAAAGAGGACTGTCAGATCTGGTGGGAAGACTGCCGCACCTCCTACACCTGCAAGGCCGACTGGCACAAAGGCTGGAACTGGACCTCAGGTGAGGGCCTGAGGGTGGGGAGATGGAGGTGGAGAATGGAGAAAGGGGGTTTGAGGATTTGGGGTTGGGCAAGTATTTCTAAGGGGGGCCAGAAATGAGTTTTGGGCCCAGGGGCTGAATGTCCGTGCCTACCCTCTCTCCCCCTGCAGGATCTAACAAGTGCCCAACTGGGACCACCTGTGGCACATTTGAGTTCTACTTCCCCACGCCAGCAGCCCTGTGTGAGGGCCTCTGGAGTAACTCCTACAAGCTCAGCAACTACAGCCGGGGCAGTGGCCGCTGCATCCAGATGTGGTTCGACCCCGCCCAGGGCAACCCCAACGAGGAGGTGGCGAGGTTCTATGCCTTGGCCATGAGTGCTGGGGCCATGCCCCAGGGGATTAGACCTCTCCTGCTCTGCCTGGCCCTGATTTTGCCACTCTGGCTCCATGAATGAGTCCAGCCATCCCCAGACAGTCCTCAGGTTTGATGACCAGGCTGGGCTCAGCTCAGCTCCCACAAATGAGGAAGCCATAAGCATGCCTCCATCCATTACCCATCCCTCTGTCATCTAGTTCCTGCTCCATGGTGGGGCCTGTGGTTTCTCTGACAGCCAGTTCTAAAAAACAGACCAACACATCCGTGTCTGATGAATTATTTTGGTTGTGAGTTTGTGGGTGGTAGAGGGCAGATTCCATAGTTTTTGGATTCCTTCAGATTAGAGAAATGAGACATGGGTTTGAAACCCAGCTCTGCTACTATGTGAAAGTGAAGCAGTTGCTTGACTGCTCTAAACCATACCTCCTCAATAAAATGAAGATAATAATCCTTCCTTCTCTCATGGTTGTTAAATGTTGCCTAAAAACCATGTGTGCCTAGTGCCTGCACATTAATAGTCCTCAGGGATCCTGTTGCCCTTGTAGCCCCAAATGAGAGCGCCAAGTCCAGAACTTCATTATTTATACTGGGCCCCAAATACCCTTCCTTTCCCCCAGGCCTTGTCTGCCTGGCTCTGTGCTCAGCTCTGCTGCTCTGGGAAAGCTGGGGATGGGAGCCAGGGAAGGCTTTGGATTCCCGGGGCAGGGGGTGCAGCGGGTCTGGTGTGAAAATAAATTCACCCATGTGGATTGAAGGGGCAGAGTTGGGGCTTGGGAGCCTCAGAGGAGGAAGACAGCAGATTGGGGAGAGCATCTGTGAGGTTCCTGGGGAGGAAATACTCCGGAGCCTTGCACTGGTTCAGCCCTGCTGTATCCTGGAAGCGTGGCTGGAAAAGCGGCGGAAACCCTTAGGGGCTTCCCAGGGGCAGGAAGTTCTCTGGCACCTTTGTCCCCTCCAGGGTTGGTAGATATGCCTCTCCTAGAGGACTGCTCTGTCGTTGCACAGCCCCCAGGAACTGGGCCTGAGTTTATATCTCAGGGTCTCCCCCTTCCCCTTTCCCCCTGGGGAAGCCTTTGTCTCCACATCCCAACCGCAGTTATCGTCAGAGAGGCGCAGGTACCTGTGTGAGAACGCCAGGCAGGAGGTGTCATCAAGCTAGGACGAGAACCCAGAAGTGAAGACTCGTAGTCCCGGTCTCTCCCGCCGCCTCATACCAAGAGGTGACTGATAGGGGAAGCTGGCCACAGATTGGAGGACGAGTTATTGGGTTGCTGGAGGGGTCCTGAGACGCTGTTTACCGTGTGGGTGAGTCTCAGTCACTACATTTACCTAGTCTGGAAGGCCCCACGGACCCCGCTCCACGTCCCAGGCTTTGCTCCAGCTGGGTGAAGTCAATGCACATTTGAAACAGAGAAAGGAGCTCGTCGGAACTGACCCAGACACAGGTTCAATTTAGCAAAGTGAAAGTTCTCTCGCAGGTTAAAGGGGATCCTCCGACAGCGGCCTAAGAGTTGGCAGCAATGGGAGCCAGGCTGGAGGCCTGCGCCTTTAAGGATCCAGGGGGCGGAGGGGCGGGGCAGGAAGCGGACTCCCAGGAGACGCCGCCACCGGCTAGGTCTTTTTGTGGGGAGGGGCGGGCCAGACCCTCCTAAGGACCCCGCCCCCTTTCCGGGAGGCCCAGGGGGCCCTACCGCCCCTTGTGGGAGGGGAAGGGGCCGGGGGTTGTCGGAGCGAGCCTGGTCTAGGGCGCTCCTGGCTCCGCGTCCCGCCCACAGAGGCTCGAGTTTGTTGACTTGGAGGGAGTAGCTGGGATGGGGGCGGGTGCTAATAATACTCGTTCGTTCCATTGCCTCGCTTTACAGTTTACACAGCTGTCACCTTCGTTACTCCTTAATTAATAATAAGAATAGCCGCTGTTCGGGAGCGCCCACTGAATGCCAGGCCCCGTGCGGAGAGCTTTACAAGAACGGTCCTATTGAGTCTGCCCTCATAAAGTTATCCCCATTTTACAGAGCCGGAAGGCGAGGCTCTGAGAGGCGCCGTGACTCGCCCGAGGTCAATCGGCTGGTTAGCGGCTCCGGAATCAAGGCACTGGGCCGGGCGAGGCGGGGCGCGGGTTCTACCCCCGGCTCGGCGGAGAGCCGCGGGGGCGGGGCGGCGGGCGGGGCGGAAGGCGAGGTGGGGGGGTGCGGCGGCAGAGGATGGCCATCTTAAGTGGCCGCTGGGAGTCCAGGGCTGCTTCCCCGGGGAAGGGGGCATCGGAGCAGCCCAGGAGGTGGGGGTCTGAGTACGGCGGCCGGGGCTCTGGGGAGAGGTCGGGAGCCCGGGGGTTTGAGGGAACTTTCTTCTAGATGGGCAAGGAAAGGCCTGATCTCGGGCTGCTGAACCCCTCAAGGCCGGGGCCTGCGGGTATGGGGGATGGTGCCAGGGAACTTGGCCGAGAGGGGGGAAGGGCTCTGCCTGGGCTGAGAGGGGCTGCCAGGGACGGTGCATGGGGATTCGAGGACACTGGACCTCCTCTGGGGGTTTGTGGGGGATCCCCCACGCGGGACTGGGACCCAGTGGAGTTTGGGGGTTCAGGTCTAAGTAGGGGCTGGATTTCACGGGAGTTGGGGGTGATGGGGAGAGAGACGGCAGGAGGTTGGTTCATCATGGGATCCTTCGGGGATTTTGGTAACTCGATCCTACGAGTCCGTAGGGGGGCCGAATGGAAAGGATTTGGGGGTGGAATCAGACGTTTATGGGAGTTGGGGGTCATATAATTGTGAGTATTGAAAGGAGGGGGAGGGGATCGGGAATCCCAAAGTGTCGGGGCGCAGGATGGGTTGACTTGGGCTTGGAGGCGGGCGTTAGGAGCTGGATCTTCTCCAGGTGGTGATGGCTGGGCAGGATCATTGTGGGGTTTGGGAGGCCGGCGTCCCCTGGGGTTTGGTGGGTCCCGGCTCCTGCGGGAATGCAGAGGGCAGCTTCCCCGCGGGGAAGAGGGTGAGGGCAGGGGCGGGACGGGCCTTGGGCCGAGCGGTGGGGGTGGGGGCCGGCCGCCCGGCACTGCGCTCCGCTCCTGCCCCTCCCCCGCCGCCTCTGAACAAACTTTTCTTTCTCTTCAAGTTGAGGCCGGCGCTGCTGGCGGCGGCGGCTGCGCGGCAAACCGGGCGGCAAGCGCGGCGGAGCACGGAACCCCGATCCCCGGCTCGGTCCCGCCAGCGGATCATCAGGCTCGGTCCCCAGCCCCGGTACCCGGGCCCGGTCCCGGTCCCAGCGTCAGCGCCGAGCGTCCCAGGGCGGATGGCGCGGGGCGGTGGGCGCGGGCGGCGCTGAACCCTGCCCTGGCCATGGCCTCGGCGTGCGGGGCGCCGGGCCCAGGGGGCGCCGGGCCTGGGGCCGCTCTGGGCAGCCCGGCCCCCGCCTGGTACCACCGCGACCTGAGCCGCGCCGCCGCCGAGGAGCTGCTGGCCCGGGCAGGCCGCGATGGCAGCTTCCTGGTCCGAGACAGCGAGAGCGTGGCGGGAGCCTTCGCGCTCTGCGTCCTGTGAGTGGGGCTGAGGCTCCCGGCGGGCGGGGGCACGGCCCGGGCTTCGTTGAGTGCTGTGGGGAGGGCCCGGGACAGTGGGACGCCTGCGCCCGCCACAGTGGGGGCCTTGGCTCTCTGCTGGGCCTGAGGAAGGATGCCGGGAGCACTTCCTTCCTGCTGTGTGTCTGGGGGCACTTGCTGCGGCACTGAGGGCAGAGTATGCGGGGTCCTGCGGCCCAGGGTCGCTGTAATTGGGGAAAGTGTAGGGAGTCTCTGGCAGACCCCCTCAGGCATCCTCCAGGCAGGGGTGAGGATGTGCATCCCACGGTTGTGTGCACTTCTGTTTATGTAGGGATTGGGTGTCTGAGTGGGAGTTGGGGCCAGAGGAACTAATGTCTGAGTGGGAGTTGGGGCCAGAGGAACTAAGGAAGATGCCCAGCAGCTTCCTTAGGGGGCTTTCTGTTTCCCGGGACTGAGGCTGGGGCCTGCCTGGGTATGTATGACTGCGGCTGGGGACAGGGTGGTGTTGAGAAGGGGAGTGAGGCAGTATGGCTCCCTGTCATTATTTCATGAATCAGTGAGTGAGTGTGTGTGCCCTGGCTCTGGGATCCTGCTGCCCTAGCCCTGAGCTGTGGGTGCTGAGCGTGGGGCTAGGCTTGGCAGCTCTCTGAGTGGGCCTGGTTTTGTGCTTGTACTCATCTGCCGTGCATGGCAGTGGTGTTGGGTGAGTTTGCACTCTCAGTTTTGGAGTCTTCTTCCTGAGCTGCCCCCCTGAGCCCCAGAATCTGACATTGGGTGGGCTCCTGTAGGCCTCTGGAGTGGAGGTGGTGAGTGGGAAGTGGTGGAGCTGCTTTGTTTGGACCTAGTTATGTTCCTCCTCAGGCCCGTGAGCCCTCCCAAGTCCCTATCCCTGTGTCTCTTTCCCTTCTGTTCTCCTCACATCTTTAGGTGTACACTGGCCTAGGCCAGTGGTTCTCAATTGGGGTTGATTTTACCCCTCAGGGGACGTTTGGCAATGTCTGGAGACATTTTTGGTTGTCACAACTGGGATCGTACTACTGGCTCCTAGTGGGTAGAAGCCAGGGTTGCTGCTAAACATCCGACAATGCACAGTACTGTCCCTCACCACAAAGAATTATGTAGTCCAAAATGTCAGTGGTGCTGAGGGTTGAACAACCCTGGCCTAGGCAGTGGACCTGAAGAGGAAGGGGTCCCTCAAGTTTCAGCTTATGTCCCATATCTGAGGCCCAATAGGGGACTGAAGAGGGACAGCCTAGGCAGATGAATAACCTAGAGTCCTGCATGCCAACCCTCTCTGAGGCGTACCCCCTAATTAGGGAGGGGAGGGAGGCAGGTGCTAGATCAGCTGTTGAGTGGGAGGGGGACAGCTGGGCCTGTGTCTGGATGGGAACATTATTGTCCCAGGAGGGAAAAGTCCTGGCTCCATTGCCAGGGAGGGGACGGGTGGGGTGAGGGGCTGTCTGTGTGTGAGGACTTCAGCTTTACCGGCTGACTCTGGTTACTCCCTGCATCTCAGGAACCTGGGAGTGGGTGATCAGAAACATACTTGCTTACCTGTATATGCCACCCACGCATACAGGGGAAACATTCAGGACACAGCCCTGCCCCAGCAGGCGCAGTCAATCCAACCAGCAGGCCCGGATACAGGTCCTGGCCTCCGTCCTGACTTTAAATGCCAGCTCTGCCTTTTACTTACCTTTTACTTGCTCTGTGACCTTAGGCAAATCACTTTTCTTCCTTGCGCCTGTTTCCTCTTCTGGAGAAGAGGGATAATAATAATATCTGCCTTAAAACGTGAGGATTAAATGAGATCACGTCTGTAGGACGTTGAGTACCTGACTTGTCACAGAGACAGGACTCAGTTAATGGGATGCTATTACTCTTACAAACACAGACCCACAGTCCAAAAACCAACACACCCAGTCACACACAGATAGCCACACAGTTTGTGCCCAGTGGTCAGGAGAGCCCCTGGACGGGGCTTACCTGAGGGGAGAGGATGGCCCTGTGGCTAGGGTGTAGAGTCTCCTCAAATAGGCATTTGGTCCTCTCTAGTAATACCCACCTCCAACACACACGGCCTAGGTGACCCCCTTTGCAAGCCTGCCCTGAGGTGCGGCTGCAGAGGGATCCTCCACCCCCACTGAGTGCAGCCTGTACCATCCAGGCCAGGCTCAGCTGTCACCTGCTCAGCTGTTGCTACCATCTGTCAGCACCCCTCTTGCCCCTCCTTAGCTTGGGGCTCCTAGAGGCCCACCTCTCCCATAGAGGGCCCCCATGGGTCATCCCAATTTCCTGGTGTCTGGGGAAGGGGGGAGAAAGCCCTAGAATGATATCCTCACACCCCCCCAGCAAAACTACTCCAGACACACCTGACTCCAGCAGAGCCAGACACCAGTGTAAACACAGGCAGCAGGCACACGTGTGATAGCACGTCACCCATGCGCGCAGACGGGTTACCCAGGCCTCTGAGGACTCTTACTCTGGCGGGGGGCCCAGACTGGTACCAAAGCCCAGAGGGTCTGTTTAGACAGCTGTGGAGGCCACAAAAGAGCTGCCTGATGCTTCCGGGGCCCTACAGTGGGTGTGGAGTGTATGTAGGCCTGGGGTGGGGGTGGGTGGGTCTGGGCATTCCTGTTCTGCTTGGCACTAGCAGGATAGAGGGGACTGGCCCCATCATTAACCCTGTGCAGCCTGGGCAAACAGCTTTAAGGAAACCTAGACGAGGGGCCTGGGGGCTGAGCCCGCTGGTAGGAGGAAACGGGGTCTTGGGACTTAGACCCCAGCCTGGGGGTGACAGATTCTGATCCCCTGCTCTGCTGTCAGGTATCAGAAGCATGTGCACACATATCGAATTCTCCCTGATGGAGAAGATTTCCTGGCCGTACAGGTAGGAGCTTAGACCCTGACCCCTGACCTTGATTCCAGCCTAAGGTTTGGGACCAGCTGATTGACGCTTCTCCCACTCTTGCTGGCCTGCAGACCTCGCAGGGTGTGCCTGTGCGCCGCTTCCAGACCCTGGGGGAGCTCATCGGCCTGTACGCCCAGCCCAACCAGGGCCTGGTGTGTGCCCTGCTTCTGCCTGTGGAGCGGGAGCGAGAGCCAGACCTGCCGGATGACCGCGATGCCTCAGGTGCTGCCCGGGGTGCGATGTACGAATGCCTTCCCTGCGCCCATCCCCGGCCATTACCTGCGACTTCCCAACCCATCTTCTCAGCCTGACTCCCCTGAAGCCCGCTGCCACTCTCCGTGGTGCCTGGGCCCTTTACCCCTTTCCACGCAAGTCTCTGACAGCCATCGTGTCCCCCGTACTTCAATGAGGGCAGGGGGCTCACACCGCTGCCCACTGGCCCCTGTCCACAGATGGGGAGGATGAGAAGCCCCCACTGCCCCCGCGCTCTGGCTCTACCAGCATTTCTGCCCCCCTCGGGCCCAGCAGCCCCCTGCCAGCCCCTGAGACCCCCACGACTCCGGCTGCTGAGAGGTGAGACGCCAACCCCCTCCTGAGCAGGAAGTCCCTTTCTTCTCTGAGAACTGTGTCCTCACCGAAGGTGGGAAGACCTTTAAGCCCCCAGCCCTCCCCAGGGACCCCCGCCCTGTCTCAGCCCCAGAGGCAGACACCCTGGCCTGTTGTACTCTGACTGCCACCTGTACCATCTCCTCTAGGAATGGGGTGGGGTTGCTGGGACAGGGTCAGCGGGGCCTCCACTGACTTCTTAACCCCTCCTGAAGTGCTCCCAATGGGCTGAGCACTGTCTCGCACGAGTACCTGAAGGGTAGCTACGGGCTGGATCTGGAGGCTGTGCGGGGTGGAGCCAGCAACCTGCCGCACCTCACCCGCACCCTTGCCACCTCATGCCGGAGGCTGCACAGGTACCTGGGACATCCAGCTCCACGCGCTGCACCCTTACCTCTCACCTGTCCTCTCCTGCTGCCTTGCTACACAAATGCCCTGACCTTTGACCTCTGGCCCTGAACCACGAACCAGCTATTGCCTCCTGACTTTTCCTCGCCTGAACCCTTGTATCCTCTCGGTGGCAGCTGAAGCTACACACTCAGCCCCTCTTCCCTATACTTGGGTCGGGGTGGGGAGTTCTGACCTGATGTTTCCCATAGTGAGGTGGACAAGGTCCTGTCGGGCCTGGAGATCCTGTCCAAGGTGTTTGACCAGCAGAGCTCGCCCATGGTGACCCGCCTTTTGCAGCAGCAGGTGGGATTGTGGAGAGACCTCTGGGGAGTGGGTTCATGTTCTGGCGCTGAGTGGGGTGCCTCCTGCTTGGTGGCCTCACGGACGAGCCTCATTCTTTCTCCCCGCAGAACCCACCACAGACTGGGGAGCAGGAGCTAGAGAGCCTGGTGCTAAAGCTGTCAGTGCTAAAGGACTTCCTGTCAGGCATCCAGAAGAAGGTGCCCCGACCCCTGACCTCTGATCCCTGACCCACTCACCAGTCCCTGGCCACTTGCGTTGCTCTAACTGATCTGAACCCTGAATCTGTAGTTTAGCACTGAGCCCCACATCAGCTGTGTCCCTCCCCGCCCCAGCCCTCAGCAAGGCTCCTAACCTTGCCCTGTCCTTGCCCCCTCCAGGCCCTGAAGGCCCTACAGGACATGAGTTCCACAGCACCCCCGACCCCGCTGCAGCCATCCACACGTAAGGCCAAGACCATCCCCGTGCAGGCCTTTGAGGTACATGGTGGGGGGCGGGGGGGAACCTCACAGGGCAAAGAGTGGGTGGAGGTGAAGGGGGTGCTGCCTGCCCCCAGGTCTTTTCAGCAGCCCCTCCACCTCCTGGCCTGTAGGTGAAGCTGGATGTGACCCTGGGTGACCTGACCAAGATTGGGAAGTCACAGAAGTTCACGCTGAGTGTGGACGTGGAGGGTGGGCGGCTGGTGCTACTGCGGAGACAGCGGGACTCACAGGAGGACTGGACGACCTTCACGCATGACCGCAGTGAGCCAGGGCCCACCCTGGGATGGGGGGTGGGGTGGGCCCCTGGGCCTCAGGGCACAGGCTGGTGTGACCCATCCTCCATCCCCTAGTCCGCCAGCTCATTAAGTCCCAGCGGGTCCAGAACAAGTTGGGCGTCGTGTTTGAGAAAGAGAAGGACCGGACACAGCGCAAGGACTTCATCTTTGTCAGCGCCCGGGTGAGCAGCGGGTGGGCCAGGCCACTGGGGGCTGCAGGAGTCCCTGCTGGATGGGAAGAGAGGGAACACGTGATGTAGGCATGCCATCCCTCGTGGTGGGGGCAGTTCTGACGGAGCAGAGAGTGTGTATACTGAGAGTGGGCAGCCTGAGGGTGGATTCAAATATTCATTCAGTGAACGTTTACTGAGCACCTGTTGTATGCTTGAGGAGTGGGTGTATGGTGGTGAGCCAGAGAAGTATGTCCGTCTCCTCCTGGACCTGCCACCTAGCAGGGTGTCCCCGTGGAAGGGGGTTTCCTGGCCACCCACCTGCCCCTGACTGGCTGCTGTCCCCCCAGAAGCGGGAGGCCTTCTGCCAGCTGCTGCAGCTCATGAAGAATAAGCACTCCAAGCAGGACGAGCCCGACATGATCTCCGTCTTCATAGGCACCTGGAACATGGGTCAGGCCCGTGCAGGGGCTGGGGTGGGAGAGAGGAAGGGCCCCATGCAGGGGCCTGACCACCTGCATCCACTCCCCCTCCAGGAAGTGTGCCGCCTCCAAAAAATGTGACATCTTGGTTCACATCGAAGGGTCTGGGGAAGACCCTGGATGAGGTCACGGTGACCATACCCCATGACATCTATGTTTTTGGGACCCAGGAGAACTCGGTGGGCGACCGCGAGTGGCTGGACCTGCTCCGCGGGAGCCTCAAGGAGCTCACAGATCTGGATTACCGCCCGGTGAGGGTCATCCTCTTGTCCAGCCCGCCTCCTCACACACTGCCCCCAACTATCCTGCTTGACCTCATGCACAACCCTGGAGAGCGCTCCCTCTGGTCCCTGGGCATATCCTTTAGGAAGTTTAACTGGAGTCCTTTATGCTATGGGAAGGGCTCTTTCTCTCTGGTCCCTCAGGAAAAAGGGGTGGCAGCCCTTCCTATTTTGTGACTTCCAGAACAGTCTGTAGTATGGGCTGGGCGGGGTGGGGGAGATGTGGACAGTGGCCCAGCTCAGGGCAGGGGTGACCCCGCACCCCTTCCCCAGATTGCCATGCAGTCACTGTGGAACATCAAGGTGGCTGTGCTGGTCAAGCCAGAGCATGAGAACCGCATCAGCCATGTCAGTACATCCAGCGTGAAGACTGGCATCGCCAATACCCTGGGTGAGTAGGGAGGGTGGGGTCCCTCTGTCCACGCTTCTTGCTTCCTCTCCAGCCCAGGGTCCAGGGTCTCCCCCTTTTGGGTAGTCTCAGCTTTCCCATCTATAGAACGCTTTGAACTTTGCAAAGCATGTTCGTATTCTAAATCTCTTCCAGCCCCACCAGGAAGGCAGGGCCAGGATAATTACCTCCATTTCTTAGATGATAAAACTCAGGCCCAGAGTGGTCAAGTGAGCTGTCCAAGGTCACACAGCTAGTACGTGGTAGAGCCCGGCACCTGGCATAGTGCCCAGGTCTCCCTGTTTGCCGTCCAGTGGTCCCTCAGGATATTCTGCTCAGAATCTGCAGGTTCTTGCAGCTTCACCATTGGGGTCCCCTGTGACCTCCAGGGGCTCTCTGTTCACACATGCCGACAGACCCAGGCCATCCAGATGGGGCTGCATGTGCCCCGTGTGGACCCCCAGGAAGGCGTGGGTGTGTGTGCAGGGGCCTGCCTGCCTCATGGTATGTGGGGAAGTCGGGAGGATCTTCCCACTGCTGCTTAGACAGGCAGAGGGGAGTCGGGAGCCCACCGGGGGTGACTCAGGCCTTCTTCTGTTGCCCTGACAGGAAACAAGGGGGCCGTGGGTGTCTCCTTCATGTTCAATGGCACCTCGTTTGGCTTTGTGAATTGCCACCTCACCTCGGGAAATGAGAAGACTGCCCGGTGAGGGGGCACCTTCTCAACTGTCTCTTTAGCCTCATCCTCTCTTTGCCAAAGACCTATTCCCTCTCCCATATCCTAGTCTACAGTACATCCTACATCCCTGTCCCCAAGGCCCCCTTCTTCCTTACCTCAACTCAGGACCCCTCTGTCTCTCCCTGACTTTGACCTTGTCCCCAGTTCCTTCCTCTGTCCCCAGGGACCCTGATCCCTGGCCCATCCCTGACCCCAGCCAGAGATGTCTTACCTTCATGCCTGTCCCTGACACCTGACCCTGGAGGCCTCCCCCCACCCCCCACTGTAGACGGAACCAGAACTACCTGGACATCCTGCGGCTGCTCTCGCTGGGTGACCGGCAGCTCAGTGCCTTTGACATCTCTCTGCGTTTCACTCACCTCTTCTGGTTCGGGGACCTCAACTACCGCCTTGACATGGATATACAGGTGTGAGCAGGGCCCGGCAGGTGGCTGGTAGGGAGGCTGGGCTGGGGCCAGGTGGGCTCTCACCTCTGGCTTTGGCTCGAGGGGGAAAGTCTCCAGCCTTTGTGTCCCCACCCCAGGAGATCCTGAACTACATCAGCAGGAAGGAGTTTGAGCCCCTGCTCAGGGTGGACCAGCTCAACCTGGAGCGGGAAAAGCACAAGGTTTTCCTTCGATTCAGTGAGTGTGGGCCCGGCAGGGGGTCCCTGAGGGCCAGGATCCTTGTGGTATCCCTGGGTCTTCTGGGCCCTGACTCCTCCATCCCCCCCCTGCCTTCCCTAGGTGAGGAGGAGATCTCCTTCCCACCCACCTACCGCTATGAGCGGGGTTCCCGGGACACATACGCCTGGCACAAGCAGAAGCCAACTGGGGTGAGTGAAGAGAAGGAGCTGGGCCTGGGGAGACCCCCCAGGGCTGCAGTGAATCAAGAGTGTGTGTGGGGTCAAGGGTCCAGGCCTCTGCACTTACCGCTCCAGCTTCCGTGGCCCCTTTTGGGGCCTCTGGGGTGCTCCTGCATGTTGTGAGGATCCAAGGAAGGAGGTGGGCGCTGGGGCCACTGTGGTGGGGCCCCAGCTGACCTCTGACCATGCTGCCATCCCCTGCCCCAGGTCCGGACCAACGTGCCTTCATGGTGTGACCGGATTCTCTGGAAGTCCTATCCCGAGACCCACATCATCTGCAATTCCTATGGTCAGAGCCTCCCAGACAGGGTGATGGGTGGTCCTGGGTGGTCACTGACCCAACTCTGCCTCAGCTTTGGGAAGTGCCAGCAGAGAATAAGGAGCTTTCCCCTGAGCCCTCATTCCTACTCCCCTCCCCAGGCTGCACAGATGACATCGTCACCAGCGACCACTCCCCCGTGTTTGGGACATTTGAGGTTGGAGTTACCTCTCAGTTCATCTCCAAGAAAGGTGGCTATTCTGGATGTGCTTGTGGGTGTGGCGTCCATCTGGGTGGCTGCAGGTGCTGGCCTGGGGATGTGCATAGGTTTGAATACATCTAAATGTGTGTGTGTGTGTGTGTGTGTGTGTTTGGGTGTTTACATGTACATGTAGGAATGTTTCTGAATATGTGATGTGTGAGGGTGTCTGTGTTGCCTGGGTCATCACAGGAGGTACATGCCCAAGAGCGTGAACGTAAACATGTACGTGTGTCTATCTGCCTGGGGCCACTTGAGTACCCGAGTGTGCCTGGTGGTGTGGTGGGTTGTCAGCAGGCATATCCTGCAGGCATTCTGGTCCCTGGTCCTCTCTCAGTCTCTCATCTTGGGTTGTCTGTTTGTCCCAGTCCCAGGTCTGGGCTTTGGGGTCTCGCTACTGGTTGCTTGGGATGGAGGAGGCCCCTCCTGGCCTTCCCTCCTGCTCTGCCAGGGCTGCTGATTCCCTGTCCCAGCACTCAGTCTCTCTATCCCATTCCTTCTGCCACCCTCTCAGCCCTCCTGTCTATATTCCTCCCTTTGCCCCTCAGGGCTCTCAAAGACTTCAGACCAGGCCTACATCGAGTTTGAGAGCATCGAGGCCATTGTGAAGACGGCCAGCCGCACCAAGTTCTTCATTGAGTTCTACTCCACCTGCCTGGAGGGTCAGAGGCGGGGCCCAGGGCTGGGTGTGGGCCACAGGGTATGGGAGGCCCGAGGTGCCCAGAGTGGTCAGCCCTCTAGTTAGAGAGAAGGGAAGCTGAGAGGTGGCGCTCAGTTGGGTGTCCCCCACCCCCACCCAGAGTACAAGAAGAGCTTCGAAAATGATGCCCAGAGCAGTGACAACATCAACTTCCTCAAGGTGCAGTGGTCCTCACGCCAGCTGCCCACGGTGAGGCTTGTGGGTGAGGACACAGAGAGGGAGGTGCAGCAGAGCGCCACCTGGAGCCTGCCTGGGAGGGCGGGCAGAGCCGGCAGCACAGGCTTGTGTGTGGGGTGGGCGTGAGTGAGGATGAGGGCACGTGCTCTGTTTGGGGGAGCGGGGGGAGCCAAGTTGCAGCTGGTTCATTCATTCATTCAATGAATAGCTCTTGAGCCTTTGCTAAACATCAGGTCCTGTGTTGGTCATTGCTGATGCAGAAAATTAATTAATTACAGGGCTGTTAAGTGCTCTGAGAGGCCCATGCAGGATTGTGTCTTCTACCTTATGGATTAGGATCTTTCCTAAGAGTGGATGGGAGTGAGCATGGACGAGCTTGAGGGTGGGGTGAGTGGCGGTGTGGCAGGAGGGGGTGGGTGGGCCTTTGTTCCTCACTGGGCCTCTCTGTGCCCCAGCTCAAGCCCATTCTGGCTGACATCGAGTACCTGCAGGACCAGCACCTCCTGCTCACAGTCAAGTCCATGGACGGCTACGAATCCTATGGTGAGGGTCGAGGGGGGCCAAGGGGCACAGAAAGCCGGGCAGGGCCCTAGAAAGGCTTGGCAGTCTGCTGGTCTGCTCCATCTGCCCTTCAGGGGAGTGCGTGGTGGCGCTCAAGTCCATGATTGGCAGCACGGCCCAGCAGTTCCTGACCTTCCTGTCCCACCGCGGCGAAGAGACAGGCAACATCCGTGGCTCCATGAAGGTGCGGGTGCCCACAGAGCGCCTGGGCACCCGTGAGCGACTCTATGGTGGGGGCCCCATTGGGAGGGGTGTGGGGCATAAGACGGGGTGGTGTGGGCGGGTCTAGGAGGGGAGGACCAGGGCTGCAGGGAGGGCATGTTGGAATCCCTGGAACATTTGGCAGTTCTGCAGCCAGGTCTGGGGGTGGGCCTGCCCTAAGGAGTAGCTGGGAAGGGGCTAGCAGCCCACTGGGGTGTCTGTGGGATGCAGGACCCCAAGTCTCCTCTGAGTCTCCTTTCCCTTCCTCCCCCAGAGTGGATCAGCATTGATAAGGATGAGGCAGGAGCAAAGAGCAAAGCCCCCTCTGTGTCCCGAGGCAGCCAGGAGCCCAGGTGAGCTGGGGCTGTGTGGTGTGCTACGTGAGGGGTGCCCGGTCAGCCCCTACTTCACCTCTCCTCCCCTGTGCACCCCTGGCAGGTCAGGGAGCCGCAAGCCAGCCTCCGGAGAGGCCTCCTGTCCACTCTCCAAGTTATTTGAAGAACCAGAGAAACCACCACCAACTGGGAGGCCCCCAGCCCCACCTCGAGCTGCTCCCCGGGAGGAGCCCTTGACCCCCAGGTGAGAGAAGGAAACTGTCACCCCCTGACTTTATCCATCGCTGTGCGTGGCTCTCAGGGCCAGCTTGGGGATCACCTGCTGCTTGGCTGCTCTGCTGCCGCATGGCCGGAGGTGCCAGGGCCCTACGCTCGTGGCCACTGGCCAGCCAGGCCTCCTGAAGGTGTGGCTCTCTGGTCAAAGGGAGCACAGTCAGCCTTTCCTCTCAATCCTGCCTTAAAAAATAGAATTAGAAATTGTTTCTGCAACAGCTCCCTCTGTGTAAACACTTAACTTGAGCCTTCTGTTTGGGGATAGGCCTTCATCTCAGCACGGATTTCCCTAGGGGTGTTCTATGGACCACTGTCCTACAAGATGCCCCCGCTGGTAACTGGTTTGTTGTCAAATGAGTTTGGGAAATGGTTGTTGCTAGATTCTTTTCTTAGATATTCCCAGTGCACAATAGTATCAGCAAAAGCTCTGAGCATGTGGACAGGAAGGAAATCCTTTTTCAACTCTGTTGAATATAGTTTCCCAAACTTAATGGGCCAGGAAACTTTTCCATGCAATAACTATTAATATCCTGGGGCACTACAGTTGACCCTTGAACATGGCAGGGGTTAGGGGTGTATAACTTAGAGTCATCCCTCTGTATCCCCAGTTCTTCCATATCTGCAGTTCCACATCCACGGGTTCAACCATTGTGGCTTGTAGATCATGTAGTGTTGCAATACTGAAAAAAATCTGCGTGTGAGTGGACCCGTGCAGTTCAAGCCCGTGTTGTTCAATGGTCAACTGTAGTATTCTGTGGATCATACTTTGGGAAAGTGAGGCTTGCTTTTTAATTATATCCAATTGTTACTTGAATGTAAATAAAAACTGCTGGTGTGTTTTCAGTCATCTTCAGCTGTTATCAGTCACCTTGGTTTTATCTCTAGGCTTGAGTAAAACTAACCTGAATCCCTGAGTAAGATTCCCCAGTAGATCGGCCTCAGATGCCTCCAGAGGCTTTCCGAATCTGGCTGGTCATTCTCATTGAAGGCTTTTATTGTCCTTCCTTCTGGCCTCTGTTTTCACCCATTTACGCTCAGCTTTCACCGTTACAAAATCAAAAAAGATTGCAGAATCTTAGCGAGTAAGGCAAGGAAGTTTAGGGGTTATCCATTCAACTCCCCTGTCTCCCCAGTTTTAGAGATGAGGACCCCAAGGGACAGAGAGGGAAAGTGATGTGCTCAAGGTCACGTGCAAGTCTAGGACCAGGGCTTACGTCTCCTGACTCGCAGTCCAGTTCTCCTTCCACTGCACCCACCCACCGCCTTCCCTTTGGGTTGCTGGGTCCTGATTTAGTTATTCTGCTCCCAAACCCAGGTTGAAGCCAGAGGGCGCTCCAGAGCTGGAAGGGGTGGTGGCGCCCTCTCCTAAGAACAGCTTCAATAACCCTGCTTACTACGTCCTTGAAGGGGTCCCACACCAGCTGCTGCCCCCGGAGCCACCCTCACCTGCCAGGGCCCCTGTCCCACCTGCCACCAAGAACAAAGTGGCCATCACAGTGCCTGCTCCGCAGCTTGGGCGCCACCGGCCTCCCCGTGTGGGAGAGGGAAGCTCATCAGATGAAGAGTCTGGGGGCACACTGCCCCCTCCAGACTTTCCACCCCCACCTCTGCCGGATTCGGCCATCTTCCTGCCCCCCAGCCTGGATCCTTTGCCAGGGCCAGTGATCCGGGGCCGCAGTGCGGGTGAGGCCCGTGGCCCACCACCTCCCAAGGCCCATCCAAGACCCCCACTGCCCCCAGGCCCCTCACCCACCAGCACTTTCCTGGGGGAGGCAGCCAGTGGGGATGACCGCTCCTGCTCAGTGCTGCAGATGGCCAAGACATTGAGTGAGGTGGACTACGCTCCTGCTGGGCCTGGCCGCTCCGTGCTCCTGCCAGGACCCCTGGAGCTGCAGCCGCCCCGGGGACTGCCCTCGGACTATGGCCGGCCTCTCAGCTTCCCTCCACCTCGCATCCGAGAGAGCATTCAGGAGGACCTGGCAGAAGAGGTATGTGCACCAGGGGTGGCTGTCGGTGTGTGCTTGTCCATGGGTCGTGGTATACTTTTACTTCATTCAGCACTCAGTGGTGTTGCCTCTGCCCTGAGCTGGGCACTGGGGAGGAGTCGGAGGTCATATGAATCAGCCCCGCTCCTGGCCTCTCTCCCCACCCCAGAGCAAGCGGTAGAATGTTGCTGTGTGAGGCACCCTCAGTGCTCTCTCTGACGTGCCCTATTCCCTCAGGCTCCGTGCCCGCAGGTCGGGCGGTCTGGTGGGCTGGGCGAGGCAGGCATGGGAGCCTGGCTGCGGGCCATCGGCTTGGAGCGCTATGAGGAGGGCCTGGTGCACAATGGCTGGGACGACCTGGAGTTTCTCAGGTGGGGGCGGGGCTGGAGGTGGACGGGGGTGGGGGGGGTGGGGGTGGGGCTGGCCTCGGGGGCGGAGCTACGGGCTCTCTGGACCACCTCGCCCTTCTCCCAGCGTCTTTTACCCCTACAGCGACATCACCGAAGAAGATCTGGAGGAAGCTGGGGTGCAGGACCCGGCTCACAAGCGCCTCCTTCTGGACACCCTGCAGCTCAGCAAGTGATCGCGGTGGCACTGCGAAGCTAAGAACTGAGCGCCTCAACCTGCCCTTGAAGGCCCAGCCAGAGCTCCGGAGTTGAAAAAGTTACGAGCGGGCGGGGCAGTACTTCTCTGCCTATTTATTGGGGATCTGCGTTCCCTACTGCCCAATCATTTGGAATGCCCTAGTTAGGACATCCTGCCCCTCACCTTTTAGAGTCAGGGCCCAGGAGGTCAGTTGCCGTGGTTACCGAGGATCTTGGTTATTCTGGTGCTGTCCTCCCTTTCTGGACCCCTTCTCCAGCCCCAGGGAGGCCATGGGGTCCATATGGGTACGTCGTGGGCCCCCACTCTCACCGTTGTTCCTGCTGCCCTCCACCTGGCCTGAACCACAGGTGGAGGGGCTCGGCTAGGACCTCTCCCAACCCCCATTCTGGGGGGTGTCCGTCCGGAAATGAAGGAATAGCCCGAGAACTGGGCTAGGGTTTATTTAAGCTTTTCTGTATGGGCTTAGGGAGGGCGGGCACTTTAATGTTATGGGGGCCGGTTTAGGTGGGGGGGAATAATTTTGGCCATAAAGCGCCAGTTTGCTTAGATTTGTCTCCTGGTCTGTACCGCCCTGCCCTGGGGCTGTGTGGCAGCTCAGGGTTCCTCGCTGGTCACAAGGGGAACCGGTCTCTTGCAGGTAGCCTGTCCCCATCGTGGGTACTCAGAAGGGTTGCCGGTGTGCTGTCTTCAATAAATTAAGTTTTATTTGGATTGAGCAAAACTCACCTCAATAAATTACAGGTTTTTCAAAGGAAAAGAGCAACAACAGCAACAACGACAAAAAAACAGGAACGAGGAAGCCCCTCCATCCCGTTGCCCTGGCAGCTCCTCCACTCATCTAACGGGCCTGCCCTCTGTGCCAGACTGGCTGGGGATGGGAGGGGATGCATGAGGGTGAAATTGGTGGTGGGACCCTTCAGGCCACTCGTTATCCCAATGACGACCAGCCTTTGCACGGGTGGGGTCAGTGTGGGTGGGCCCAAGGGCTGCAGCAGCAGACTGCTCTCCAAGCTGAGTGACCCAGCCAGCTACAGGGGCAGGGGAGGAAGCCAGGCTGTCCCCGTTTGAGGAGTCACCTTTGGGCACTGTGTTAGGGGCAGGTGTTGTTTGATTCCGGTTCTGAAGAAAACCAGGCTAGAAGGGGTTCTGGGCTCTCCTGGAGGGCATCCCAGTGAAAAGTACCCCCCCCCCACTGAGTAGGGGTGGGTGAGGATGAGAGTGGCCCTGACTTGGTCTCCAAAGCTGGGGAGGGCACACATAGGTGTCAGACACGGTGGGGGGTGGGACAGATGGGGACATCAGGCAGGTGGCCAGGATGAGGAGGGACTCTGTCAGATCCTGGAGGGGCAGGGACGTCTCAGGCGGCAGGCCCGGAGCCTCTAGAGGCCGGCAGCTAGAAGAGATTGGTCTTCAGGGAGGGGCCGGGCTTCCGGTGGAAGGAAGACAGAACCCCCGAGAAGGGCCCTGGCCCGGGTTCTGCCGGCTGCCAAGCCTTAAGCAGCTCCGCCGCGCCCGCGCCCGGTCCGCCGCCCCCACCGCCCGCCACGCCGGCCCACAACGGGCCCTTGAGCGGCTGTGGCCCCGGCCCGGCTCCAGGTCCGGACCCCAGGGCGGCGGGCAGCGGGCTGGGGCTCAGGCGCGGGCTGGCCAGGCCGGGCGCAGGCGGCGGCGGCGGCAGCGACGCGGTGCTGTCGGGCGTGGGGCTGCACGTGGACTCCTTGGAGTCGTCGTCCTCAGACGAGCAGCGCGCCTCACCCTTTTTGGCGCCCGCCGCGCCCGCCGCACCCTTGGCGCTGGCCGCACGCTCCTGTTTGCGGAACTTGGCCCGGCGGTTCTGGAACCAGACCTGCGGGCACAGGGGCCGGTCAGCCCGGGGCCGGCGGGCGCGGTGAGACCTCCTTCCGGAGGGGGCTGGTCAGGATTATTACCAGCCTTCTGAGTCTTGACCCCCTCCACCACTCTGCTCGTTGCCCTCCTCGTCTCTCGCCTCCCTCCCCTCCTTGTCTCTCGCCTCCCTCCCCTCTTCCACTAGCCCCTTCCTCCAGGTCCTTAGGCTCTTCCCCTTGGGATCTGCTCACCCGCGGATCCCACTGCCTCCCAGTGTTCTCTGTCTCCCGGAGGGAACTCCGCCTTCGCTCTCCTCATCACCCAAAGCCCTCGCCCCAGTTCTTTCCTACAAGGAGCTCCGGGAGTCCCCCCGGAGCGTCCCACGGCAGTGGAGAGAGGGTTAGTGCACTCGGGAAGCCTTTTGTGCAGGGTCTCCAGTAAAGGCATGCCAGCTGAACATCTGTACTCAGATTTGTAAGATCGACGAAAAGTCCGTCCCGACCCAGCTCCTGCGCCTACCCTGAACCCGGGCTTTCCAGAATCAGAAGTTTCACCGTTGCAGAGCCGAAGAGGGGACCTGGAGGCGCTGACTGGCTTTCCCCCACTGCTCGGCCTTGTTTGGCCCCGAGGCCACCTGGAGCTGACCCTCTATCCACTCGGCCTCCGTCCTGGCTTCCCAAGCATCACTCTGCGTGCCCAGCCCTACCCGGGAGACTGAGGAGAAATCGTGGGGCTGAACAGCTCAGTTCTTCCGAAGGCCTCAGGACCCGCCTGGCCCCACCGCCTCCCGGGGCTGCCGGTCCTCCCCTGCCCAATCACCTCCAGACTGCACCCTGGCCCCTGGTCCTAGTTCGCCGCCCCCGGGCTGTACCCGCCCGCTGCCCGAGTGAGGCCCCTCTGTCCTTCGGACCCCCCAGGTGTCAGGCACTAACTTCCCGGCCCCGCTCCGCGCGCACACACTTCCGCGCAAACACGCACCTGCACGCGAGCCTCGGTAAGGTCGATCTTGAGCGCCAGCTCCTCGCGCGTGTAAATGTCGGGGTAGTGAGTCTCGGCGAAGACGCGTTCCAGCTCCTTCAGCTGCGCGCTGGTAAACGTGGTGCGGATGCGCCGCTGCTTGCGCTTCTCGTGCAGGCCCGACGGCTCCGGGAAGAATTTGTAGGGCACTACGGGTGTGTGCAGGAGGGGGGAAATCAACAAGGGTGGGGATGTGAGGGGCCGATCCCGGCCCGCTGTGTTCTGCCCCTGAGGGATCGCTCACCATCCCCCGCCCCTGACCTGGCCCCTCGGCTTGGTCCTCTCAGTACGGATCGGCTTCCCTATCGCTGGATGGAGCCGGCAGGGGTGAAAGCGGACGGAGCGCGGGGAGGCCTGGGGCCCAAGAGCCGCAGAGAGGGAACCAAAATCTGATCCTCGGATCCAGGCTGCTGGCCTGTCGTTGGCCCTCCGCAGTGTTCCCTCTATCTCCCGCCAGTCTACCGGACCCGACCCTCAGTGTGTTTCTCCCTCAGTCGGCCTGACTTCAGGTCCTGCTATATCCACTCTAGCCTTAGCTGTCTGTCAGGTCTCATCAACATCCTGTGTCTCCCCAGTAACCAGTCATGGACCGCGGGTCTACTTTCAGGCCTGCCACGGACTCTCTGACATGTAAAAATTTGGCCGCCTCTACCCTGCATCCCTCTCCTTCCTAGGCCTCATTTCCTCAGCCCGATCTCATATTGCATTCTCTTCCAGGTGTCCCCCTTTCTTTTTCATCTCTCTCCAACCATATCTATCTGCAACTTTCCCCTCCTGGACCATTCTTCTCTTTGTGCCCATTGAGAAGGGTTCTTATTTCTCCCCTCCCAGGTTCCTCCATCTTCTCTTTGCCCTTCTTCTTCCTCCCAGACATCTCTCTCTGTCTCCCAACTCCTCCAAAAACCAGCCCCAACCCTTCCCTTCACTCTTCCCATCCCTGTCTCCCATCTACCCCTTCCCAGTACCCATTGTCCCACGGACAGTATTTCTGACACTATCTCCCCATCCTTGTCTCCAGCCCCCGTTTAGTTCTCCCTGTTGTCCAGGGATCCCCAATATCCTTATCTTTGTCATATCTCCCTAGTTCTCTATCTCCCCTACTCCTGTCTCCAACACCCCATTCCTATCCCCATCTTTCTCATCTCTGTTTTCAATCTTCCTTGGTCCCCATCTCCCATAATTCCTGTTCCCATCACCTGGTTTTTATCTCCATCTCCCCAACCCTGGTTCCCCATTTCTTCCAAGTACCCCAATCTTCCCATCTCTGCTCACATCTCTCTGTATCTGTCCCTATCTTCTCCATCTCAGACCTCCATCTTTCTAGGGCCCATCTCCCCATTTCCTGTTTCCAGCTCCCCAGTCCCCATCTGCATATGACCCAGAGTACCCAATCTCCCCATTCCCGTTCCAGTTTCTGACTCCATCTCTTTGGTTCTCACTTCTCCAAATCCAGGTCTCTCTCACCATCCCTCCCCACCACACAGGTCCCAATCTTCTACTGGGTCCCGGTGGTCTTCCCAGGAAGGAAGAAGATAAGGAGAATGGGTGGGGCAGCTTGAACTCTAACTGGAGCAATGGGGGTGGCTAAGAGGCTCCACGAGGTTGAAGGTTCAGATGGGGTCTTGGATCAGGGGGCTTGGGTATTGCATGGGGCTGCTTCTGGGTTCTGCAGTACTCTAGCTGGGAGAATCTCCAGGAGGCATGGGGAAATGAAAGTTGCTCAATGACCTGAGCATCCTTTTCTTCTGGCCACAGAATGGGTTTCAGTAGCGCAAGAGGGTTTGGGCACAGGTAGGATGGGTTCAAAACCAGGCAGTAGGGGCTTAATGGTGCTGGGGCTCTGATGGGTTCAAAACCAGGCAGTAGGGGCTTGATGGTGCTGGGGCTCTGGGAAGGCTCCCAGCTGGGCAGCTCATCTGCCGCAGGGGTCCATGCTGGGGGTCGGGCATGAAGCGGGGTGGGAATGATAAGGATGGGAGGTCTTATTGGCCTGAGCCGAGAGCATTTTCCAAGGATACAGGGCATAGAGAGGTTTAGTGGTCAGTTTTTGCAGATGGGCAGGGGAGGGCCTGGTGAGGAGCCTGGGGCTACACTGGGGATCTATTTCCTTGACCTAAAGAGCACGGGATAGGGATACGGCAGCGAGAAGAGGAACGGGAAGGAGGAGAGGGTGGGGCTCAACTCTGACTAGGGAATCCCGTCTTACACGAGGGACTGTGGATCCCGCGGGGAGTTGGAGGGTCTGACTAGGGCAGGGATTGTGGCGGCTGTGGGGGACAGTCGCAACCACTAGCCGAGTAGGGCAGGGGCTAGGGGTGCTGTAGGATTTGGAAGGAGGGTGGTACCGGGGATGGGCTCACCTGCCGAGTAGGGCGCAGGCTGATGGTCGCGTAGAGCGCCAAGCGCGCAGTTGGAGGAGCCGAGCGCGGGGCAGGGAGGCCCGGCCGCGGGGAAGGCGGGCCGCAGGGGACTGTACTGGAAGCCGCCGGGCTGGCTGCAGGCGCCGAAGTCGCCGTAGGCGGACGCCTCCATGGCCGCCACGCACGAGTCGTACGAATTGAGGTAGGAGTAGTCCATCGGCCCGGGGGGCGGGGGCGGGGGCCGGGCCGGGCCGGGTCGGAGTTGGTGTCCCGGGCCGGGTGGGGGTCAAGATGGGGGTTGGAGCGCCAGGGGCCGAGGACCCGAGGCCGGCTCTCAGAGCTCGCGAGTCCGCCCGCCCCGTCGCGGCCGCGCTCCGCCCCGGTGCAACGCAAGTGCAGCCCAACCCGGCCCGCGCGCCTTTTAACGCGTAGGACCCCGAGGAGGGGGCGGGGCGGGGCGAGCTCGTTGGGGCGGGGCCTGGACGGCCAAGGCCCCGCCCCCAGCCGCCCCCGACCCCCACCCCAAAGGGTCGCCGCCGCCCTCTTAGAGCTCGGGATGTGCAGGGCAGGCTGCGCGGGGCCCCATCCCTAGAGTCCCCCATCCCGCCCCAATCCGGACCAGACCTTCAGTCTATGCATCGTGCCCAGCCGTAGGGTCCCGACCCCTCTCCCTGGCCTCTCCACCTGCGGCCCCGCAGAAGGGAGGGGAAACAGGCCCGGCGGCGCTCGTGTGAAGAAGTTAATTCAATTCGTCCTGATAACCGAGTTATTCCGATCCAGTCCCTCGGCCCCGCCCCCAGCGAGGTCCCATCCCGGAAGGGACCACGGAGATGGCTCAGGAGGGGGAATGAAGACAAGGACGAGGAAGAGACGGGGCCTGAGATGGGGACAGAGGATGTGGATGAAAAGAGGAGACAGAGACGGAGACAGGGAGAGAAAGGGACAGAAACAGTGATGGAGAAAGATGGAGAAAGGGACAAGAGAGATACAGGTACACAGATGGAGATAAGGATGAGACATGGACGAGAGAGATAGATTGGAGACGTGGGCGGGGGGGGGGTGGGCGGCAAGAGGGAGACAGGGACAGAGGTGGCGACAAAGGTGAAACATGTACAAGAGGAAGGAAGGGAAGGAGGTGGGACAAGGCAGAGATAGAGGAGACAAAGATAAGAGAGAGACGAGAGGGGGACAGAGAAAGCAAGTGAGGCAGGCATGGAGACAGAAAACACAGGGAAGAGACACGGTTGGAAAGACGGATTGTGATGGAGATGAAGAGAGAGATGAGACAAAACAGGGCAGTGATAGTGAGACAGACACACACTCAGTGAGACAAGGCCAGGGACAGACACAACAGAGGAACAGAGGCTAAGGGGCGGAGAGAAAGAGCCTTTGGAGAGCCGAGACCCACCAGCTGGAGTGCCCAGCGGGTAGAAGGACTGTAGTGGAGGCGCGGTGTGAAGCTGCAGAGGGGGAGGGTTGCCTCTCTCCTAACTTGTCCTGAAGGCCACACGACCCTGCCCTGCACCTTCAAGGCCCAGCCTGCCTCTCCCCTCCCCCAGGTCCCACAGTTCAGCCCCTCTCCCCGCTGCTGCTGGGTGTGAGTCTCTGGTCCCCAGCACCCTCGGCACAGAGTGTGTGTGTGTGATGAATGTCAAGACTGGGGAGTAACCAAATGACCCCTTCACTCTTTCTCAGCTTCCACCCCCTCCTGCAGAGGCCTTTTTCTTCTTCAGGAAAACCACCTAGACTCAGTCTGGACTTGGCCACAGACGCGCTCCACGGACTTAGCCATTGGCCTCCATACTGTGGGGCCACAGGATACAGAATCCTTTCCAGGAGAAGAGACTAGAGAACTCTTCCACCCCTGCAGCTCACCTAAGGAGGATTTAGCAGCTTTCCCACCCAACCCCCAGCCTCCTGCACCCAATCTTGGCAAGTTCTGCAGGTGGAGAAGTGGAGACCCAGCAAGAAGGCAGGGGGGCCCCCTTGTCACCAACCAGAGTCCTCGGGGGTTGAGAGACGGCTCCTGGAATCCCTCCCCCCAGCTTACCAGCACAGTGGGGAGCATGCCCACCCTCAGGTGATTCACTTCCCTGGCCACTCATTCTTTGCTTAACACAAGGACACCTATCCCCCTTTCTGTAACCACTCCTTTTCAGGGTGTTTCTTTGAGGTATTTTCTCTAATTATTTTTAGGTCTAAGCTTCTAAAACTGAGAGCAAAACTGATTCAAAATGTTCTCTCCACTGGTGTGGGAGGTGCACCTCTCTACCTTGACCCAGGGACCCAAGTGATCTCACAATTGGGAAATCAGACAGTGCCACTGCTCTCTTCCTTAGACCTCCCATGGCTCTCCATTGCCCTCAGGATCAAATCCATTCTGGCCCACAATGTCCTCCATGCCAGTGCTCCAGTCTGCTTCCTCCTCACCGTGGTTTTCTTTGCAGCCCTCACACATTGATCTTTTAGTTCAGAGCTGTTCTCTCTGGCTGGAATGTTCATTCCAGTCTCCATCCCACCACACTCCCCCCATCCCCCGCCAAAAAGCCAGCCAAAACCTGGTTGACGCTTGTTTGTCCACTGGGTATCAACTTGGAAGTCACTGCTTCCTGGAAGCCTTCCCTGATACCCCTAGACTAGGTTGGGTGTCCCACAGTACCTCCCTCTCTTTTGGTTACTCACCTTGTTGAAGTATTTGCAATGAAGTGCAAGGTCTCAGGGCAGAGCTGTGTCCTCATGTTGATCACTTTCTCTGCAGCCTACCCACGATGTCTATGGCATCACTGCACATCATAGGCCTTCCCATATCTGTTTGTTGAATGAATTAGTGAAGGCTAGGCTGAACTCCTTGTGTTGGGGAATCCTGCCCTTGTTTCTAGGGAAGGAATCCCCATCCCCAGCCTCCCACTCCCCACTCTCTGAAAAGGGATCATACTCCCATCTTCATTCCCTCGGTCCCCAAGGACAGGAAACTTCCTCCATCTGGGCCAACCTTCTGCCTGGGAGAAAGTCCTTCCTCATCTGAGGAATTTTCAAGGGGCCATATCCCTTCCACAGGGACAAAGCTGAAGCAAAGGAGCAACTGAAGCTTTCATGCAGGGACCAGCAGAGATATGAGGCCCTGGTTCCACCTGTCTCTGTTTCCATGAGCCATCCCTGTCATTTCTACAGTTTGGTCATTGAGCCATTAAGTTCCTCGTTCTGTCTAAACTGCTTTAAGTTGGGCTTCTGACACTTAAAACCAAGAGCTCTGAGCAGTATAACCTATAAATACTTGACACCTTTACAGATAATCAAACAAATGGCTGTGATTGGAAGTTTTATGGTAACATGCATGTTTCAGGGTCGGCTGGGCAGGAGCTGCCCTTCCCCTGACTCAGGACTGTGAAGTTCGAGCCTCCTCTCTCTGCAAGGAGCCATTTGTATCTGCTGATTGGCACTGAAACTGAGATGAAGCCCAAGAAAATGCTTTGAACCCTGTCCACTGTTGGGTTCAGGTGTTTCAGGTGGTGGAGGTGGGGGGACTTTGGAGGCCAGGCTGTGTGCATGTGTGTGTGTGTGTGTGATATGCGGACACCCAAGAGGGCTTCCTGAGAACTCACCATAAAAGAAGGAGACAGGCAGAGTGGGCTGGGCTTTGCAAGGGCCTCATACCAGAGAGGCTAGTGGCTGTGATCTGATGTGGGAGCTCATCCTGACTGAGAACCCCTCCCAAATGCGTGCACTCCTGGGGAACTAAAAATGCTCTGACATGAAACACTGTCACAGCAATCCTGCTGTGAAGCCTCCTTGCTAAGCATGTCCTCACTTCCATAACTGATGACAGATTCTGGAGCCTGATTGCTGGGTTCTGGCTCTGACACTGCCACTTCCAAGCTGGATGACTTAGGGTAAGTTATTCAACCTCTCTGTGCCTCACCTTTTTCACCTGTAACCTGGTTTATTTTAATGATTAGGTGAATTAAAATATATGAAGTAGGACTCCCCTGGTGGCACAGTGGTTAAGAATCCACCTGCCGATGCAGGGGACAAAGGTTCAAGCCCTGGTCCAGGAAGATCCCACATGCCACGGAGCAACTAAGCCCATGTGCCACAACTACTGAGCCTGTGCTCTACAGCCCACAAACCACAATTACCAAGCCCGCGTGCCGCAACTACTGAAGCCCGCGCGCCTAGAGCCCATGCTCTGCAACAAGAGAAGCCACTGCAACAAGAAGCCCACGCACCACAACAAAGAGTAGCCCCTGCTCGCCACAACTAGAGAAAGCCCGCGCACAGCAACCAAGACCGAGCGCAGCCAAAAAATATAAATTTATTAAAAAAAAAATATATATATGAAGTGTTTGAACAGTGTCTGGCACATAGTAAACATTAAATAAATTAGCTCCCACCACCACCCCTTCTCTCTCTCACCAAGTGATTGAGGCCTGTGACTGACAGACCCAGACCACACTCTAGTCAAGCTCCTCTGATCTGTTGCACCTGATACCTGGACGTATAATCTGGGCATGGACTCCTGTCTTTGCATCCCAGCATCACTTCTACCTTCGAGATTTCAGAAGATATCAGGGCCCTGCAGAGTTACCCAGCCTGACCCCTTAATTTTTGCAGATGAAGAAACTGATGCCCAGAGAGGAGTCCTGGAGGAAAAGTGAAAACAGCGAGAGTGTGTCATGGTGGGGAGGATTCCTTCCAGAGAGGGAGCAGCATGCAAAAAGGAACCTGGGGAGAGGGTACAGTGGGGACTGTCCTTTTTCTGCTGCTCTGATCCCAACTCTGCGAGCCTGGATAGTGGAATTACCTTGAGAACAGAGGAGAAAGGACCCATGCCTTGGAGAACTCTCCCTGCCTGTGGTCACTTGGAGAATTCCCAGGCTACTTCTAGAGCAGCCACAGATCTTAGCCTCCCTCAGAACTCTGAGCAAGGATCTCCAGGGCTCAGAATGTGGGCACCAGGCTGATTTACTAACCCAGTGCACTCCTGTCAGTCCTTCTCTCTCTAGGGGGAGAACAGAAAGTGATGGCGCCTCCTTACCTTTGAAATGCATCTTCTCACTCTCTGAAGCAATGTCCTCAGTGTCATCACTGTACAACTATGATTAGAAGCCAAGCTTGATTAGACATCCATGTCGACCTTCTAATAAAGGATGGAGCTTATCTATTAGTGAAAAGTTAGCACATTTCTGGTCCTGCTTAAGGACCTTAAAATTCCTTTCACCCCCATATACCTACCAACTCCATCAGCAATGTTCTTCCCAATCGCTCTTCTCTCCTGCTATAATTTTGGGCCCAGGGAAGGTTGGAGGCAAATATATTAACTGTATATTCCCAACCTGTCTATCATAACCTGTAGTCTCTTGTTCATCTCTCTGTTATGGGGACAACCCTTACTGACTATTTTTTTCTTCCACCACTACCTTAAGTTACCCGGTCTTCTATTAATTTCCACTTTTATTTTTAGCTTCTAGCATTAGGCCTTTCCAGGGATCCTAAACATCTAAAATGTTCAGTTCTCAGAGATCGCTGAAGAGTGAGAAGAGATCTTAACTCAGTTCTACAACTATTTCTTGAGTGTCTGATCTATGACGGAATCATGGGGCAGTCGACACATGGGGATAAATTAATCCTGGTTGCTTTCTTTAAGGATCTTCCGATCTGGTGGGCACATAGGCACTTAACTTATGGGGAGGCTCTCCTTAGAATGTTTTAGTTGTCTGGGCAAGAGAATGGTACATAGAAGGTGACACAAGATGGCTCTTTTTTTAAAAAGGGAAGGGGGAAAAAAGGGTTTGATCCTACCAAACATGCCATACATTGATAAGCTTATTCAAGCTTTTGTGCATGAGAAAGGACTTGCCTCAGGGCCACCATCATGGACATCTGTAGTGTGGTTAGCCCAGCACAACTTTTCTCTTGGGAACTGTCTCCTCCATCCAAACATCCTCCTCCAAACATGGCTACCCACGGAACCATTGTTCTTACATAATCCTACCCTCAGCCATAACTGGTCCAGGTGTGGGTACCTGTGTGAAGATGGGTCAATAAACCCCTTTCTCATCATTTTTTTCTTATTTGAATTGAGAAACCAGTCATTCTCTTTTGAATGGTGAAAACTATAAATGTAAAGCTCAGGAAATGTTTGCAGCCATGTTCCCCAACATGAAGAGAAGGAAGGTGGTTGGAGTGAAGAAAGAATAAATAAGAAGCTGAGGCAAAAGATATAGAGACTTATGTTAGAATTTCAGAGCCTAGTTCCAGTTATTCCTGAGACATCCTTACTCTTTTTGCAAATTAGTTCTTCAGCCCTTTATTGAATTTTGTTACCCAATACAGTCTTCTTTATGTTTAATCTATTTCAAGTTGGATTTCTGTCACTTCCAAACAAAGAGATTCAAATAAAAAATAGGTATAAGGTATGCAGTGATGCAAACAGCAGACCCTAAAAAAGGAACTGGCCTTGTTGATATAGGGTGGGATGCAGTGAGAATCCCTCCATTCTGAGCCTGGAAATGAGATGTCCTTGTTAGGTGATAATGAAGTAACTGGGAAAACTACTGCATGTTGTCTCTTAGAGCTTGACCTCAACTTTCCCCATTGCCCTGTGGTTGTAACTGCAGAGGATTAAGTAGAAAAGTGGTAAAATAATTCACATCTGGCAACCTTGGGAAGGGGTTTAAGAGGGGACAAGCAGATGAGGAACAGCATGACAATTTGTAACTCTGGTAAGGAAGCCTCTGCCCACGGTCAGCAATCTGAGGCTGCCGCAGGAGGATAGCCATGTGATCTGCAGATTGGTTATAGCCAAGTTCTCTGCCACATTCTAGAGTGAATGCATTGATTAGGAAACATTGACTGTTTGACAGGTGATAATGGGAATATTTGGGAAGATCTAGAGAAATTAGGGAAGTGTGATTCTCCCAGTCCTTCTTGGCACCCTGGCCTGAGCGTAGGAAAAAGTTGGCATTTTTTTTGACATCTGGCATCTGAAACCACTTCCTATGTTAGGGGAATTCCCTACCTAATAGATGCCAGATACTCTCTGAACTTCCCTTAAAACCAGAGTGCAGACACCTGACCTATTCTCAGCCAAGCATGTACCTTGATCACAGCCTAAGCTAATGACTCTGTAGCTAAGGAAGTGAGCACTCAGTGACCATAAGAATTCTCTCCAGGGGAAATGGCTTTACAGCAAGATCTAGTTCTAGGTGCAGCAGGGCCCCGACATAGCTTGTTTTGGGCAGCATTGAGGGTTCAGTGCCAACCATGCCAGCTGTGCAAGGGGCAGTGGTGATGGGGCTGTCCTCATGGAGACAACAATGCAGCTTAATTTAGGGCATTGTTTCTAGTTGTGTGGCTCTGTATTTGGTCCTCCAGTCATTTCAGCAATCCCCTGAGATATGTTTTATAAATGTAATATGTTTAACATAAAATTTTATTTTGCTTAAATAAGATGAAGTTAGTTTCTGTTGCTTGTAACTAATGACTGATTGATAAAGAAATTGGTACTAGATTGGCTGAGGGCATCAAACTCCCAGGGTACTAGTTGGAATCTGGGAATAGTTGTGTGGCTTTGTTGGGACTAGAGTTAGTGGAAATCCAGAGATGGAGTGGCATTCAGGGGCAAAACAGCTCATCAGTTTATTACTAGTGGCACCTGGAATGAAGTGTCCATTGAGAGCACAGACTTGGGGGACTGTCAGAGATCAGTATAAAGAGAATGAGGAATGCAAGGATTGTGAGGAGGTGTGGAAAGCTTAAAGAGATTGAAAAATGTAAAAATCAAACTCAAAGATTGCTCCTGTGTGAGAATTTGAGTATTGTTTGGAAGAGGGACATGGGTTGGTGATAAATGAGAGGATGTGCATGGCTAAGAGAGCCCTGAGTCCTCTATGAGTTAGGGTTATTTTGGGTGCACATAAGGGAAAATCCAAAATAACAATAGTGTAAACAAGATAACAGATTATTTCTTCTTCACTTAAAGTAAGTCTGGAGGTAAGGAGTCCAGTGTTGGTATGGCTGCTGAGTGCACATCAGGGACTCATATTCCTTCTTCCTTTCTGTTTCCTAGAGTATGATTTCTAACCTCAAAGTTACTTCATGTTCTAAGATGGCTGCAGGAATTCCAGTCATCACATCCACCTTCTAGGCGGCAAGAATGAGGAAGAAGGAAAACAAAAGGTACATTTCTCAGTGAGATATCTCCCTATAAGGAACGTTCCAGAAGTTCCATGCAACACTTCTGCTTACTTCTTTTCTGTCTGAACTCAGTCATATGGTCACATCAGACTTAATGAGAGATTAGAAACAGCATGATTTTAGCTGGGCATGTAAGTATCCCAAATAAAATAGAGTCTCTGTTGCTGAGGAATAAGGAGAGAATGGATATTAGGCAAGTGTATTAGTTATCCATTGCTGCATAACAAATTACCCCAAACTTACTAGCTTAAAACAACACACACTTGGCTTCCCTGGTGGCGCAGTGGTTGAGAGTCCGCCTGCCGATGCATGGGACATGGGTTCGTGCCCAGGTCCGGGAGGATCCCACATGCCGCGGAGCGGCTAGGCCCGTGAGCCATGGCCGCTGAGCTTGCGCGTCCGGAGCCTGTGCTCTGCAACGGGAGAGGCCACAACAGTGAGAGGCCCGCGTACCGCAAAGCAAAACAAAAAAACCCCAAAGAAACCACATACTTATAAAGTCACAGTTTCTGTGGGTAAGAAATCTGGGTGTGGCTAACCTGAGTCTTCTGCTTCAAGGGCCTCGCCCAAGGATGCAATCGAGGTGCTAGTTCTGCAGTCTCAAATGAAGGCTTGACTAAGGAATGATTTCCCCCAAGCTCACTCACATGGTTGTTGCCAGGACTCAGTTCCTCCAGGGCTGTTAGTCTGAAAGGCTCAGTCCTTGTCAGATGTTTGCCAGTGGTTACCCTCATTCCCTTGGCCTATGGGCCTCTCCATCAGGGCAAGCATGTAGGAAGAGCCAGAGAGAATGCCAGCAAGACTGAAGTCAGCCTTTTATAACCTATCCTTGGAAATGACATTCTGTCACTTTTGCCATTTCTATTCCTTAGAAGCAAGTTACTATGTCTTCCTGCTCACACCCAGGGAGAGGGGATTACACAGGGCATGAGCATCAGGAGGCAGGGATCTCTGGGAGTCATGTCAGAAGCTGTCTACCACAGCAGGCAATTGGTGATCTCTCTTACAACCCCAACCTACCACTGAAAATAGCCAGAGACTATAGCACCCTCTCCCTGTCCAATGGGGTTGCTTCCCTCTGGTGTGAAGACTATATGTAGACTTCCCATGGGGAATTATGTGGCAAGAGGAAGCCAAGTCTCCTCATGCCCCATCCCACTGACTTAATCGTCTCCATACTCATTATCAAAATCAGACCCCAACATGCATCAGGGTCAAATAGGAGCTCAAATTCACAAGAAGGCCTTCTCACTAAAAGAATTAAAAGATTTTTCAATCTTTTATATCAATAAAATTTGGCAAATATATGTGGGAATGGATTCTGAGGGTTCAGGACTAAGGAGGAGGAACATAATTTAAAATTAGAATGAAATGACCAATATGAGTGCACTTACCAGAGAGCCTGGATTCCACGTGCCGATTTTAAGAGCTGGGAGTTCTAATCACCTTTTTGTACAAAAGAGATGAGTTTATTTTTTCTTAGAGTCTAACATCTTACTATATTCACATATTCACTTGATCACATATCCACCCATCTATGCATTTTTCTGTCAATTCATTGTATTTTTTTTCAGATTTTTTTTTAATTAATAGATTTTAGTATTTAGGACAATTTTGGATTAACATAGAAAATGAGCAGATAATAGAGAAAGTTCTCATATACTCCCCTCCCCCACCCTAGTTTCTCCTATTATCAACATCTTACATTAGTGTTGTATATCTGTTACTATTAATGAACCAGTATTGATATATTATTATTAACTAAAGTCCATAGTTTACATTAAGGTTTACTCTTTGTGTTATATGTTTCTATAGTTTTTGACAAATACATGTCTTTATTCACCATTACAGTGTCATACAGAATAGTTTCACTGCCCCTGTGTTTCAACTATTAATCCCTCTCCCCTTTCCAATACTGTCTCTATATTTTTGCCTTTTCCAGAATAGAATCACAGAGCGAGCATGTAGATTTTTCAGACTGTATTTTTTATGCATTCACAGTAAGTTGCAGACATCCATACACTTGGCCCCTAACACTTCAGTGTGCATATCATTAAGTAGAGAAAATTATTGTTAATTTTTCAGGTAAAATTTTTATATAGTGAAATGAATAAATCTAAGTGTACCATTCAATGAGTTTGACACATGCATATATCTGTGCAACCCTACCCCTTACCATCACCCCAGAAAGTTCTTTCATGCCTCTTCCCAATCAATCCCAAGCCCGCTCCCTCAGAGGCAACCACTCTTCTGATTCTTTTCCACTACAGACTAATGTTGCCCGTTCTTGAATTCCTCTGAGTACTCTTTGTGTAAGCCTTCTTTTTTACTCAGCATAATATTTTTGAGATTCATCCATGTTGTGTGTATCAATAGTTCACTACTTTTTATTGCTGAGTAGTGTTTCATTGAATGAATATACCTGTGTAGGCAGAATTCTAAGATGTCCCCCAAGATTCCTGCTTCCTGGTGCACATGGCCTGTACAATCCCCAATTCTGTGAATACGATGGGATAGCACTCCATGATTAGGTTATGTCATATAGCACAGGGGTCCCCAGTCCCCAGGCCACAGACTGGTACCGGTCTGTGGCCTGTTAGCAACTGGGCCACACAGCAGGAGGTGAGAGGCAGGTGAGGGAGCGAAGTTTCATCTGTATTTACAGCCACTCCCCATCACTTGCATTACTGCCTGAGCTCTGCCTTCTGTCAGATCAGCGGTGGCATTAGATTCTCATAGGAGTGCGAACCTTACTGTGAACTGTGCATGCGAGGGATCCAGGTTGTGCACTCCTTATGAGAATCTAATGCTGGATGATCTGAGGTGGAGCTGAGGTGGTGATGCCAGCGCTGGGGAGCGGCTGCAAATACAGATTATTATTAGCAGAGAGGTTTGACTGCACAGAAACCATAATAAATCAATGCGCTTGAATCATCCCCAAACCATCCTCCCTGCCTCCAGTCCGTGGAAAAATTGTCTTCCATGAAACTAGTCCCTGGTGTCAAAAAGTTGGGGACCACTTATATAGCACATTTGACTTTAAAAAAAATTTTTTTTTCTGTTTTTTAATTATTTTTTGGCTGCACTGGGTCTTTGTTGCTGGGCACGGGCTTTCTCTAGTTGCAGCGAGCAGGGGCTACTCTTCATTGTGGTGCTCGGGCTTCTCATTGTGGTGGCTTCTCTTGTTGCGGAGCACAGGCTCTAGGTGCGCGGGCTTCAGTAGTTGTGGCATGTGGGCTCAGTAGTTGTGGCTCACAGGCTCTAGAGCGCAGGCTCGGTAGTTGTGGCACATGGGCTTCGTTGCTCCGCGGCAGGTGGGAACTTCCCGGACCAGGGCTTGAACCCGCATCCCCTGACTCGGCAGGCGGATTCTTAACCACAGCGCCACCAGGGAAGTCCCGCACATTTGACTTTTAGAAAGGGGGATTATCTGGGTGGATCTAACCTAATGACATGAACCGTTTACATTTGGTTCAAGAGGTCTTAAACAGTGAAGTCAGAGAGATGTGAAGCATGAGAGACACTCAACAGGAGGATGATTCTTCATTGCTGGATGGAGAGGCCACATTGCAAAGAATGTGGGTGACCTCTAGGAGTTGAAAGTGATTTCCAGCTGACAGCCAGTAAGAAAACAGGACCTCAGTCCTACAGCCACAAGGATCTGAAGTCAGCTAAGAACCTGAATAAACCTAAGAGTGGATTCTTCCTCAGAGCCCCCAGAAAGGAATGCAGCTCAACTGACACCCTGAGATCCAGAGCAGATGATAGTCCAGCCATGTTCTGAGTAGATGAGAACTGTGCCAGACTTTGAAATACAAACTTGTGAGCTGAAATGAACATTGTTTTCAGCTGCTAAGTTGTGGGGTTATTTGTTACACAGCAATAACAAACTAATATAATACCGCAGTTTGCTTAGCCATTCTCTTTTGATGGACATATGGGTTATTTCTAGTTTTAGACTATTATCAATCATGCTGCTATGAACATTTATGTACAAGACTTTTTTTGTGGTTATATGTTTTCATTTCTCTTGGGTCATAGGGTAGATGTGTATTTAGTTTTCTAAGAAACTGCCAGAGCTTTTCCTAAAGTAGTTGTGCCATTTTACACTCTCACCAATAACGTATGTGAACTCTGGTTGTTCCACATACTCTTGAAAGTCAAATAGTGTCAGTCTTTTTAATATTTTCCATCCTGGTGGGTGTATAATAGATTTAATTGCCTTTTTTTTCAGTTGGTTGACTGACACCTGGATTCACTGATGAAGTTAAATGAAATTGAGAATCCTTTGGTATAATGAAGAAGAAATAATTAAAACACTTAAGGAGATGAGAATGTTGGTTTATAAACCTCTCCTTCTAGGTTTATAAGTGTGATTCATCTACACCCCATTCCACCCCCTGAGAGGGCCCAGATGACATTCTCTTCACCAAGGTGTTGAGAAATACATTTGTGAGAGGGTGATGGCATCTTTGGAAAGTGCTGTAGCAACTGGTTTCTGCAGGCCAGTGATGCTGGAGGAAGACACTACAGATGGGACTAAAGAATATGGGTAGTTCACTAATATCCTAATTTGTAAAACCAAAGTCCTCTGGAACTGGTGAACAGAGGGTGAACTTAAGACAAGATAGTTATGATATTTAACCCAATTTCCAGGCCTGGGTTAGTTCACAGATTTCGAGTACCTTGAATGAAGTGAAAGCAAGTACACTTATGGAAGATGTATATAAATATCTGTCTATATATTCCTTGTAGATTTCCCTGATGGGACCTGTAGTCATTTCTCAGGGTAAATTATGGGTTGAATTATGTCTCCCAAAAAGATATGTTGAAGTCCTCACCCAGGTACCTTTGGAATAGGTGACCTTATTTGGAAATATGTTCTTTACAGATGTAATCAAGTTAAGATGAGGTCATATGGAATTAGTGTGGGCCCTAATCCAATGACTGATGTCCTTATAAGAAGAGGGAATTTTGGACACACACACAGAGAACACCATGTGAGGATGGAGGCAGAGGTTGGAGTGATGCAACTGCAAGGCGAGGAATGCCAAGGTCTGCTGGTAACCACCAGAAGCTAGGAGAGAGGCATGGAATAGATGCCCCTCGAAGCCTCAGAAGGAACCAGCCGTGGCAACACTTTGACTTTGGACTTCTGTTCTCCAGAACCGCAAGAGAATAAACTTCTGTTGTTTTAAGTCACCCAGTTTGTGGTACTTTGTTATGGCAGCCCTGGAAAATGAATAGAATAACTGTGATACTGGGATTGTTGACACTGGCTGTAATGCTAATTGGGGCTGTAGTTGGCACAGTGGTCCACCATTCAGAGTGGAGTCAAGTGATAAATTGACTTGATTCTAATCTACTTCAACATCAGTCCAGTCCTTAAACCCCTTTCCCCATGATTTCTCTAGTTCCAGAGTGTATAGACTAGGGACAGTAAGCAGTTGGCAGAATATGTCTCTCTAATACAGGGAATACAGCTATTATGGTTGAAAGGGCTAAGTGGAAGCCCTAGGGCTTCCTTCCTATCAAAATTATAAACAACAAATAATAACACATCATTGGGGGGAAATGCAAGACTTGGTAACCATCAAAGACCTGAAAATTCAGAGGTGGTGATTCCTGTTACCTACCCACTTGACTCACCTCTCTGGCTCATGATGAAGTCAGAAGAGCCTTGGAGAATGACAGTGGATTATTGAAAGGTTAAGACAGGTGATGACTCCAATTGTACTGCTGTTCCAGATATGGTTTCTTTACTAGAGCAAAACAATAGAGCCTCTGCCACCTATAATAAAGTTATTAACTTGTGACTGTTTTTTCTCTATTTCAATAGCAAAGAAGGCCAAAAGTAGTTTTGTTTAACCTGTCAAGGGCAGAAGTACATCTTCACCATTTTGCTTCAGGACCAAGTTAACTTTGCCTCTGGGCCACAATTTAGTCCACAGGGACTTTGATCTCCTTAGCATCCCATAAGACAACACATTGGTCCTCTATGATTATGACAAAATGCTGATAAAACCTAAATAGCAGGAAGTATCAGGTACCCTGCATGTCTTAGTGAGTTGGTGTTGTCAGTGTTTGGAATTTTAGTCATTCTAGTAAGTGTGTAGTGGTGTCTCATCGTTTTACTTTGCAATTCTCTGATAACATATTATGTGGAACATTTTTTCATGTGCTTATTTGATATCTGTATATCATTTTGGTGAGGTGCTGTTCAGATCTTTTGCCTATTTTAAAATGAGGTGTTTTTTTTTTTTTATTGTTGAGTTTTAAGGGTTCTTTGTGTATGTTGAATACTAGTCAGATATGTGTTTCACAAATATTTTCTCCCAGGCTGTGGCTTGTTCTTCCATTCTCTTAACAGTGTCTTTTGCAGAACAGAAGTTTCTAATTTTAATCAAGTCCTACTTATCTGTTTCTTCTTTCATGGATCTTGCTTTTGGTGTTATATCTAAAGAGCTATTTGGGAGTTCCCTGGTGGTCCAGTGGTTAGGACTCGGCACTTTCACTGCCGGGGCCCAGGTTCAATCCCTGGTCAGAAAACTAAGATCCCGCAAGCCCTGCAGCATGGCCAGAAACAGACAAACAGCCATTGCTAAACCAAAGATCACCTCAGTTTTCTCCTATGTTATCTTCTATGAGTTTTATAGTTTTGCATTTTACATTTAGGTCTATGACCCACTAACATGTGTATTTTATTATTATTATTTTAAATTAATTAATTTTTGGCTGTGTCGGGTCTTCATTGCTGTGTGTGGGCTTTCTCTAGTTGTGGCGAGTGGGGGCTACTCTTCATTGTGGTGCGTGGGCTTCTCATGTGGTGGCTTCTCTTGTTGTGGAGCACGGGCTCTAGGCGCGCGGGCTTCAGTAGTTGTGGCACGCGGGCTCAGTAGTTGTGGTGCACGGGCTTAGTTGCTCTGCAGCATGTGGGATCTTCCCGGACCAGGACTCGAATCTGTGTCTCCTGCACTGGCAGGTAGATTCTTAACCACTGCACCACCAGGGAAGTCCCTACGTGTGTATTTTAAATAATTATTTTATCAAAAAGAAACAAATAAAAAAAGAAAAATTTTAAATCAAATTAAAAGTACAGAATTTAAAAACAATTAAGACATAATGAAAAACATCAGTCCTCTTCTCTCCCCACTTTTATTCTCAGAACCCAGAACCTACTCTCTAAACCATTCTAGCTGTTTCTTTTGGTATTTATCTCCATACATTTAGATAAATCATAATTTTAGGTAACATTTACAATGTGTCAGGCTCTATCCTAAGTGCTTTGCATGCATTGTCTAATCCTCTCAATCACCTTATATTGTAGGCACTATTTCTATTCCTATTTTAGAGATGAGAAAAATCGAGTCACAGAGGGATCAAGTAATTACGTAAAGTCACATTGTTAGCAAATGGCAGAGCTGGGATTTAATCTCAGGCAGTGTGTTCTTCCAGTACAATGTTTACCCTGTGATTTCTTGATTGACTGATTTTAGACTCCTGGCATCCTAATATGAATAATTATAACTCACACCACCCAAGGCCCCGCTGTGTCTCTATTATCTCAATATTCCACATTTCATTGATCTAAGACATCACTGATTGTAAGCCACACTTCTGTATACCGCTAAAAAAGAAAAAAATAACCACAATGCTTTCTTATCCCTTAGCATTTTTATATTTATTGAAATAGATCCTTTATACTTTAGATGTATAATTTATTATATACTTTGGTGCTTGCAAGCAATAAAAAGAAAAATATAAGGGACTTCCCTGGCTGTCCAGTGGTTAAGACTCCGCACTTCCACTGCAAGGGGCATGGGTTCGATCCCTGGTTGGAGAGCTAAGATCCCGCATGCAGTGCTGAGCGGCCAAAAAATTCAAAAGAAAGAAAAAGAAAAATATAAGCAAATAAGTTGGTTTAAGTATTTCTAAAACTTCTTTATATTCAGAGTCCCATTTTTTGAATCATTTTTTGCCTCAAAGATGTCAATGCCCACATTTAATTAATTTAAACACAATATCATACTCTGAAACTTCAAAAGTATTGGTGATACAGCATTTTAAAAAAGAGGGATCTGATCTGCAATCATGCATAGAATTTTCTTCCAAACCATTGATATTCATTCTGCGAGTTTTGATACTGGCACTTCCTTGTTTTTTCCAGAAAGTATAAATGAAAACTTCTTAGACAAAACCTGGACTTATATTCATTCCTCAAATGACACTTAAATGGTTTGTGGACTGAAATCTCCAGGAGTGGCAGTTATCTAGTCATGCCAATAGAAATAGCAATCATGTTTGCACATGGCAGTTGCATCTATGTCACAACCATTGCCTGGCTGACGATGATTGTAATGGATCTTGATTTCAGATTTTCAGATTCCAGTTTTTTTTTTTTTGGCTGTGTTGGGTCTTCGTTTTTTTTTTTTTTTTTTTGTGGTACGCAGGCCTCTCACTGCTGTGGCCTCTCCCGCTGCAGAGCACAGGCTCTGGAGGCGCAGGCTCAGCGGCCATGGCTTACGGGCCCAGCCGCTCCGCGGCATGTGGGATCTTCCCGGACCGGGGCACGAACCCGCGTCCCCTGCATCAGCAGGCGAACTCTCAACCACTGCGCCACCAGGGAAGCCCGGGTCTTCGTTTTTGCACGTGGGCTTTCTCTAGTTGCATCGAATGGGGGCTATTCCTCTTTGCGGTGCACGGGCTTCTCATTGTGGTGGCTTCTCTTTTGCAGAACACGGGCTCTAGGCGAGCGGGCTTCAGTAGTTGTGGTGCGTGGGCTCAGTAGTTGTGGCTCATGGGCTCTAGAGTGCAGGCTCAGTAGTTGTGGCGCACGGGCTTAGTTGCTCCGTGGCATGTGGGATCTTCCCGGACCAGGGCTCGCACCCGTGTCCCCTGCCTTGCCAGGCGGATTCTTAACCACTGTGCCACCAGGGAAGTCCTTAATTTCCTTGTATGAATTTTCATAGAAGTAATAATTACCTGTTTTTCATTTGCTTAGTTTCCTAAGCCTCTATCACTGTCACTCTCCTAAGGAACTGTAAAATTCTTGGAGATAGTCTTTTCCACACAGTCGGATATATCAAGTCTTCTATCAGTCCCATATTTTTTTTCCTGGAGACATCTTTCCTGGAGCTTTCTGGGGTAGATTGGATTATTGTTCCCAGTGCTTCACTTCTTTCCAGTTAAGAGAATTATACACCCCTGATTTTTGCCATGTGACTTTGCAGTATCTCTCCCTAGAGTAGGGGGAGTATATTTTCCTGTCCCACTGACATTGAGCATGGCCCTGTGACCTGCTTTGGCTCAAGAATTTTAACAGACGTGAGAGGAAAAGAGATTTCAATGTGCTTGTGTAATCTGGCTTGCTTCTTGAGCCTCTGCAATCCACCGTGAAAAGGACATGGCTTGGATAGCTGTTGGTTCAAGGAGAACGAGAAAACATGGGGAGAAGACCTGAACTGAAACCTCAGTCTAGAGGCAAGTCCAGCTGAGTGCAGTTGTATTGATTGAACTCTAGCCCGTATGCAGACCCACGAACATGAAAAATATTGTTGTAAGCTCCCGAGGTTTTGAGATTTTATTACACAGAAAATACTGACTAATATACCTTCTGTCCTCCTTCATGAATCTGGACTAGCTGTTGCTCTATAGAGCTATTGTCCTGGGATATGCCTTTGCGTATCTATTGGGACAGATACCCCATTCATTGAATTCTGTGACTTTCTTTTTCTTGGTTTATTTCCTTGTTTTAAAGGAGCACATCCTCAAGTAGCTACCTGAGAATGGGTGCAAGATAGGAATATCTTTTGAGACCCATGCATATCTGAACACATTTATTGGGCCATTACATTTGATTAATAATTTGGCTAGGTTTGTATTTCTAGGTTGAAAATAATTTTCTCTCATAATTTCACCATTTTCTTTCAGCTTCCTATGTTGCTTTTGAGGGATATCATTATGACTCCTTATTCTTTGTACATGACTTTAGTTTTCCTTTGGAAGCTTTTAGAATCTTCTTTACATCCTGAGGGTTTTGATATTTCAATATGATATGACTGGGTAGGAATCTGCTTTCAACCAATGGGCATTTGGTGGGTCCTTTCAGTCTGAAAAATTCATGTCCTTTAGCGATGGAAAATTTCTTCTATACTAATTATTTGATAATATTTTCTGCCTCACTTAATCCTTTTTTTTTTTTTTTCTGGCTGCATGGCTTGCAGGATCTTAGCTCCCTGACCAGGGATTGAACCCGGGCCCTCAGCAGTGAAAGCGTGGAGTCCTAACCACTGGACAACCCAGGGAGTTACCTCTTCTTTCTTTTAAAAACCCCTACTAGGTGGATGTTGGGCATTCTTAATTGATTTTTCTAACTTTATCTGGTCTCTCACATTTTTCATTTCTTTTTGTTTTACTTCTTGGGAGATTTTCTCAAGTTTATCTTCCAATTATTTTATGGATTAAAAAAATTAACTACCATATCTTAAAATTCTAAAAGTTATTCTCTTCTGTTATTACTTTTTTTAATATAAATTTATTTATCTTTGGCTGCATTGGGTCTTCGTTGCTGCGTGCAGGCTTTCTCTGCTTGTGGCGAGCGGGGGCTACTCTTCGTTGCGGTGCACAGGCTTCTCATTGTGGTGGCTTCTCTTGTGGAGCATGGGCTCTAGGGACGTGGGCTCACTAGTTGTGGCTCGAGGGCTCTAGAGTGCGCGGGCTTCAGTAGTTGTGGCACACAGGCTTAGTTACTCCGCAGCATGTGGGATCTTCCCGGACCAGGGCTCGAACCTATGTCCCCTGCACTGGTAGGCAGATTCTTAACCCCTGCTCCACCAGGGAAGCCCCTCTGTTATTACTTTTAAAAGAAGGATCTTGTTTTTCTTTCATGGCTATATTATTTTCTCTTTTTTCTCTATGGATATCATAGATTTGGGGGGAAGTTTTCCTGTATTGCTTCTGCTTCTTCTAGGGGTCTGCCATTACTGAATCTTTTAATTCTTTGATGAGACTTCCTGGAAGGGGTAAGATTTCAGTGATACCGTCATTCAAAGGGAATTCAAGTCCTTAGAGAAGCTTTTATAATGACCATGCCAAAGGTTCCCTGGGTCACAGAGAAGAGATCCTACCCAATCAAAGATGCCTTTACCAGTTTGGAACCCATCAGCACAACCTTCTCTTTGGGCCTCCAAAGCTGTGTGGTCCTTTCAAGCGAAGGTGAAAAGCGGTAGGAATTATTGTTCAAACAAGGCCAGGACTTGCCTACAAAAGTCTTCATTTTAACCATTTATGGAGATCTACATTTCTTTATGTAGATCCAAGTTTCTCTCTGATATCACATTCCATTATCCTGAAGGAGTTTCTGTAATATTTCTTGTAATGCATGTCTGATGAAAATGAATTCTCTCAACTTGGATTTGTCTGAAAAAGTACTTAATTTTTATTTTTGAAACATTTTCATTGGGTTTAGAATGCTGAGTTGACTGTTTCTTCCTTTAGCACTTCAAAGATGTCACTCTACTGTCTTCTAGCTTACAGAGTTTCTGGTGAGAAGTGTGCTTTTTTCCTCTGTATAATGTCTTTTTTCTCTGGCTGCTTTCAAGATTGTCTCTTTATCTTTGGTTTTTGGAATCTAAATATAAGTCCAGGCGTGTGTAGTAGTTTAAAAATATGCATACAGGTCTTCCCTGGTGGCGCAGTGGTTGAGAATCTGCCTGCCAATGCAGGGGACACGGGTTCGAGCCCTGGTCTGGGAAGATCCCACATGCCGCGGAGCAACTAGGCCCATGAGCCACAACTACTGAGCCTGCGCGTCTGGAGCTTGTGGTACGCAACAAGAGAGGCCACGACAGTGAGAGGCCCGCGCACCGCGATGAAGAGTGGCCCCCGCTCGCCGCAACTAGAGAAAGCCCACGCACAGAAACGAAGACCCAACACAGCCAAAAATAAATAAATAAATAAATAAATAAATAAATAAAAATATGCATACAAAGTCTTTGATGTTTTAGAAGGTGGAGCTTAATTCCCCTCCTCTTAAGTTTGGGATAGACTTAGAGACTTGCTTCTTTTTTTCCAGGTATAAGGTGGAATTTTTAAAATTTCTGTCTTGATTTTTTTTTTTTTTTTTTTGCGGTACGCGGTCCTCTCACTGCTGTGGCCTCTCCCATTGCGGAGCACAGGCTCCAGACGCGCAGGCTCAGCGGCCGTGGCTCACGGGCCCAGCCGCTCCGCGGCATGTGGGATCTTCCCGGACCAGGGCACGAACCCATGTCCCCTGCATCGGCAGGCGGACTCTCAACCACTGCGCCACCAGGGAAGCCCTTGATTTTTTTTTGATTGAGATTTGACATATAACATTGTGTTAGTTTCAGGTGTGCAACATGATTCAATTGTATGTATTGCAGAAGTGATCAATGTCTAGTTAATTGTCACCATACATAGTTCCAATTTTTTTTTCATATTACATCCCTATGACTTATTTTATAACCTGAACCTTACTTTGTTCCTTTTGACCCCCTTAACCCATTTCACCCACCTCCCCACCTGGCCCTGCCTCTGGCAACAACCAAATTGTTTTCTGTAGCTATAGCTTTTTTTTTTTTTTTTAAGATTCCACATATAAGTGTGATCCTCAAGGTCCATCCATGTCCCAAACGGCAAGATTTCATTTTTTTAATGGCTGAATAATATTCCAGTGTGTGTTTATATCTCACATTTTCTTTACCCATTCATCCATCAATGGACTCTTAGGTTGTTTCCAAACTTTGGCTATTGTAAATGTTGCAATCAACATGGGGATGCATATATCTTTCTGAGTTAGTGTTTTCATTTTCTTCGGATAAATACCCAGAAATGGAACTGCTGGATCATAGGTAGTTCTATTTTTAATTTTTTCAGGAAACTCCATATTGTTTTCCATAGGAAACTCACTTTTAATGGGGAGACTATGGTGGGAATAATGGTGTGGTACCTCTGAGACCTAGATCATACAAGACAGTGCTGCTTCTGCCTGACTCTAAGATTGCTCTGGGAATGCTAACTGCCACATTGTGAGGACTTTAAGCTGGTATGCTTTAGTCATCAGGAAATTATAATTATTTTATATATTTAATTGTCAGAAAAAGGCAGCTGGATGAGGAGTTACTGTAATGGGAAGAAACTGTCAAAGATAAAATTCCAAATCATGAAATTATGCCATAGAAAGCATATTGAGGAATTTGCTCTTCCAACAAGCACTAGGTAAGCATCTACTCTGTGTCTGAGTATGCCCAGAGAAGCCACAGAAATCAAGCAGAGGAAGACCCTAAGACAGTTTTGTAATTTTAACCTGTTAAAATATGAACCTTGACTTCTTTGATACAGCTCTATTAAAATGTAGTTTTACTTTTTAAAATTGATAAGACTTTTTTAGAGCAGCTTTAGGTTCACAGCAAAACTGGGTGGAAAATAGAGTTCCCGTATTTCACACCTGCCCCAAAGTCTCCCCACTATCAACATCAGCATCGGAATGGCACCTTTATTACAACTGATGAACCAATATTGACACATCATTATCAACCGAATTCCATAGTTTACATTAGGGTTCACTGTTGTCCATTCCATGGGTTTTGACAAATGTATAATGTCACATACCCACCATTATCATACAGAATAGTTTCACTGTTCTAAAAATCCCCTGTTCTCTACCTGTTCATCTCTGCCCCCCACTCAAGTTCCTAGCAACCACTGATGTTTCTTACTCTCTCCATAGTTTTGCCTTTTCCAGAATGGAATCATATAGTATGTAGCCTTTGTAGATTGGTTTCTTTCACTTATGGTTTCTCCATGTCTTTTTCTAGCTTGATAGCTTATTTCTTTTTAGTGCTAAATAATATTCCATTGTCTGGATGTACCAGAGTTTGCTTATGCACTTGCCAATCAAAGAATATCTTGGTTGTTTCCAAGTTTTGGCAACTTGAATATGAATAAAGCTGCTACAAACATTTGTGTATAGGTTTTTGTGTGGACATCCATTTTCAGCTTCTTTGGGCAAATGCCAATGAGTACGATTACAGGATTGCATGGTAAGAGTATATTTAGTTTTTTAAGAAACCGTCAAATTGTCTTCCAGTTTGTGCATTCCCACCAGCAATGAATGAAAGTGCCTGTTGCTCTGTGTCAGCATTTCTTGCTGTCAGTGTTCCAGATTTTGGCCATTCTAATAGCTGTGTAGTGGTATCTCGTTTGTTAATCTGTATTTCCCTGATGACATATGATGTTGAACATCTTTTCATATGCTTATTTGCCATCTGTAGGTCTTCTTTGGAGAAGTTATCTGTTCAGATCTTTTGCCCAGTTTGTAATCTGGTTGTTCATTTTGTTATTGTTGAGTTTTAAGAGTTCTTCGTATATTTTGGCTATCAGTCCTTCATCAGATACTATGTTTTGCAAATATTTTCTCTCAGTCTATGGCTTGTCTTCCCATTCTCTTGATATTTAACTTCGATACATTAAAAAAAAAGCCTTATTTTTAAAGAAAATTTTCTTACATTTGATGTATAATTTTTTGATATAAAAAATTGAGGTAACTCACATCATAAAATTTACCCTTTGAAGTGTACAATTGCGTGACTGCGCAAAGTTGTGCAACTGTCACCACTATGTAATTCTATAACATTTTCATCATTCCAAAAGAAGCCCATTATCAGTTGTTCCCATTCCCCTCTTCCCTCAGCCGCTGACAACCACTAATCTACTTTCTGTCTCTATTGATTTGCCTATCTAGACATTTCCATATAAAAGGAATCATAATATGTATTCTTTTGTAACTGGCTTCTTTCATTTAGCATGTTTTCAAGGTTCATCCATGTTGTAGCATGAGTCATTACTTCATTCTTTTTATGGATAAATAATATTCTATTGTATGGATATACCAAGTTTTGTTTATTCATTCATTAGTTTGATGGGCATTTGGGTTGTTTCTACTTTCTGAACATTTGTGCAACAAGTTTTTGTGTGGGTGTATGTTTTCATGTCTCTTAGGTATACTTAGGAATGGAATTGCCGGGACACGGAAATGCTATGTTTAATCTTTTAAGGGACTGCTAGACTCTTTTCCAAAGTGGTTGTATCATTTTACATTCCCAGTTTCTCAGCATCCTCACCAACACTTGCTATTGTCTATCTTTTTGATTATAGCCATTCTAGTGGGTGTGCAGTTTTGGTTTGCATTTCCCTGATGGCTAAGGATGTGCTTATTGGCCATTTGTATACCTTCTTTGGAGATATGTTTACTCAGATGCTTTTCCTATTTAAATTGTCTTTTTCTTGTTGAGTTGTAAAAGTTTTTCATTTACTCAGTATACTAGACTGGCCAGAGAAGGATCGGGGTTTTGGAGGAAGTACAGTTATTGTTGATAAAATTTAGATGTGACCATGATACAGGTGGCTAAGGTGGGCAGGGGCATAAAAAGTTCACTAAATGTAAGCAAAGTAGGGTATTGGATAAGTCATTCATGGGAAGTTGAAGCCACCAAGAATGATGGCATGTGTTGGGGAAGGGAGAAAGTGATATGGGGCCTAAGATCTTCCTTGTGTGAGGGAAGTTGTTGAGAGATCAGTAGATAGGGCAATGACAGAGGGCTGGAATAGTCAAACTGCTGAACTTAAAGAAGCTAGGAGGAAAGATGAGCAATAATCACAGAAAAGCAGTGGGGCTCACTTCCTGGGTCTGACAATAAAAGCAGCTGCCACCTAAGAGGACTACAGGGGAAGAAGCATCTTAAGGGACAGCCAGAGTAAACGATACCTTCAGGAGACAGTTAAGGTGAAAAATATTCTCTGACATAAATCATAGCAATGTTTTCTTAGGTCAGTCTCCCAACACAATAGAAATAAAAGCAAAAATAAACAAATGGGACCTAATCAAACTTATAAGCTTTTGCACAGCAAAGGAAACTATAAACAAAATGAAAAGACAACCTATGGACTGGGAGAAAATATTTGCAAATCATGTGACCGACAAGGGCTTAACTTCCAAAATATACAAACGGCTCATATAATGCAATAACAAAAAAAAAATCAAAAAATGGGCAGAAGACTGAAATAGATATTCCTCCAAAGACATACAGATGGCCAACAAGCACATGAAAAGATGCTCAACATCACTAATTATTAGAGAAAAGCAAATCAAAACTACAATAAGGTATCACCTCACACCAGTCACAATGGGCAACATCAAAAAGTCTACAAATAACAAACGTTGGAGAGGGTGTGGAGAAAAGGGATCCCTCCTACACTGCTGGGGGGAACGTAAATTGGTACAGCCACTATGGAGAACAGTATGGAGGTTCCTTAAAAAACTAAAAATAGAACTACCATATGATCCATCAATCCCACTACTGGGCATATATGCAAAAAAGACGAAAGCTCTAATTCCAAAAGACACATGCACCCCAATGTTCATAGCAGCATTATTTACAATAGCCAAGACATGGAAGAAACCTAAGGGTCCATGAACAGATGAATGGATAAAGAAGATGTGGTATACATACACAATGAAATATTACTCAGCCATAAAAAAAATGAAGTAATGTCATTTGCAGCAACATGGATGGACCTAGAGATCATCATACTAAGTTAGAAAGAGAAAGACAAATATTATATCACTCATATGTGTAATCTAAAAAGCAGTACAAACGAATTTACAAAACAAAAACAGGCTCATGGACATAGAAAATAAACTCATGGTTACCAAAAGGTAAGAGGTGGGGAGGGATAAATTGGGGAGTATGGGATTAACAGATGCATACTACCATATATAAAATAAACAACAAGGATTTACTGTATAGCACAGAGAACTATATTCAAAATCTTGTAATAAACTATAATGGAAAAGAATTGGAAAATAAGAATATACACATCTACACATATAACCGGATCACTTTGCTGTACACCTGAAACTAACACAATATTGTAAATCAACTATACTTCAGTAACAGAAAAAAAAAAGAAAAAAATGGTGAAGAGATGGAGCAAACATTCCAACAAGATGCTTATATAGAAAAATTTGTTGATTATTGAAGGAAGAACTGAGGGCACAGGGAAGTGTTGGGAACACTATGTGATGAGGTGATGGTAGATGACCACTGACGTTCAGACCTCTTGAAATTACTTTGACAAACCTGTGAGGAATGCTAGACTGGAACGACTCTTGCAGGATGGTGGGCAAAGAGTTCCAGGATTGTGCTGGCAGGTACATTCCTTATTTCTACAACTGATCATGGCCCTAGGGGTGGCACACTGGTGACTGCCCTCTTCCCCCAACCCTAGGGGTTATTTCCCTTGTCCTAGGTCAGCTCCTTGGAGCCCAGTGGGTGACCCAAATCTTTATCCTTTAAAGAATACGAGTACTTAGTGGTTCTGTTATTTAATACCTAAATCAGTTAAGACCACAGTAGAGAAAATTGTTCAGGGGAAAAAAAAAAAAAAAGGAAATAAATCTAAAGAAACCACCTAGAACAAAGGTTCTTTTTTCAAGTTCACCTATTCTTTTTTCATACTGTCCTTTCTTGCCTTATGGTTTCTAGTCCTCCCTTTATTTCTCTGAATATTTTAAACATACTTTATTTTTTATTTATTAAAATTTATTTATTTTTGGCTGTGTTGGGTCTTTGCTGCTGCGTGCGGGCTTTCTCTAGTTGTGCCGAGTGGGGGCTACTCTTCCTTGTGGTACATGGGCTTCTCTTGTTGCAGAGCACAGGCTCTAGGCACGTGGGCTTCAGTAGTTTTAGCATGTGGGCTCAGTAGTTGTGGCTCACGGGCTCTAGAGCACAGGCTCAGTAGTTGTGGTGCACAGGATTACTTGCTCCGCGGCATGCAGGATCCTCCCAGACCAGGGCTCGAACCCATGTCCCCTGCATTGGCAGGCAGATTCTTAACCACTGCACCACCAGGTAAGTCCCTAAACATACTTTTATTTTTAATTTTTAAAAAAATTATTTATTTATTTACGGCTGCATTTGGTCTTCGCTGCTGTGTGTGGGCTTTCTTTAGTTGCGGCGAGTGGGGGCTACTCTTCGTTGCAGTACGTGGGCTTCTCTTCGTTGCAGTACGTGGGCTTCTCATTGCAGTGGCTTCTCTTGTTGCGGAGCACAGGCTCTAGGTGCACAGGCTTCAGTAGTTGTGGCACGTGGGCTCAGTAGTTGTGGCTCACGGGCTCCAGAGCACAGGCTCAGTAGTTGTGGTGCACGGGCTTAGTTGCTGCACGGCATGTGGGATCTTCCCGGACCAGGGATCGAACCCGATCTGGCAGGCGGATTCTTAACCACTGCACCACCAGGGAAGTGCCAACATACTTCTTTTAAATTCAGATTCTTCTACTACAATTCTTGGAGTGCAAATTCTCCCACTTGTTGCATCTGCTGAGTTTGCTCTCCTTCATGGTGGTTTGCTGCTGCTTCTTTCGTTTTCTCTTCTCCTCCTTTATTTGGGGTAAGTTTTCCTGTAAGCTCATTTCAATAGGACTTGTTTTTCCAAAGGTTCCTTTGTGAAAACTTGGTTACAAGAATATCCTTACAGAACAGTTTTGCGTTTGCTTCTAAGGGATCCTACGGCCCAGGACCAGTTTTTTGTTAGTTTTTCATCTTGACATTCCAGTAACATTTGGGTACTGTGAATTTAGACCACACTCTCACAAACAGCAAATGTCTTAGTTTCTTTGTAGCTGACTCTTTCTACTTACATCTCTGAGTGATGTTAGACTTTTTTGTATTTCCCTACTGATTCCCAGGTTAAGGAGCAGTGTTTTTCTAGTCTTCATTGCACAAGGAAGTAGTCCTTTGAGACTCCTGTTTCAGTGTTGAAGGCCTAGCACTCAGCCATTAGGCCTATATCTGAGTCCCAAGTCTCCACGAACTCTTTGACCTCCACTCTCACAAACCCTCTGACTTTTGGGTTCCCATTCATTTCTGGAACCCTGGGATTTCCCATTTTTAGGTTTAAGTCCAGTTGTGTGTCAAACTTTTTTTTTTGGCTACATAATATTCAATATTTCTATATTTGAGGTAGGAAGTGAGTTTGCCTGGAACTACTGTCTGTTGTATTGATATATTGGTCAGAAGTCACCCCCAAACATTCTGCATATTGTAATCAAGGGGCTTTTTTTTTTTTTTTTTTTTGCGGTACGCGGGCCTCTCACTGTTCTGGCCTCTCCTGTTGCGGAGCACAGGCTCCGGACGCACAGGCTCAGCGGTCATGGCTCACGGGCCCAGCCGCTCTGCGGCATATGGGATCTTCCTGGACCGGGGCACGAACCCGTGTCCCCTGCATCAGCAGGCAGACTCTCAACCACTGTGCCACCAGGGAAGCCCCAAAGGGTCTTTTAAAGACACAAATATGGCCATTTCATCCTCTCAGCATGGCATTCAAGACACTATGAAGTACAGAAACTCACCTCTCTAGCTTCATTTCCCACCACTTTCTCCTCTTCTTCACACTCACATACACTCTCTACACTCCAGTCACAGACATTAATTCTTCTCTTTCTATTCTCTCATAATTTTATTTAGGGTGTACATTGATAGTAGTTACATTTACTTATTCTCTAGTTTGCGTGCTATCAAGATGGAATTGTAGTAACTGACAGCAGTAGTAACTCATTATCTCCCTAACCCAGAAAATAGTAGCTCCATATGGTGAAGCTACTAGACACTTCAGTATAACATGATTTTAATTTTATTAAATTAAAGATGTTCGAGTCTAACTATGCTTGCACTGAATTGTATATTAAAGAATTGACACTTTAATGATATCAAGTCACCCTTCCAAGAACCTGGTATGTCTTTTCACTTGTCAGATCTTGTTCTATGCCCTTCAATATGATTTTTTGTTTATTCTTAGTATTTTATAATTTTGAATAGGTATCACATTAATATGGTTCAAAACTTTAAATTATAGAAATGAATACAGTGAATTTACCCTTCCATTGCAGTCTCCTCTCTGCCCAATTCTTCTCTTTTCCAGAGATATTTTATATTTATATGAGCAAATACATACACCTATTTATTTCAATTGTGAATGGAATACTTTTGTTATTGTTTCTAGTTGATTATTGCTGGAATAGAAAAAAGCAATTGATTTTTGTACATTTATCTTTTACTCACTTACCAAATGTCCTTATTAATGCTAATAGGTTTTACTTATAGCCTCTTAGATCTCCTAAAAGCACAGTCACATATCAACAAAACAAAATCATTTATTATTTTCCAATAGATACCAATTACTCACTTTTCTTGCCTAATTATTTACACCTAAATTTTCAAAGCAGTGTTGACGCTTGTCTTATTTCAGACTTTAACAGAAGTAGCTTTAGTATTTATAATTAAAAATGTTTGCTATTGGCTTTTGATGGTTTCTTTTACTTGGAGTTTATCAAATCATACTTAAAGCTGTAATATTTTATCAAATGCTTTTTCAGCATATACTGATAAAATGTTCATCTCCTTTCATTAAAAAAACTTTATTCTGAAATAATTTTAGACTTACAGAAAAGTTGCAAAAACAATACAAAGAGTTCCTGTATACCCTTCACTCAGATTTCCTCCATGTAAATACTTTACTTTTGTTTTATCATTCTGTATGTATACTTTTGTATGTGTGTGTATGTATAATTTAGCTTCCTGAAACATTTGCCAACTGTCTTTATCTTTAAATATTTCAATGTATATTTTCTAAAAACAAGGATATTCTCTTACATAATCATAAGAACTATTATCAAAATAAGAAAATTAATATTAATCTACAGACATTTAAATAATCTTCAAGTTCTTGATGTAATGGATTATATTAATAAATTTCCTGATACTGAGGCTTGTATTGCTGAAATAAAACTTACGTAATTATGTTGTATAATTCAACTTAGTTTTATTTGGAAGTTTTGCCTCTATAGTCGTAGATGAGATTAAGCTATGGCATTCTTTTTGGCAGTTTTGCGGGTTTGAGTATTAATCTTACGCTGGCCTTTAAAAAATCAACTGAGCATCTTCCCATTTTTCCCATGATCTGAATCAGTTTTTATAGTAATTAAAAATTACTCTGATCTATTTTTTGGGCTGGATGATGGCTACAGTGGTATTCACTTTGTGGATAACTCATTGAATTGTATACTTGTGATTTGTGTACTTTTCCATGTATATGTCAATTTAAAAAGTTCAAAGAAAACAATCTTTTAAAAAGATAAAATTTTAATGACCTTTCCAATCTCTTCTTTTGGTAACTAATTGGCGTATTCAAACCACTGACTTGGGTCAGTGTTTGCTAGGAAATGATCTATCTGCTCTGTTTTCAAAATTGTGGCCACAGACTTCTCCTAAAATTATTTTAAATACTTTCATATATGTGGTTATGTCTGATTTCTCATTCCTAATCTTGGTTTTTTTTTGCTTTTCCCCTATATCAGGCTGAGGAGATTTTATCTATTTTATTGGTGTTTTCAAAAAGAATAGTTTTCTTATCCTTTCTCCTTTTTTGTTTTTTGAATTCCTACTTAACTTCAGGTTTTATCTTTAATTGATCCATTTTCTATTTTCCTATGCTTTAAATGTGTTTTTTTCTAAATTCCTAAAACCATCACTACATATCTTTGAATTTTTCCTTTTGAACAATAAAGATATTACATTTTCATTTGCAAGTCCAGCCTCATGTATTTCTGGATACTCAGTAAGTATCTGGGGTCTTACTTTGCCCCATTCACTAAGGGTCTAGCAGGTTCTACTGCCTGGCCACAAACACATGACAAATGTGTGCTCCATGAACATATGATACTGTTCTGTCCTGGGACTCACTATGAAGGTCTATGCTTGCTGCAGGGCCCACCCATCCATCCAAATACCTGGAGCAGCCATCATGTGATGGCTCTGTGCCAGCTTCTATGAATAGGATAGTGAGTGGAATAACTGGGTATCTGCCCTCTTGGATCTTACACTCTATTTGTTCTTACATAGAACAAATAATGCAAGTGAGCTGAATACTGCCTAGGATGCTATGGTCCAACATCACCTAGGAGGTCTAGCTAAGATTCCCTACAAGTGATACTTAAGTTCCTCAGAATCTGAGGGTCTACCCTGTCCCCTACCGTCTTCTCAGAAAGGTGGCCATTGGGTTTTCTTGTACAAAAATTATCTGGTTTTGAGTTATATGTCTGCTGCTCCTGGCCGCAGCTGACTAAACCAAGGGACTGACAGTCAAGCATAAGAACTTTATCCAATAGGAATGTTCCATATAGGATGGTCACCGACTGACTTAATTAGAGCCTCTAAGGGAAGTCTGAACAAAAAACAGAGTGAGAGGAGAAGAAACAGAGATAGCAGGAGAGGAAGAAGCAGAAAAAGAATAGTAAAGTCATAATAATAAGGGCAAATTGCAAACCTTGTGGTGTTGGATTAGAACTGTAGGCATCAATACGGACTCATAGTTTTTAATAATATACAGATAGACAGATACAGTAATAAATTCAGTTGTGTGTGATACATGTGTTAACATACACACATATATTTCCTAGCTTTGTGTGCTGAAAAGGCTTAGAAGCAACAACACTCCAGTAGCAATGAATATACCACCTTAGTTTCTAAGTACCATTCTCAAATAAAAGGAACCAGGAGCTGCTTAGAGAAATGTCTGATGCCAGGGCTGGGACAAGAAAAGTATGAGTGAGCCTGGAATATCCTGTGGTACCAGAAAGTAAGGCAATACTAAAAAAAATGATGGGGCAATGTTGAAACAACACAGGAGCCAATTTAGGAGCTCCCAATGGCCAAATCTAGGCCAAATGAGCCAAAAAAAACTATGTTAGTATTAGGTTATAACCCATAGACTAAAACAAATATCCATTAGTTTATACTAATATAAATAAATTACTGAATAAATAAATGGGGGAAAAGAGACAGCTGTTCCTTACAGTAGAATACCAATTAATAAACATAGATGGAATAAGAAAAGAGAAAGTCATCATTAGGCAAATACAATATTAATGCTTGTTATAAGTAAGAACCATTGATGGATGCTAAAAATCAATAGGCAAAATTCTAAGGATAAATAAGACATCTATACAGCTCCTATCTTTCCATGAGATTCTTATTAATTTCAAAAGGGAAATTAGTAAACCTACAGTGGAGAAACTGGCACACACAACCTCAGCCATGTGCTGCCACTATGAGGCACTAAGAAGGGCACAGCATCACTTGTGGGTTAGTCTTGCCCAAAATGTAGAGCCTCGATCTAATCATGTGAAAACAGCAGGCAAATCCAAATTAAGGGACATTCTACAAATTAACTGATCTGGACATTTCAAAAGTGTCAAGGTCATAAAAGGCAAAGAAAGCCAGAGGAACTGTCACAGGCTGAAGGAGATGAAGAAAACATAACAAAATGCAATGTGGGCTCCTCGATTGGATTCTGGACCAGAAAAAGGACATCAGTGGGGAACATGGCAAAATTTGAATGTCTACAGATTAGTTAGTAGTACTGTATCATGTTAATTTCCTGGTTTTACTAATTCTACTGTAATTTAATAATTTTTAAAGATGTTAATATTAGGAGAAGCTGGTGAAGGGTGCATGGGAACTCTATTATTTTGGCAACTACCTGTAAGTCTAAAATTATTTCAGAGCAAGAAGTAAAATAATAATAATAATAATAATAACACACAAAAAAAAATGGCACGTGAGCTACAACTACTGAGCCCACGTGCCACAACTACTGAAACCTGTGCACCTAGAGCTCATGCTCTGCAACAAGAGAAGCCACAGCAATGAGAAGCCCACACATCGCAACGAAGAGTAGCCCCCACTCGCTGCAACTACAGAAAGCCCGCGTGCAGCAACAAAGACCCAACGCAGCCAAAAATAAGTAAATAAAATAAATTAAAAAAAAAAAGAATGGCAGTCACTGAGGTTAAGAAGCAGCAGACAACTCCTTGAGGGGCTGGACAGTGATTGCTGGAGCATCTGCTGGAGCCCACGTTCTGGCTTCTGATTGCCTCACACCTGCCATGTTGTCATCACCCAAGGGATTTTGATTCCTGTCCCCATTTTCTGCTTCCTGAAAGAGACTTTGTAACACCAAAGGAAGGTTCCAAAATGGCCCCGCAGGGGGAGGGTGATGACATGGTCATCGATGGTGGCTATTGCAGATGGTTCCCAAGGTGTACCAAGCCTTGCTGTGCCCTGCTAAGCTGAGGCTGGAACATGTCTGGTCTGTGGAATGCCTTGGGGGATGGTGTGCAGTCCCTCTGCTTAGTGACTAACATGCAGACTGCACAGGGGAGCTGTTTATTCCAGGTTCACTTAGCTGGGATCATAGTATAGACGGGGCTGAGGCAGGCTCCATGGCCATCTGGGCAGAGCCCGACCCCATGATTCCTCCTCCTGCAGTTCCCCAATGTCTACGTAGTTGGTCTCCTCAAGGAGGCCCTGTAGAGCTGACCTTGCTTGGTCATTTGGTAACTTCTGTCCAGTCTCCGTGTAGGGCAGGGTAGTGCCCAGTCAGCCTTCCTCCTAAAGATGCCCTATGCTGGCTTAGTTCCAAGGCTGGAGAGACATGCTCTGGTCTGACCTCTGAACATGGGGTGGGGAGCAACAGTAGCTATGACACAGTAGTGTCCCTGAGAGTCCCTTTCCCTTGGAATTTTAGAGCTTGGGAAAGAGGAAGCTACGGCCTAAATGCAGAACCTCTGTGCCTGGGCCTCTGCATTCTTCTCCATTCCCAGTGGAGACATTCTGGGGACTCAGTTGCATGAGAGCCAGTAAAGGGTGGCAGGTCACAGCCTGGTCCCTGTCTCTTTCCAGCCAGATCTGTTCTCAGCTGCCATACTTCTGAGCTTCCAGGAAACATGATAAAGTTCCAGAGACGCTGGGACATGGGGATCATGCTGAAGGACAGAGATAAGAGACCTCCCTCTTCCCCCTGGCTTGAAGGGGATGGAGGAGCAGCTCCTCTCCCAGAGACCTGTTAGCACATGTGGGGCCCACAGGAAGGGATCAGGGTAGGGCAAAATTCCTGCTTTTGACTTTGGAGAGGAGTGAGAGGCAGGAGGAGAAGGTAGGTCGTTACCATGCCACAGCCAAGGGGGCTTTATTAGGTGTTCAGGGCACGTATAGGCAGGTAGGTAGACACTAGAGGGTGTGGCACACCTTCTCAGGGTTTAGTGGTGCCTGGATGTCCAATCTGTGGGTCTTGCTGTCCTTATCGATGATCTCCAGCCGCAGCTTGGGTGGACGCTTCTCAGCCTGGGGTGAGGGCAGTTCAGGACTCTTGAGTAGCTGCTTGTCTGAGTCCTCCACAGTGATGCGCAGAGTGCAGCCCCCTGGCAGCAGGTCCTGCTCGTAGGCGGCCGCCAGCTGGTTTACCACACGGCGCTCCACCTGCAGGTGGTAGGTGAAGTGGTCTTCACTGCCAAAGCCTGGAGGCCTGGCTCTATCACTTACTGCTCAGGCAAGTACTTACTCAAAGCTTCAGCTTTTTCATCTGCAAAAGGCTAACAACGCAAGCTTGCACGACAGTGCTAATGACACATTAATGTCAGTTTCTGAGGTTCTCAGCCCAGTTTCTCACACTGGTAGGGGTTCAAACTCAGTTACCCTTTAGGATAGGGGTTTTACTTGATTATATTGTTTTTGGTTCTGAAGAGGCATCTGCTCTAAGAACAATTCCTGCCTGTCTGGACAGACTGGGAGCCCAGGGAATGCGTCTGGGGGCACCAGGGAGGGAGGTGTGGAGATGCCTCACTTCTCTCAGGCTCCTGTGCTCACCTCATGCTTAATGGAGCGGGCGCCATAGTGCACGTTGTAGCCGTCAACCAACACGTCTGCCACCTCACGGTCCCAGAGCAGTGTGATGTTGTGCCTTTGCTTGGCCTGGGACAGGTCAGATAGGAGCATGCCTGAATGTGGGCCAGGGCTTTCTATCTCTCAGCGCTCTGGCCTGAGGCCTGGGCCTGTGAGAGACTGTGTGCCCTATAGCCACTGGACCCCTCTGTGCTCCTTCTTCTGGGGGTGGCGCTCCCAGCCCAGTGTTCCCTGACTTCCAGTGGGCATATATCCCACCCCCACCCACAGGCAGTCCCCGCTCTTACTCTCTTGGCCCAGAAATTCAGCTCCTTGTTGACGAGTTGGATGAGCTCCGAGTGGCAGAAGGGGAGGAAGTAGACGATCTCATTGATTCGTCCCAGAAACTCATCTCTCCTGAAGTGAGCCTATAGGGCCAGGTTAGGGATGGGGTGAACTCAGTGACCCAGAGGGTATAAAGGAATTACTGGACCCTATTGGGGAAGATGGGTGTGGGAGGGTTTCCGTATCTTCACGATGGCTAAGGGGATCCCCCCCGACCCGAGGCTCCAGCAGGAATGACAAAGAGCTCTTACTTTTAGGATGGGGCGAATCACATTTTCCTTGAAGTTCTTAGAGATGGTGATCTTGTCACTAGTCTGGACATCCCCTGTAGAGACAGAATCATAAACCCAGGACCTTTGGGAGCTGTGCCTGCTCCTTCACTCTATCCATGAAAAAAGCCCTGGTCCTGACCCTTATGGTCTGTGTGTTCCTGGTCAAGGTCTCAGGCTGTCTGGGCCTCAGCCTTCTCCTCACCTGCACAATGAGAGGCCTGGACTGGGTACCTCCTAGGCCCTTCCACTGCTCATGTACTGGTAGGAACTGTATGAAGGAGGGGAGGGGAGAGGAGAAGAGTCAGGACCAAGACTGGGCTGGAGAGTTCAATCCTAAATAGAAAGGTGACAGATGTGGCCTCCTGCCTGACATGCTCCTCCTTTCCTCCTATGCAGGAAGGCTCCCTGGCTGAAAAAGGCTGTGTCACCTCCATACGGTTTCTGATCTGCTATCCCCTCATTGCACCGAGGTGTCTCCATCTGTTGAGTGTGCATCCCTTCAGTCCCCTTAGGCCCTGGCCTCTTCCTGGCCCCATGCCCTGGTGTGGCTCTGTCCATTACTCTGTCTGGAGCCCTCCTGTCACCCAAGAGACTTGGGGATTTCTTGAGGAAGTAGGGGCACCGTCTGTCTGCCTCCCTCCACTATCTAGTAGGGTGCTTGGTGTCTGGTCAGGACCAGCTAGGAACAAAGATGCTACCAGGGCCCTCATCTGGCCCCAGGACACCAATGCCATCCTGCCATCCTTGACCTCAGGAGATGTGCTGGCGGCCTGGTCACTTGACCAGTTGCCCAGAGAGCTCGGGCCACGTGCTGTACCAAGGTTCTCGGCGATCCGGTTATGGCTCATCTCCAAAGCTTCCTGCCTCAGCTGCAGCGCGTGCTGTGCTATCTCGTCACTGCCCACGTTGGAGGTCATGATGAAGATGGCGTCCTTGCAGTCGATGGTCTTCCCTTTTCCATCTGTCAGCCGGCCCTGGGAAGGAACCGTGACTGCATGGTCAGGGAGTGGTAAGGCTGGGCCCCTCTCCCAGGAGCTCTCTCCAGAACCCCTGTGCCTCCCCCTCCTCCAGCAGAGTCAGCATTCCCTCCTCTGGGGTCTCTGAGCACTGTTCTCACACCTCAGCTACAGTGCTCACCTGCTGGGAGTGCCCCAGGTTGAGACTGAACCTGCTGTCTGGCATCTCTGAGGGCACCCAGAAGCCAGCCTGACTGTACATGCATCCATCCAACACACTCTTCTGGAGGCCCAGTCTGGGCCAGGCTCTGTGTTGGGGCACTGGGGACTCACTGAGCCTCTGACATGCTCCCAGTCTAGAGAAGGAGTGAGGTCAGGAAACAAGCAGTCACAATTCAGTGGTTAAATGTTATGATAAAGGGAAGGCCACGCTGCTGTAGGAGGTCAGAGGAGGGTATTCTACAGGGTCATTGTGAGGACCAGGTAAATGAACTGAAACAGGTATAATCTCTGCATCTTTAGAGCCATCCTCTGGCCTGGTTAATGTCCCTCCTTTAACCAACTTGGGAAATTGCCTTGGAATCTTTAGCTTTTTCTAGAGGTGACACAGAAGAAAGCATCTTTACTAGAAACAGATGCACAAGGAAAGAGAAAAGGGGCAACAGTAGAGGGAGGAGACAGAAGAATGAGAAAATTGTAGCTGTCCAGGGCCATTCAGTTCAAGGGCAAGGAACTCTGCCCACTCAGCAAACCTCAAGGCTAGCATGGTACAACAGCACTTTGCAGTCATTTATAAAAAAGCACTAATCAGGGCCCCATTGAGAGGAACTGATGGAGTCTGACTTTGATGGGCACATCTACTTCCACTGCCGGTGCCCTGCTTAGTGCTTTCCGTGCACTGTTGCACTCTGCCCACTAGAAGGTCGCTTTATGAGGGCAGAGGCTGGGTCTTGCTCTCACTGGGTCCTAGAACAGTGTCTGGCATATAGCATGTGCTCAACACTTGCTTGCTGAATGCTTGAATCCTCACCACCCCTACAAAGAAGCTGAGGCTCAGAGAGATTAAGTAATTTGTACAAGGTCTCACAGCTAGAATACAGTACAGCTGAGGCTCTATTGAACTGTCTGACCCCAGAACCCATATCCTTCACTGTACACCAGGCTACTGGGGTCATACCAACAGTGTGGGATAAAATGAGGCCTCATGCAATTTTCTTTCCCTAAATAAAAATTTCTCAGAATTCTGCCAAATTCAGTTTGCATCCTTTGATCCTGACAGGAAACAAGCTACCGGGACAGGTGTGGGGAGAGGCAGACCTTCCTGGGAACTCATCTGGGTTGCAGGCAAAAGCATAACTCCTGCCAAGTTTGAGAACATGGCTTTGGGGAAAGGTCACTGACCTCAGCCTGTTGGCACCTGCCCAAGCCAGTGATGCTGGGCCCTGCCCCAGCCTCAGGTAACCAATCCTCCTCAAGTGTTCCCCTTTCCCTGGTGGCGAGGGCCTCACTCAAGGTCAGCCCTTGGTTCTAAAGCCAATGCAAAGACAGACCAGCCCTGGCCCTCAGAGGTAAAAAAGGAATGTGCATTAACTGAGTGCCTACTGTGTACTGGGCACAGTACCAAGTGCTTTTCTGCCTCACTTTACATGGGACCTTGGCACAGGCCTCATAAAGTGTTAGTTCCAAGGGGGTCTATTCAACAGGGCCCTCGAGATCCAAATCCTGGTCACTCTCCCGTCCCAGCCTTGGGAGGGACGAAGAGAAGGCAAGAGTGCAAGCAGATGTTCCTGAGCTTGGCCATTAGCTTCCTACTTCACCCCCTGCTTATGGGTTACAAAACGACAGAATCCACTAAGGGCAACTCTAGTTTTGGGGACCATGTCTGCGTGCATGTGTGATGTGCCCAAGTGCGTGCAGATGACCCTCTGTGTGTTCGCAGAGCTCATCCCTGAGGACTGAGCACACACACTGCTGTACTGGCCAGAGCAATAACCAGTGGCCATTTCTTTCAGAGAGATCAAAGCTCTGCTCATAACTGGGCCTGAGGATGGGTCCCAGGTGGGTGAGGGGAGCAGGTGCAGTGTATTACTGACCCAAAGGGTGACCTTCACACTGTTCACGTCTCCTTCTCCTCAGAGTCCCTGGCAAGAAAATGTGTCCCAAAGAGGGAGCTGTTGCTGTTCTGCCTCTCAGCAACGACTGGAGTGCACGCATCCTGGGTGGCGCGTGAATGCTCACCTCAGGGTTATAGGGGCTGCTTTCCCCCGTTTCTGTCCTTGAAGGGAGGAGCAGTGGGTGGGCTTCCTAGGACTTCTGCCCTGTGCTACAGACTCTGGGGTCAACAGAGAAGTGACCTGCATTAGCTCTGCTTGATGTTTTGGTGAGAGCATTAGGGCTTCTGCTTTTCTGGGTCCAAGCTTGGGAGGTCTGGGCTGGGTGGATATGGGGCGGGGGGCTTCCCTATTCCCCCAGACTGGATCAGGTGCCCTTATAACTCCTACTTATCCTAGCACACCACTCACCACAGTGGCTGGACTGCTCTTTGCTGCCTGTCTCCCCCTCGCTCAGAAACACTGAGGCAGGGACTGTCTGTTCTCCCTCTGTCCTCTCTGCCCCGCACTGAACCACCTTCTCCTGGTTTGCCTCTTACTCTCTGGCAATTCTGCCTTTGACTCTTTTTGGAGAGGTTGCAAGGCTGTTCTTACCTCTCTTCTCTGCACACCATACTCTCACTAGGTCAGAGATCTCACCCCTTCCTGTGGCTTCTGGTACTCTCTCTGTGCTGAAGCATTCCTGAGTCTCTGCTTCCGGTGCAGGCCTCTCTTACACTCCACACCGCTCAAACTGATGAGCGACTTCTTGGACATACCCATCTGGCTGTGGCATTTCATTTTCAACAATTTCAAACCTTAGCTCCTTACCTTCCTCACCAATCTGTTGCTCATCCCCTTGTGTTCCCTGCCGCAGGTTGATGGCAGCAGCACCCATGGGTCACCCAGGCCAGAAATCCTGCCGCTGGTCATCCTTGGTCCCTCCCTCTCTCCTCACATCCAACCACCGAGCCCTGCACAGCGGACTTCCCGGGAGCTCTCCCCATCTCACAGCCCTGCTTGAGAGCAGGCCTCCCAAGCTCTCGCCTGGACTCTTCAACAGTCTCCTCACTGGACTCTCTTCTTCCTTCTAGTCCATTTGCTCACTGCTGCCTATAGGATCTTTATAAAGTGAAAACCTGATCATATTTCTCTCTTGCCTAAAGTCTTTACTTTTCACCAAAAAAGTCCACACTCCTCTGCCTGGCATTCTAACCTGCCCCTGTCTACCTTATCCACCTATCTCCACCATTCTATTCTCCCTTTCCCTCTGCAGTCGATCAATACTGAACAGCTGTAGTTCTCTTCATATACCAGGCTGCCTCATGCCCCTGTGCTTCTGCACACTGGGTGTCTACTGCCAGCCCTTCTCCACTCTGTTCACCTGGCAAATACTTATTCATCCTTGGAAGGTTTGCTGAATTACTACTGAATTAAGTTAGTCAACAGGGCATTTCTCCTGGCGCTGTGGGTTCTGGGAATGGTTGGAGTGAGACAAGGTCTCTGTCCTCAAGAAGCAAACATGCATAAATCTGGCTAAGTAAGCTCAGATGGCAGCTTTGGTCAATGGAAGCAAGGGCATAAACATCAGAAACTGTAGCAGGTTGTCGGGAGCTGTAGGAAGGAGTTATTATCAACTCCCCAAGGTAGTCAGTGGAGTGACAGCAGCAGTGGGTGGGGTGGACAGGGCTTACACACGGGAGTGGTAAGCATTTTCCAGGTGGGGTTGGTTGTATTTCAGTCAGCAGTTGCCTTCCCTCTTTCTGGACCAGGAACCTCTCCAGGGAAGTGAGAGGCCAACCAGGCTGCTGTGCTCACCTTCCCTAAGCCGGGCTCTCCCTTCCTGTGAATGCTTCATTCCAGATCTACTGTTCTCTTTTGGCCTTGGCTGCATGGTAGTTACTATTTTAGCTGCAGGCTCTGGAACTGGACTGCCTGGGTTCAAATCCTGGATTTCCTCTTCCCAACTGTGTGACCATGGGTGAATAAATCGTCTCACTTTACTTCAGTTTCTACATTTGTTACATGGAGTCAGTAATAATAACCATCTTCTGGGAACCAATCCTCCTTCTGGAAGGATTAAAGGAGTTCATACATGCAATAACAGTGCCCTGCACACAAAGTACAAAAATGTCAACTTTATCATATCTCCTTTCTGCTGTCTACTAGGTAGGGAGTTCCCAGAGGGCAGGTTTGGGTCTGGTCCACAGCTGTGTACCTGAATCCCACCAAGAGGCTAGAAGGCGGCAGCGGGGGTCGGGGTCGGGGTGGTCTCAGAGCACAGGTGCGGGAAACAGAATATGTGACCTTTGAAGGCTTGGCCTTCATTCCTCAGTGGGGGTGGGGGGTGGGTCTCGAGACAGGGAGCAGATGAGAGCCTAGGAAGAGAGCAATAAACTGGGGCAGGGGCAAGGATGCTGGGCCAGGTGGGACAGGCAGTGGGCAGCTGTGGGGACATTTGGATCTGGTTCTTCCTGGCTTGGTACCTGATGTGCTATTTGGTCCACGGGTATCCATTCCTGCATTTTGTTAGTGCACTTTGACATGGGCAGCAAACCTCTTTCCATTTTCCCAGGGCTGGAGGGAAAATGGGGCTGGACATTTTCCCTGGACTGGACTCCATCCGGCCATGTGCTGGCTAATATAGTCCCTGCATGGGAGCAGATGGGAGGCCTCATCCCCAGTTCTGCAGGACCCCTGGAAAAGGTGGATGGCAGCCCCTCCCACGATCATAAGCTCTCCCTCCGCTGCTCAAGATAAGGACTGGTACAGATGGGGAGAACTGGGGCTCTGGGACCAGATGTATCTGCAGCCCATTTCTGGCTCTTCCACACAGTAGCTCTGTGGCCTTGGGCAAGTCATTTATAACCTTGCTGAACCTCAGTTTCTTCATCTGTAACAAATGATTGGTACCTTGCCTGGCTATTGTGATGATTAGCAAGAACGTCTGTAAAGTCTTTAGCACAGGCCTATTACATAGACTGTGCTGAAAAAGAGGAAGTTGTTCTCATTTAGAGCTCATTTCACCAGTTAAGAGGGAGACTGTCCTTGCTTGCGACCAGCCTGGAGCTCCTCAGGAGAAGACGGTTCCATGAACCAGGGCACCACCATTCCATCATCATGGTCACCATCACAGACAGCAGCAACGTCCCTGGCGTTTTAAAGGACTGGTGAAAATGATGGCTGACATGGGGAGGAGCAGGAGCTGTCTGAGCCAGAAAGGTTCTTGGAGCTTATTGGATCCAGCCTCCTTGTTTGTCAAACGAGGTCCCTGATGCCGAGAGATGGGGCAGAGCTAGAACTAAAAATTCAGCTCTCTCTCTCTCTCCCCTGGCACCCCTGTCCCATTCTGTCTCTTTCGAAGGTAGTCTGGGCAGCCACAACATTTCAACTGTTGGGCAGTGCTGGTCTTCCTTGGGTGCCCAGTCTGGGCCCCGGTCCAGAGAGGGGGTGAAGCCACACCTGCTAAGTGACTGAACGTACACACAAGGAAGCAGCAACTTGAGGAATGATCAATTCTGGGCCCCTGGGTCCTGCTGTTCACAGCCCCCCATACCTACAGGTGTCCCCAACTCCATCCCGGCCCAAGCTGACTGGCACCTCATCAAACAGCTGCAGCATGATGGTGAGCACATCTGGATGGGCTTTGTCCACCTCATCGAAGAGCACCACAGCGTTGGGGCACTGCTTCAGCTTCTTGGTCAGCTGGCCACCCTCCTCATGGCCGATGTAGCCTGGTGGGGACCCAATAAATTTGGCCACCTGATGGAAGGAAGGAAATAAGTTAGGAAGGCCTTTCTATGCTTTTAGTTTCCAATATGGGACATGCAACGGTAAGATGGCTTTATATACTGTTAAGATTGCCTGTCTCAACAAGGACAATCAGGTTGTCTCTTTGGGTGGAAGGAATCCTGCTGTGATGGGAGAGCAGATGATCTTTTCTGTGTTTACTCTTCAGAGCAAATCGTATGCAAAACAGATCAGTGACCCTGCTGTGTACATATGCTCCCCGCAAAGGACAAATCCCAAGGCTGCTGGAATTATCTCAGGCCTAATCGACAAGTCACATCAAAATAGCCAGGCAGAGCCCTGTTGACAGGCTCTCCAAACCACACTTCACCAAGGACTCTCACTCACCTCATGCCGCTCCTGGAACTCAGACATGTCAAGCCTGATGAAACCCTGTGTGGAAACAAGCAGGAGTCCATTTGAAGAAGGCAGGGGGAAGGGTTAAGGAGGAGAGATCTCAAATATATTTCGGCTTTTAAGCCACACCAAGCCAAGATTTTCTATCCCATTTTCATGATATAGTTTTTTCTGGCTCCTTGCCTCCTTTTTCTGTCCACTCATCCCCCACGATTCCCTCATGCCCTACCTTAATAAACCCAAGTCGTGTTCCTGCCTTAAATCTGGCTTGGAATGTCTCTTTTTTCAGGCTTCTACTGGGTCTGATCACCACATCATCCACTCATCCCACATTTCCTGAGGGCATACTGTGTGTGCCAAGCACTGGAGCTATGTCTCTGGTCTCTAGCAGCACCTGAGTGGGGCAGGCTGACATGGACAAAGTCAGTCACCATCAGCGTGGGATCATGATGAGATGGAGGGGAGCAACAAGCACCCAGACAGCTCCATGGTGCCCTCAACCTTGCAAGTCTATGTGGGCACATGCCCCTTTTTCTTTTTTTTTAAGTATAGTTGATTTACAAAGTTGTGTTAGTTTCAGGTGTACAGCAAAGTGATTCAGTTATACATACACACACCCACATATATACATATATATATTCTTTTTCAGATTCTTTTCCATTATAGATTATTACAAGATATTGAATACAGTTCCCCGTGCTATAAGTAGGTCCTTATTACTTACCTTTTTTATATATAGTAGTGTGTATATGTTAATCCCAAACTACTAACTTATCCTCTCCCCCTTCTCCCTTTGCTAACCATGAGTTTGTTTTCTATGTCTGAGAGTCTATTTCTGTTTCATAAATAAGTTCATCTGTATCATTCTTTTAGTGTCCACATATAAGTGTACGATACAATATTTGTCTTTCTCTGTCTGACTTACTTCACTTAGTATGATAATCTCTAGGTCCATCCATGTTGCTGCAAATGGCATTATTTCATTCTTTTTTTATGGCTGAGTAGTATTCCATTGTATATATGTACCACATCTTCTTTATCCATTCGTCTGTCGATGGACATTTAGGTTGTTTCCATGTCCTGGCTATTGTAAATAGTGCTGCAATGATCACTGGGCTGCATGTATCTTTTCAAATTGGAGTTTTCGTCTTTTCTGGATATATGCCCAGGAGAGGGATTGCTGCGACATACGGTAACTCTATTTTTAGTTTTTTAAGGAACCTCCATACTGCTCTCCACAGTGGCTGCACCAATTTATTTTTATATTATTTATTAAAAAATTTTTTTATCACAGTTTTTTAAAAAAAATAAATTTATTTTATTTATTTTTTGGCTGCGTTGGGCCTTCGTTGCTGTGCGCAGGCTTTCTCTAGTTGCAGCGAGCAGGGGCTACTCTGTTGCGGTGTGCAGGTTTCTTATTGCAGTGGCTTCTCTTGTTGTGGAGCATGGGCTCTAGGCACGTGGGCTTCAGTAGTTGTGGCTCGTGGCCTCTAGAGTGCAGGCTAATTGTGGCACACGGGCCCAGGTGCTCTGCGGCATGTGGGATCTTCCCAGGCCAGGGATCGAACCCGTGTCCCCTGCATTGGCAGGCGGATTCTTAACCACTGTGCCACCAGGGAAGTCCCTACTTTTCTTTTTTTCGCGGTATGCGGGCCTTTCAGTGTTGTGGCCTCTCCTGTTGCGGAGCACAGGCTCCGGACGCGCAGGCTCAGCGGCCATGGCTCATGGGCCCAGCCGCTCCGTGGCATGTGGGATCTTCCCGGACCGGGGCACGAACCCGTGTCCCCTGCATTGGCAGGCAGACTCTCAACCACTGCGCCACCAGGGAAGCCCCCTGCTTTTCTTTTAAACTAATAAATCTTTCTCATTTATTTACATGTTTTCACTTAAGAGCTATCTAGAATGTAGCTTGCAGCCCTTCTCTCTCCATGGTTGGGCCTAGGGCTGATTTCCAGGGAACCGGCCCCCTGGGGTGAGGCCCGACCATAATTAGCCCCAGGGGAAGAGCACACCCTCTGGAGTGGGATTTGCGAGTTAAAACAAGCAGAATGCCCATGACTTTTCATGAAGAATTTAGGGATTTAGGGCATTATAAGGGCATTCAGAGGCCCTGTCTCTCCACCCAGATCAGGGTTCCCCAGAGACTCCTCAGGCTCCTCTCCTACTGGCACATGCTTCCAGCTAAGAGAATGCACCCACTGCCTATGCTTCTCCTGAGAGCTGGGGATGAGGGAGGGCGCGCCAAGACCCTGAGAGGGAGGTAGCTATGTCTGAAATCCAGGCTATACTCTAGTTCAGTTGCTGGCCAGAAATTCAGTCTGTGATGTATTCTATTTTTTTCTCTGTCCTGTCACTCTGTACGTGAGGTATAGGGTGGCAGAAAGAGCCCAAGGCTTGGCTTCCAGCCCCAGTTCTCCACTATCTGTGTGGCCTTGGCTGCTTTCCCTTTTGGAGCTGCAGTTTCTTCCTATATACTCAGGCCCTTATGCCCTCTCGCTGTTTCTCCTTTATGTCATGGCCTGAGGAGAGGACCTAATCCAAGAGGTTGGAAAGGCCTTGGAGAAGTTCTTAAGGTCATGAGGGTGTGTTATCAGAGGACATGGAGCATTAGCCAGCAAGCATCTTCAGAGGGACCCAGGCAGCTCGGCCAAGAGAAACACTGGCTTCAGGAAGTGTGGGAAGATAGACATGGGGAAGCTGGGAGTGCTGCCCAGAGGGAGCAATGAGCTGGAAGCCACGAGATGGGTATCTGGATAATAGGTGACACTCACTGGGCGCTTACTATGTGTCTGGCGATGTTCTAAATAAGCAAGCTATAAAGGGCTTAGAACGTGTGTAAGTCTATGAGATAAAAGTAGTAGTATCATTCCCACCTTACAGATGAGAAAACCGAGCCACAGATTAAAGTAACTTGCCCAAGGTCACTCAAGCTTGACAATCTGGCTCCAAGCCTGTGCTCTTAGCCACTCTACCCTCCTGCCTCATATTTCCCACTCCATCAATCAGCTGGGCTCTTGGCATCTTCATTTGAAGGGTTCTGAGCTTTGTGTCCAGAACCAGTGCCAATCAATGCCCCAAGATAACAGGGAGTACAGACTTCAGTGCTCACTTACGCTTATGTCAAATTACCTGGGTTCTTATCCTAGTCCTACTGATTTGCTGAGTAACTCTCAACAAATCTAAGGGCTTGATTTTCTTGGCTAGAATAATTTTGGTTTCAAATGATCTTACCTTAGGGTTATCTAGAAGTGAGGCAACAATAATAACAATTATATCTAACATGTACTGATTGCTTACTATGTGCCAAGAATGGTGTTTAGCATTTTATATCATTATCTCACTTAACCTTCATAACAATCCAATGAGACAGGCACCATTACTGAATCCATTTTACAGATGAGAAAACTGATGTAAACAGAGATCTCAGCCAACTCCACAGAGTAGTTTAGCATTGGACCCAGAGCCCTGCTCTTGATCCCTTCATCATACTGCCACTATAACTGCAGTCGTTAGGGCTTCACCATCCTACTTCAGGATGAAATCACGGAATGCCATTAAGGTTTCTTCTCAAGGATTATTAACCCTAATAATGGGAGTTAACAAAGCTGCTCAATTTGGGAGAAATAGTAGAGGTTAATGAGAGAAAAATAATAAGCTCACAAGTCTGGTAAACAAATTATAGGACTTCCCTGGTGGCGCAGTGGTTAAGAATCCACCTGCCAAGGCAGGGGACACAGGTTTGAGCCCTGGTCTGGGAAGATCTCACATGCCATGGAGCAACTGAGCCCATATGCCACAACTACTGAGCCTTCGAGCCACAACTACTGAGCCCGTGTGCCACAACTACTGAAGCCCGCGTGCCTAGAGCCCGTGCTCCGCAACAAGAGAAGCCACCGCAATGAGAAGCCCGCACACTGCAACGAAGAGTAGCCCCCGCACGCAGCAATGAAGACCCAACACAGCCAAACATAAATAAATTAATAATAAAAAAGAAATTATGAAAATGTGCAAACAAGTCCTTGAGAGGCAGCCAGGTCTGGAGGTATTGTGACTCTTTACAAATGAGGAAACTAAGGATCAGAGAGCCAGAACTTGAATTCAAGTCACCAACTCCCAGGTCAGTGCTCAGTCCTCCTTTACACTGGGCCCTGTACATGACACTTCCCACACATCACTCCGTGGGTCCTGGTGATATCAGGTACCCTGGTTAGACAGCTTACAGTCCAGAACCCTCAGATTTTGTTTTATTTTTCAATTTTATTTATTTATTTATTTATTTTTGGCTGCGTTGGGTCTTCCCTGCTGCGTGCATGCTTTCTCTAGTTGCCGTGAGCGGGGGCTACTCTTGGTTGCGGTACGTGGGCTTCTCATTGCGGTGGCTTCTCTTGTTGCGGAGCACAGGCTCCAGGCACGTGGGCTTCCGTAGTTGTGGCTCGTGGGCTCCAGAGTGCAGGACCAGTAGTTGTGGCGCACGGGCGTCGCTGCTCTGCAGCGTGTGGGAAGCTCCCGGACCAGGGCTTGAACCCTTGTCTCCTGCATTGGCAGGCGGATCCCCAACCACTGTGCCACCAGGGAAGTCCAGAACCCTAAGATTTTGAAGGCAGGTTTCAAACATGCCTGTTACATGTCCAGAGAATGTCTATGCTAGACACAGATGCTGTAATGAGTTGGTCCTCAGGGCTGGTGAAGGTAGAAGTTTTATAGAAGCAACAATTATGATTTAAAAATAAAATACATGGTTATAATGGGCTTCTCATGCCTCTCATCTCCCTATGTGACATGGGGACAAATGGACAAGTTTATAATCTAGCCTCCTCCTGTGGCTGAGAACAACAGTTCTGAGAGAAGAGTTGAGAGACTGGATTCTGATTTTACTTCTTCCCCTAACAGGTGACTCTGGATGCTTAACGCTGTAGGGTCTCAGTTCTCTCATCTAAAAAGTGGGTCTAATTTAGCATTTATGCTATCTTCCTTATAGGATCAAATAAGACAATGGATGGGAGTACTGCTGTGGAAAGTACAGAGTGATGAATTAAATATAAGACAAGGGATCAGGCACTTACTGGGTGCTAGAACCTGTGTTCTCTGTGATTCATAGTATCTCACTTGATGCTCACGACAACCTTAGACACAGGACTGATTAGCTTCACTTTGAGGCAAGAGCTGAAACTTAAGAGGGGTAAAGCAACCCGTCTAGGACCAGTAGAACCTGTGCCAAGGAATGGCTGACTCCAGAGCCTGGATCACCCAGGCCACTGACTCCAAGTGGTGACGGTGTTAACTCCGTCTCCTAGGTGAGGCATGTACTGAAGGATGCCATCATCAGCTTTCAGGACACACTGCACTGATGGAAATCTGCCTCTTGTTTAGATGCTCCAACTGAAAAATGACCTGCATCATCAGTCTTTTATCAAGCCCCTTCTCCTTTCTACACCAGCAAGTCAGCAGATACCTTCCTTCTACTTCCACTGTGTATGAAGACATATTAAGACAGCTTGGATAAGGAGATTATGATTTGTAATTAAATATTAACCTTTCTGACAGTATTAAAATTAAACCACTCGGAATTCTTCATCCCTAATCAGGTGGTTCCTGCCCATAACTGCATCTTCCCTAATAGTCTTGCTAGTTTATGGCCCTTTCCAGAGTGCTAATTGTTTCAATCGCTGCCAACCTGATGAATTGTCTTAAAAATGCTATTTCAGTTGGAGCATATTAGCATGCCATGCGCTGCTTCTTGCCTGCCTGCCTGCCTGCCTGTTGAGTGGGTCTGCTCTAGTTTTGGTTGAGACAGCTCACAGACAGCTACTGGCCGAGTCAGTAGAAGGGGGCTATGAATGCAGCTCAGAAGGACACAGCCTGAGCTACCTTGTTTCTGTGGCTGCCAGGCCCTCAGGGAGGTGGTGAAGGGGGAGCTAGGCAAAAGCAGGAAAGGAGGTGGCCAGGACTCTGTTGCTAGCAGTTTGGCTGGCGGAGGCCTGGGCAATTCCTCATCACCTCAGCTGGGGAGGCTTTCCACAGAAAGTAGACAAGGGCATCCAGGGTCATGGGCAACCTGTGATGCCTCCACACTGGGAAGGCCAGTAGGAAGAAGAATGTGTGGCTTTAAGTTGAAATGTTTCTGCAATCTCCAAGGACTGCTCTGACATTTCTGTTTGTGTGAAAGTATTTCCTGTCAGTCTAGAAAGTCAAACTGAGCAGGCCTTGGAAAGCCAGAGTCTGAATAAGGGGATGGGCACAGCCCTGTCCTATGGAGAATCCAGGCCTCTGGGTCATGGGAAAAAGGAGACTGACCACCTCATAGCTTAGGGCATTAAGAAATCATGTTTAAAAGCTCATGTAGAATGGGGCTTCCCTGGTGGCGCAGTGGTTGAGAGTCCGCATGCCGATGTGGGGGACGCGGGTTTGTGTCCCGGTCCGGGAGGATCCCACATGCCGCGGAGCGGCTGGGCCCGTGAGCCATGGCTGCTGGGCCTGCGCGTCCGGAGCCTGTGCTCCACAACGGGAGAGGCCCCAGCAGTGAGAGGGCCGCATACCGCAAAAAAAAAAAAAAAAAGCTCATGTAGAAAAGCAAATCCTCTTATTTCTACTTTTCTCCTACAGGTCTGAGACTCCCTCTAGCATGGCCTTGATGGCACTGGACAGTAGTGATATGTTTCTAAAGCTGTCTCCCCCTCAAGACTGAGCTCCTCAGGGCAGGGGAGTGTCTTAATGAACGCTGTATTATCAGAATCTAGTACAATACCCGGCACAGAGTAGATGCTTAGAAATGTTGTATAAATGAATCTCACTGGGTTCTCCCAAGTGCCTCAAGAGTCAGGCAGGGCAAGGATTATTCATCCTATTTCACAGATGAAGAAATTGAGGCACAAAGAGGTTGAATAACTTGCCCAAATTCCTGGAGCAATTGGTGGCCAAGTTGGGGCCACAGCTGAGGCCTGCTTCCTGGGCCAGGGCCCATCTTTTTGATTGGCTATTGCCAGATTCAGGGAGCCTAGGATTTTTTGGGCTAGCAGGAGTGGTGAGCTCTCCACGGCCTGCCAATTGGGCGTAGATCCCAGCCCTTACCTTTTTGGCATCTTTGTGCATATATTTGGCTGTCTGCTTGGCCAGTTCTGTTTTTCCTAATAAGAAGGAAAAGAGAAGTGTTGGGTTAGGACCAGATGACTATCTCCTGTGATGGAAGCATATTAGAAATGCATGGATGCTGGAAATAATGTATGTTATGGATGGGAATGTTGAGGCTCAGAGAGGGTCAGTGACTCTCTCAAAGTCACCAAGGGAATTAATGGTAAAACTGGGACCAGAATCAAAGTCTGCATTGCATCTTGATTTTTTGTGGATGGGGATTGAAGCCTTTTCTCTACAGCAGCATCCTAAGAGTGAGAGGTTGACTCTTACAATCCAGAGCCATCCTGTCCTTTGAAGCCCAGCATAAACCTTGCCTGTCCTAGGAGCACCCTGACTTCCTGGCTCACTGCACTGTATCTCTCTGGACACCCACGGTCTTGCCATCCAGCCAGGCCCTGGAGCCACAGGCCAAATAGAGGCTGGGAGAGGATAAAAAGCACCTCTCCTTGGCTTCACAGCCTTGCTTTGCAACATAAAGAAGGAATGATAATACCAAAGTGGTGGCTCTGAAGGGCCATTTGGCATGATGGTCAAGGCTTTGGAAGTCACTATCTGGTATGGGTCAAGTTCTATAGTATCATGTGAGGTAATGTTAACCCTTTGGGACCCTACATCTGAGGGAGCACCCATGAAGATGCTGAGAGGGGAAGAGGAGGCAACAGATGCATGAAATTCCCTATCAAGACAATGGGAGAGAGAAAAACAAAAAGACAACGGGAGGTGGTGGTGGTGTGGTGGTGGCAGTGGGAAGTATCTGTGAGGGCAGAGAGTGAGGGGGTGAGAATGCCTCAGATAACCCAGCCCAAATGGCTATAAAAATCCCCGACCCATTTCACTGCAACCAATTTTGCTATGCACTTAGCACTGTGCTGGCCATCAGGGGCTTTCTTTAGCTTCCTAGAGGGTTATGTCCCAGGCTACACTAGATAAGGCTGGTGCACTGGGCAGTGGAGGTGGTTCAGTTCCTAAAGGGCAGCCTCTGGGGTTGCAGAGTGGCTGGACCAGGACTCACAGGACCCCAAGGGCCTGGCCTTCCAGGTGAAGTAGGTCCTGCACCACAGCTTCCAGAGAGAGGGGCATAATTCCAGCTGTTCCTAATGTGACAGATGATCCTCTTGCTGGCTCTGTAATTTGGAGGAAGTTGTTCTGGGAGCTAGATTTGAATGAGAGGTGGGTCGTGTGACTCTGGCCCATAGCAGCTGGGGCTCCCCCAGCTCTCCTTCCCCACAGGCTGATCTACTTCCAGTTACCTATTCCAGATGATCCCAGGAAGAGGAAGACCAGAGGGTGTTCTTCGTCGTACCAGCCATTCTCCTTCCTCCGGATCGCTATGGCCAAACACATAAGACGGGAGGACAGGGAGGGAGGCAGATAAATCAATGACACAAAAGGCAGGATAATTATCACTAAGTATACAATATGTTTTACTGCTCTGCGCCCACTCAAAGTCCTCACTACCATTAGTGCTGCCTAATCTGATTAGCTGGCAAGGCCCCTAGAGACACCTAATCAGGTTAGCATGGATTTGGAAAGCTGCCCAGAGCAGATTTCGGATAAAGTTTTCCAGGATGAGCACTCAGCGTTGCCAAGGAAACTGAAAGGCGGGTGGATGGTGAATGGAGGTGAAGGGGGTGGGGGGCTGGTGAAGGAGAATTCGAGAGGAACTTTAGCTCTCCACTGGTAACCCATCCACTCACCACTGGCAGGAGTCTGAGCCTGCCCCTATGCAAATGGGAGAGGCAGAAGCCCATGGCAGGCCCTTGGGGATCTGGGGTGTGAGCTCTGAACTCTTTCCCATTTGAGGGAACTAAGGTCTCATCTGCCGTTAGGAAATACAGCCAAATGCACTTTCTGGAAGCCAATGAAGGGTAGTGTGGAGCTCAGGGCATGGAAGGGTGAGCCACCTGGTTAGCACCTCCACCAACATGGCCTCCACTGGGCAGAGGTAGGGGAACGGGAATAAACACGTACTAGGTTCCCCAGGGCTCAGCTCTGCTAGAGTGAGTGCTAACCTGTCCTCTTCAAGGGTTCTATGTGCAAGATGAGGAAATTAAGTGCCCAACCACAGAGTGGGAGAGTCAGGCTCAGAAGCATCACTCAAGTATAAGAGTAGGAACAGAATGAGGCAGAACAATCAGAAGAATCATTTATTAAACATGCTATCTGCTAGGCCCAATGGAAAAATCGCCAACATTTTATTACTCAAGATCCATACCCTGAGTGGAAAATATTATTTTCAACTCCATCATAGTGAACAGGAAACTGAAACAAGAGATAAAGAGATCTGCCCAAGTCACACAACTAGTAGATTACCAGCTGACTGGTGGAGATGTTAGAGTTGCATCTCTAAACCTGTCTTCTTTTTTTGTCACATATGGTTACTTACAAAAGCTAGTATCAATTTGGGTTGCCATAAACGGAAACACGGCCGTCAGAAGAAGGAAGGGGAGAGACCATTGTGCAATGTCAAGGTCATCCTGCAGATGGAACAGCATATATGGTCTGGTCCCCAGAGCGTTAAGGGGAGATGAGCAAAAGGATATATGTCAGAGGACAAGGCATGGAAACCAAGTCAATGGAGGAAGAGTTGACAGTCTTAGGGAAGCATCGTCCATTCTTGAGGTGCAAAGATCCTGAATGCTGTACTGTGTGGTATAATCTGTGTGGCTGGGTTTCAAAGAAGCGGCTGGAGAGATCAGGGAAGGCTTTTGGAAGAAGTGGGACTGATGACAGATCACAGAGACTGGGTGGGATCTGGAGGGGGCAAATGCAGCAGCATGACAGAGGTGGAGAGACAGGAATGAACATGAGTACTTGTGGGTGGGATCAGATCAAAGAGGTCTCGAATCCCTGTCTTAGGAGCTCAGGTCCACACTGTGGACTTTGTCACCTCAATCTCTAATGCTTCTACCTAAGATACTTTCTAGTTCTGGCCTCAGCAGAAAAAAAAAAACTGTGCAACCTCATGGACACCAGACTAGCCACTCTGCCTGCTTGGGAGATACTCCCTGAGACTCCTGAGAGGGGCCTGAGAAAACACTGTCTAACCTCTCCCTTGGGCTAGGTCTCAGATCATCTCTAAACTGACTGGCTTGGTCCTCTGGAAGGCCTGGCCATGATGGGAATCCACAGACCTCATAGGTATCTGAAGGCTGGGGATGAAGACGGAGAAGTCCCAGCCTGGTGAGAGGGAGCCCCCAGTGTCCTGACAGAAACAAGACCCTGTGGGTGGGGGTATTTGGGGAGGTGGAGATACTGTAAAATGGCAAAGGCTAGACTTCTGTGAACATTATGTGTGGATGTGTGTTGAGGCAAGGGTGACAGAAGGGGTTATATGAAAGGAGTCACACTCTTCCAAAAGTTGGCTAAGTTGAGAATCTAGGCTGGAAAGAAGCTGAGCAAAAACTGGATTCAGGCTTCATGGGGGTATTTGGGGAGGCAAAAGTATCCAGGCATCACTCGGACAGGTGGCCTGGGGAACCAGGGTTCCCCAGGTGTCATGAACCTGAGGTTCTGATCTTGACTTCTCTTTCAGGAAGCTTCCCAGCCCACCAAGAGCTGCATGCCTCTGGGCTATGCAGTTCAAAAACACCATGGAGAATGCGGAATTGGATTACGCCAGGGGCCATCTTTTCCCCCTTCTTTTCTAATAATGCACCTGGGAGAGAGCTCTTTATAATGCCAAGCAGACTCCACTGCACAGCTGTCCCTGGTCAATTCTGCCAGACCCAGGGCATGAGTCTGGGGTGGGCTTGATCTGGGCTCCCCGTGAAACAGGCAAAATGCCAACCATTAAACAATTACAACTCTGGATATTTCTAATAATATCTGAAGAGAAAAATGGCCAAGCAGATGGCGTCTGACAGAATGAAAAATGGAAGCAGCTACGAAAGACCGGGGAAGGCGGGCCCTGGGGTGTGTGGTTGGCAGGGTGGCTGAGGACCAAGGCTGGGTGCCTCAGGGTTCTGTCAGGCTGGGGCAGAGGCTGGGACAGACAGAGACCTGGATAGGCCCATTTGGGATGTGGCCACAGGTATTGGTGCTCTGTGGACAAGCAAATGCAGCAACTTCCTCTGCTAGCACTTCAGAGTCTGTAAAGAACTTCTGTAGACATAACTTCATTTGAGGCTGGTTATGAACCCATGAGGTTGGCAGGGCAGGTAACCTGATTCCCATTTTACAGACGAGGAAATATATATAAAGAAGTTAGGTGACCTGCTCAAGACTACACAGGTAAATAAATGAACCTGGGCTTTAACCCTGGCTCTGGCTAGCTCCTGAGCATGAACTGGTGCTTCAGGAGTTTAGAGAAAGGAGTTGGCTCTCCCCTACCACAACATCTCCTCATTCCCTCGCCTCACCTGGAAAGCCACCGCACTGCAGTCTTCCAGTCTGGCTGGCTCAGCCATTCCATACATGGTCTCAGGAGCCCCTGCCCCTGACCATATCCTGACCACAGCTCTCTGGGCTTGAGATGGTGTCAGGTTCCCTGAGCAGGCAGCTCAGCCCCTTCTCTGGCCAGTCCCATCTCTGAAAGCTCCAACAGGTTTGGCAGCCTCTCCACATGCTGAGCCAGCTCCAGGGCCTCCTTGCTGGGTTCTTCCCCTTACCAGAACGTCTTCTCCTGACCATGTCAACCACTACCAGACCATCCTAAGTCTCACCTGCAACAACTCTTTCCTGTTTATTCCACCACATCACATCTGCTCCATTAACTCCTATGTTCATCTATGGGGCAGTATGATGGAGAGGGCAGGAGTTACAGGACCTAGTTTGGAGTCCTGGCTCTGCCACTTATTAGTTGATTGACTTTGAGTAAAACACTTACTGATTTAGAGGTTTGGTTTCTTCATCTATAAAATGGGAAGAGCCATACATGCTCAGTCAGCCCCACATGAAGATTAAAATGAGTTAATGGCTATAGTATAGTATAGTTAATGGCTATAAGTTGCAAAGAATGGAATAATAATAAAAATAATGGTAGTCATAGCAGCAGTAGTGGCAGCTGCCATTAGCTTTGCTATTTTACAGATCTCTCTTTCATCCTTACAATAATTCAGAGAAGTAGACATTACCTCCATTTTACAGAAGAAGAGACTGAGGCTCAAAGGGGGGCAGTGGAACAGGTTTCATCTGTCTCTGCCCTCGTATCAGGGGGAGGGTGTGCCTCAACCTGTATATTCCGTGGGTGCATGTGCTAGGCATTCTACTTCCTGAGGGACTCTTGCCCATCACTGGTTTAATGTGTGCTGACTAAATGAATGAATTCTTGGTTTTTCTGGAATCACAAGGGGAAAAGAACAGACACTTCAACTCCCATTTTACAGAGAAGAGTGAGGCCTGGACCCAAGAGTCTCTTATGGCTTCAACTGGTTACTACTACTACTACTACTACTACTACTACCCTTGGGTGAATAAGGTTTCCACTCTCTTCTTAACCTCTCTCCAGGGAGCCTTATTCATTTGCTCAGCAAAAAAGCTCTGTGTTGAGTGCTGGGGCACCTACAAAGAAGCCTAAAACAAGGTTTGTGCCTTTTGGTTGAACGCTGCTATGAAAACTGTGGGTTCCAAGTGGGATGGGAGCAACTGGGAGAAGTGTGGGAAGAGCCATTTGTGCCTGAAGTATGAGGGAGAGATGGCCAGGCAGTCTGGGTATGAAGGGACATTCCAGAGGAAAGCCCTGGTGTGTGCAAAACCAAAGTGAGACAAAAGTACTGCCTCCTCCTCCCATGCCAGGCCTTTGCCTCCATCTAGCTCAAGGTTCCGGGGGAGTCTGGGCAGGCTGACTCTTCTTTCCTGATAAGTTCTGGTGATGCAGTGGGAGAGATTTTTTTAACCTAACTGGAACATGTTTGTTCCATGCTTGTGCCACCTCCTAGGGAAACCTGTCCTTCAGAGGGACTCCATGGCTGAGTCATCTAAATGTCTATTAGCAATTTCCTATCTAAGCTTATAGGTTCGAGGAGCACAGCTCAAGAAGTATCTGCTGACTGAGTGGATACTGGTGCCTTGGGTTTGGTGGATGATGAGAGTGAGTTCTCTTCTTAGTCTGTAAGGATTAGTCTTTCTGAAGACAAACTATTGCTACTAAGGGGTTACGTATTAAAATTGCAAAAAACAGCTTTTGTTGAGCCCACCCATTATATGTGCCTATGTGCATGCTGTGAGGTAAGGGATCCCTGAAGGGAAGATTGACATCCTTCCAGAAAGAGGCTGAGATCAGAATTTGTGCTGAGGAGAGGCAGAACGTCAAGATGGTCTCAGACTTTGTTCATTTGAGTTCACTTGAGTTCAACCTTTTACACACCTGTGTACCAACCCTGGGGAAACAGACCTGAATGAGAGGTAGTTCCTGACCTTGGGAGGGAGAAAGACCACTGATGCCATGTGGTAAGTTCAGTTTTAAAAGATGTCCACGGGAAGCCCAGAGAAAGGGCCCTGCACCCAGGTGGAGGGCTAAGGAAGGCTTCCTGGAGGAGGCCTCGGTGTTGAGGGTCCCGGCAGGTGAGTGGAAGGGCAGGGCAGTCCAGACAATAAGAATGGCAGGCGCACAGGAGGGACACCTGAAGTGGTGAGGTGGGGAAGTGGAACTGTAAGAAGTTTCTAAATCAGTCACTGCCTCTCTACAACTCAGGGATGACCTGGATGTATTTCTCAGATTAGAAACAGGACTCCAAGGGAGGGTCCAGAAAGGTGCAGTGCTTAGGAAGGTTACATTTTTGGATTTGTCAAAGAGGGACGTGGAGCACAAGACAGGATGGTGCGCCTACTGTGTGCACATGGCTGATGTTGAGATTCTGAATTCGGGCCAGACCTTGGAAGAGCAGTCAAGGTGGTAGAGCTTCCTGGGGGAGTTCATGGGCTTGAGTCAACTGGGACCAGATGCAATGGGTTCTGGGGACAGGCCCCTGGTCAGAGGGAGCGACAGGGTGTGTAGGATGACCTGCTGCCCAGAAAAAGCTTCTTGGAGCAGGTCTGGGGAAAAAGGGTCAAAGGCTGAGTAGTATGGGTGTTGTAATTAACTATTTCGCTACAGTCACATTCCTAGTATGCTTGTGAACAACTAGAAAGCAGGCTTACAGCTTCTCTTCTTTCCTCAGAGCACATCAGAGATGGACAAAGGGCCATACCAAAATAATTAATCTGACAAACTTCACTAAGCATCTACTTCGAGCAGAGCGCTGTGCCAGGACATGGGAAAACAAAAATGATTCAGTCATGGTCTCTGCCCTCAGGAGTCTACAGTCTATTGCTCCTGAACTGAGTTAGGCTAAGTAAAAACCAGCCCGAGTTTGGGAGGTGGGCAGGGCTGGGGTGGGGAAGGGGCCAGAAGAAAGGGAATTACAAGCAGAGGGGGCAGCATCAACAAATGCAGGCAGGAGATCAACACAGCACATGCGGGGTAGCAGAAGCAGCCGTTTTGTGCAGTGCCAGGTGGGGACGGGTGGGGGCAACCGAGGAGGGGGAGCAGCAGGGGTGGGCCCTGTGTGCCAGGCTAGGGCAGCCACTCAAAGATTTTAAACAGGTTTTTTTTTTTTCCCCCCTACACTTTACAAAGCTCACTCTAGCTGGGGAGAAGTGATTACAGGGAAAGAAAAGGAGGCAGAGACACCAGTGAGGAGGCCACTGCTTGGTTCACATGGGAGATACTGAGGTCCTGAGCTGGGGCAGCGGTATTAGGAACAGAGGGGAGAAGAACAGAGAGTTACAATGATAGAACTTGATGGGCTGTGAGGGGTGAGGGGGAGGGAAGGACCAAGGAAACACCTAAGTTTCTATTTAGGAGACCAGGGAACGGTAGTGCCTTTACTGAGACAGGAACATGGGAGGAGGGTGGGTTGGAGGAGGAGGGCGGAGTCTAGCTCTGAATGGGCTGAATAGACAACTGCTTGCGTTTCTGAGGATGGTGGGGCACAGAGGCTCTGAGCTCCCAGGAGGTCTGCCCAGTAGAACAGGCATCCTCCCCTTCCCCATGTTCAAGAACGGCTCTGCATTCTGGATGGAGAGCCTCACTTTCAATGTCAGTGCTCTGGCTTGTGGTCTGTAGGTTGGTCCTGCTTTGGCTCCAGTGACCCCAGAAGACCAGAGAGGCCATGGGGGTCTGGGCTGTGGGGCTGGTGCTTTATCTCCTCCATTTGTAAGGTGGTAACTGTGCGCCAGCCTTGCTAGAAGCCCTGCAGCTGGGGATCACACTGATAAATTCACTGTATTACTTTGCACAAATCAATATCCCAGCACTTACCAGGGGTTGATGTGACCGAAATTGGTTTCAGTCAATTCGTGAGGGTAATAAATGGCCATTTATCAAATCAATTCATTCTGCGGCACTTCTCTGCCTGCCCATCCTCGTGGTACCCCTGGGGTGCCAGGCTCCACCCAGCCAGCCCCCAGCACATATCTGACACTAGCCTAGAGGACTCAGGGAGGTCTGGCCTACCCTCTAGATCCGCCTCCCTCTCCTGCACCTACTTCAGTCTTGAGGTCCTGAGGCACTGGCTGCTGCTTACCTGCCACAAATTCCAACCCACAGAGTGCCTCATGCTTCACCTGAGTTTGTAGCTGAACACAATCTATTATCAGTGTGATCCTGGCTGCAGGGCCTCTAGCAAGGTGGGTGCACAGTTACTGCTTTACAAATGGAAGAGAACATACCAACCCCTCAGCCCAGGCCATCCACGGCCTCTGTATCTTTTCCAGCATCACTGGAGCCATAGCAGGGTCAACCTACATACCACAGGACAAAGATCTGCCTCCAGATCTGAGGCAGTTCGGGTGACAGAATGGAGCTTTGGATAGAAGGAAGCACTCGGGGCAGACATTCTGACAGGTCCTAGGAGGTGGGGAGTGGAATCATCTACTCCTGCTCTGGGCCAAGGGCAGGGACAGACAAGGTGATGTAGGACCTGGGGAAGAGACCAGTCTGGGGCTGGGACTAGGGATAAGTCCCGGGTTGAAGGAAATAACTGTGGGCCTGACCTGTAGAGCACAGTACCCAACCCTAGGTGGTAAACATCTTGAGGAAGGGGACTAGATTTTGTTGAGTGCTATCTGGTACACGCTGGAAGAAGCATGTGCTTTACAGTCCGACAGTCCTGGATTTGGCTCCTCGGTGCAGAGATGAGGAAACTGATGCTCAAAGAAGCTGAATGACCAGCCTGAGCTGCACAGCTGGTAAGTGGCCCACCTTCGATTTGAGCCCTGGTTGATCCTCCCTCTCCCCTCAGCTACTTCTGGGAGCTTCATAGCTTATGGGCTTGAGAAGCTGGTGAGTAGCAGGAGGTAAGAGGAGCAGGCAACCTGCTGGGAAAGGGCTGTGTAAGAAGTGGGGGGAAAATATCATGATGGCAGCTGCAGTTCTGGCCCAAGTGGACATGGGACTCCAGCAGGATATGCTTTCTCAGATCTCTGCTAGGTCACCTGTCTCTCCCATGGGCTCCTCCTCCTCTCTTCTTCAACTCAAGAGTTCCCAGGTCTCCTTCCCCTCTACCTCAGACACAGAGTGCGGTGTTGCCACCTCCAAGGTGGTGGCTGAGGGTGGCTGTCTGTATCCAGACCCAAAAGGGCAGCCTGGTGTGGTCTGGGCCTGAGTAGCAGGAACTTGTGTATTCATAAAAGCTTTCCCTGGCTCCTGTGTGTGCCTGCAGGCAGCCTTCTGACCTCTAGCTGGTGAGGCAGCTCTGGTCTATGGGCTCCTCTTTTTTTTTTTTTTTTTTAAATTAATTAATTAATTTTCGTTGTACTGGGTCTTCTTAGTTGCGGCAGGTGGGCTCCTTAGTTGCAGCTCGCCAGCTCCTTAGTTGCAGCATGTGGACTCCTTAGTTGTGGCAGGCGTGCTCCTTAGTTGCAGCTCCAGGGCTCCTTAGTTGCAGCTTGCTGGCTCCTTAGTTGTGGCAAGTGTGCTCCTTAGTTGCGGCATGTGAATTCTTAGTTGTGGCATGCATGTGGGCTCTAGTTCCCTGACCAGGGATTGAACCTGGGCCCCCTGCATTGGGAGCGTGGAGTCTTACCCACTGTGCCACCAGGGAAGTCCCTATGGGCTCCTCTTATTCACTGATGGTCAGGCCCCTGATGAGGGGCTCACGAGCCTACTGGTGTGTGAGGCATCTGGTGAATACTTGCAAAAACGACGTTGATGACAGATATAATGAGAAATTAACAGTCCCACTGGTGTGTGAGGATGATGGAGACTGGGCTGGGCTTAGTGTGTCACAGGGGTGACTGCCTTCATTGTTCAATGACTCCTCTAATAGGTTTCCTAGGGCTGACAAGGCCACTCCAGAATGTTCCAGAGGGGCACCACAATTTCAGACTCATTTCTCCTTTTACTGGCGAGAACTGGTGCTGGCCTTGGCAGTCGCTGGGCTGCATCTGGTGGGACTAGATGCAGCACCAGATGCAACATGTGAGTGGGACTGACCACGACATCACAAGGAAGAGGTTTTTAATTTTCTTTTTTTTTTTTTTTGGCCAAGCCACGTGGCACGCGGGATCCCAGTCCCTGACCAGGGATTGAACCTGCACCCTCTGCAGTGGAAGCACAGAGTCCTAACCACTGGACCTCCAGGGAAGTACCGGAAAGAAGTTTTTAAACTTGAGCTGAGCATCAGATTGCCTGCAGGGCCTGTTAAAACACAGATTTCTGGGGAATTCCCTGGGGGCCCAGTGGTTAGGACTCTGCTTTCACTGCCGAGGGCCTGGGTTCAATCCTTGGTCGGAGAACTAAGATCCCATAAGCTGCATGGCATGGCCAAAAAAATAAATTAAAAAATAACCCCCAAAAACAAAACCCACAGATTTCTGGGGCCCCCTGCGAGAACTTCTTATTCCACAGGTCTGGGCTGAGGCCTCAGATCTACATTTCCAACGAGTTCCCAGAGGATGCTGGTGCTGCTGGTCCAGAGACCACTTTGAGAACCACTGCCCTGGGGGATATCCCTTGTCTAGGCCAGGCATAGAGTTCCACTGACCTTACCTCACCTGTCTGAGGTCACCCTCAAGGAGTCATGCACCTGAGTAGAGGAACAATAGTGAGGCCACCATCCTGAGCAGAATCTCAGTTTGATATATCTCTCTAGTGGGATCTGCATGGGGAGGAGGGCCATTAGATTAGGAGTTACACCAGCAGGCAGTCTAGCTCCCAGGGGTCAAAGTATCGGACATAAAGAACTTCTGAGGTGGAGAAGAAGGCACTCAAGACTTGTTCAGAATATTTTCCCCAAAATTGAACCAGCTGCTGACAAATTATACTGAAGTGTGGCAGAGTCCTGTGCTGGGAGACAGAAGATAAAAGTTCTAGTTCTGGCTCAACTGCTACATTACTAGTGATGGACAAACTCTTGTTCCTCTCTGGGTCTCAGTTTCCCTACCTGAAAAACGGGGGTGGGGTGGGGGCAGTAGACCAGATGAAGTTAAAGTTAAATTCAAAGCATACAAAGGCAGCCTTGAGCAAATTACTGAAGTGCTCTGTCTCAGCTTCCTCATCTGTAAAAGAGGAATTTAATGGCACCAACCTCATAGGGTTGCTGTAAAGATTAAATGACACAACATATGCAAAGAGTTTAGAACACTGCCTGGAACATAGGAAGTATTCAACAAATGTTATGTTGTAATATTATTAGCCACTTCTCCCCAGCATGGAGACAGCAGGACTACAGCTCACTAGGGCAGACTGCGAGCTTCCTTGCCCTTTTTGGTGCAGGCCAGCATCTCGCATACTCACCAGCACCTACTGTGGCGATGGCACTCTCCTGGCCAATGATGTGCTCCTTCAGCCGCTGCTCCAGGGGAAAGCGGCGCCGTTCCTCGGCCTCACGTTTCCGCTGCTTCTCTTGGTACTGTGGGGAGAGAGGGAGGCTGGCTCAGGAGTGCTGGGCCCAGGAGGATCCTAGTTTCATTCTATCCCCCAACCCAGGAGGGAAAAACACAGGGTTTTTTCTCTGAGGGTCCTGATGCACAGCTCTGGCTCATGACCACTGGAGGCTGGCCCAGTCCTCCCCCTGCCCCTCGACCTAGGCCTCACCTCATCTCCCTACCTCGGGTGGCCACTGCTCAGGGGTCCTGCCTCACCCTGCTAGTAAGTACTGCTAGTAAATTAACCCTTGACTCTGGCATCTGACAGAAGATTTGGTTCGAATCTCAGCTCTATCACTTACAAGATGTGCTCATTACCTGGAGCAAGTTACTTTGCCCCAGTTTTCTCCTCCGTAAATTGGGGATTAAATATGATAATGTATATAGAATGTGCCTAGCATCATGGCTGATGTGCACTGAGTGCTTACAAATATAGGTTCCTTTCCTTTTCCACTTATCCTCTTTTTCTATAAATTTATTTATTTATTTATTTTATTTTTGGCTGTGTTGGGTCCTTGTTGCCGCACGCGGGCTTTCTTTTAGTTGTGGTGAGTGAGGGCTACTCTTTGTTGCGGTGCGTGGGCTTCTCTTGTTGCAGAGCACGGGCTCTAGGCGTGCGGGCTTCAGTAGTTGTGGTCCATGGGCTCTAGAGTGCAGGCTCAGTAGTGGTGGCGCACAGGCTTAGTTGTTCCACGACATGTGGGATCTTTCCAGACCACGGATTGACCTGTGTCTCCTGCATTGGCAGGCGGATTCTTAACCACTGCACCACCAGGGAAGTCCTCCACTTAACCTCTTGAAAACCATTTTGGTTTTTAAACCAGAGCTATGAACACCCTCTACTTCAATGACACTGCATTTCAATTAAACACAACTATTCAGCAATTGCTGTGTGCCTGGCCCTGTGCATGCAATGATGGAAAGGTGGGGCAGGGGGAAGAAGGAGGATTATACCCTGCCCCCTGGGAGGTTTAGATGATGCTGAGTGCCTGGCATGTGTCTGGCCTCCGGCTTGGTCCATTTCAGAAAAGGCAGACGGAGGAGGCCCGAGCTTGGTCCTGCTGCGAGGGAGAAGAGAAGAGCCAGGCCTTGCTCTCAGGAAGCTCAAAGTTGCGCAGGGGAGGAGAGGCAGGGTCTGTACACAAATACTACTCAGGCAGAATTAGCCATTTCCCTCATGGTTCCAAAGCATGTGTGCCTATTTCTAGCCTTGTACCTATCACTAAAAAAAAAAATTACTTGAAAACCAGTTTTTTGCATGTGTGTGATTCTGTCTTCCAAATCAATTATGAGCCCCCTGAGGGTAGGCACTGCCTTTTACTCACTGCTATTCCCGGCACGGGTCCTGGCACAGTGGAAGCATCTGGTGAATATTTGCAAAAATGAAGTTGATGACAGATATAAAGAGAAATTAACAGCTAGACTGGGTGATGTAGGAGTACAGAGAAGGGAAGGATACATAAAGCACGGAACAATTCTGGGAGACAGGAGGCTTGAAAGAGCTGGAATACTGGGCTAGGTGGGAGCTGTGGGACTATCTGGAGACTGGGCAAGGAGGGGTGAGTGTGTGGGTCTGATGATAAAGCATTTATGGAGGCCAGGGGATGGAGGGTGGGGGAAGGAAACAGGTCTTGAAGTGGGATGGAAAGACCTGGGTCTTCAGGAGGCTTCTTTCCCCTAGGGCCCCTGTAATACTGACAGCTTTCTAGAAAGCGAGCTGCCAAGGTATGGCCCTGTCACAAAAGTTGTGGCTGCAGATTGCTCTTGCAGGGAGAGTGGATGAAAAATACCTGCTGCTTGGGCAGTGTTTTCCTGTTAAGGTAGTGACCTTGACAGAAGTTAAAAAAAATAAATAGCAAACAATCCAATTTCGGCTGTTGCTATCAGTCTGTAACTGAAAGCTCCCATCAGTTCCGGGGTTTCATACGGAGCAATAATTCGGCGCTGATCCCAGCGGAGCAACACTTGCTGGTTGGAATCCAGCGTGTCATCGTGCAGCTCCCTCAGGCGCCACATACATCACCTGGCTCTGCCGACTCCAGGCATATATCTGCTTCCTCCTCCCTGTCCACTCAGCCCCTCTCAGCACTCGAGTCCACTGGGGTGGAAGGCTCTGATGGTGAGATGCACACATACCTGCTGGTACAGCACTGGCCAGCGGCCTGGCCAGCTCACAGTCAGTCTGGCTGCAGAAGGAAGCTGGCCTCGGAGGGTTTGTTAGGTCTGTTTCGTCACTTCCCCTCAGGGATGGGTATTCCTGCCTCTGGGCCTTTTGCTCACACTGCTCCCTCAGCACAAAAGTCTTCTCTATTCCCACCTACCTCTAAGTGATCTCAGTTTAAATACCAAATTGCCTAAGGAGCCTGTTGCCCTGGCCCCGGGACCTCCAGAGCACTTATTTAACTGACTGTTTATGTCTCCTTACTCCACACATGAGGTCCGTAGTGACAAAGCCCATGTTTTATTCATTGCTATAGCTCCAGCGCCTAGCATAGGGCCCTACTCACAGAAGAAGTCAATACATGTGCCAACCGAATGAGGCAACTACCGTTTGTGGAACAGCTGCTGTGTGAAAGGTACTCAGCACTTTATATGTAGTGTCTCACTGAATTCTTATAGTAGTCCCCATCTGGAGTTTGACTCCTCTTCTGGCTCACAGTGGGGCACACAGTGTGGCAGAAAGAAGCAGCTTTGCTCCACAAAGATGTGAATTTAGACCTCGCCTAATCCAGTTACTAGTTAGCTGACCTTGGGGAAGTTAATTCACCTCCCTGAATTTCAGTTTCCGCATCTCTAACACGGTGATGGTACTCACACCTACCTTGCAGGATCCTTGTGAGGATTAAGTGAGGTGATGTATATGAAACAACTGATAGGTCTCTGGCATACAACAAATGTGTATGTAGAAGTCGCTATGTGAGAGACTCAAGTGGCCAGCATAGTACCTGGCCCGTGGCAGGCCTCTGATAAATGTAACTTCTCCTTTGCTGCATTTTGATAACTGATTATCTAAACCAGTGCCTTTTTTGTTTGTTTGTTTTTGTTTTGGTGCTGGAACCCTTTTAACTAATTTAATCTGCACGGAGCCCACAGATAAGGGGAACAGTTGCTCCGGCTTAAGCAGAAGCCAGAGGCCAAGTCCACGTGGATGCCCCCACTTGCCCCAGTGTGGCTCCTGAGGCTTCTCCCCCTAGGAACCCTGGGTCTGCAGGGTACAGTCTCAACACCAACTGAGTTCTCAGGACGCCTCTACTGTCTGGGGTGGCTCAGCTCTGCCTGTCAATTTTCCTTACGCGGTAGAGAACTCCATATCTAGGTACTTTTCATCTATTAGTTTGTGGGGCCTCACAAAACATATCTTCTTTCCTTTGCTACAGGCAAAGCCTAACATGACATTTCCCGCCACTTTGTTGGTTTGGGTACGGCCACCATGGCCTCCTTAAGTCTTTTTCAGGGAAATATTTCTACCTCCTATAACTCGACTTCACTGTCATGATTTTAGGTTATCTTAGTATTCCTATTATTTTCTTGGGCAACGGGAAAGGGTTCTTGACTTTTATGGGGGTGAGCATGGGGGAAAGGTTGCACTGTGATCTGGCTGGTTTCTCAGGAGCTTTCTAGATGGTACTGGGAAAGATTCACCCTATGGCTTAAATCTGAGCACATCCTGATTCTAGCATACTCCCTCCCAGCCTGAAGCCCTATATATCTCCTCAGAGAAACTTCTGAAACTGGATCAGACTTTTTGATAAAAATGTACAGGACAATGGGATTAAACCAGGTAGAAGGTTACTGCTTCATGCTCTTTTCCTAATGCTTATTAGCACAGAGTTTATATTAAAAAATATGCTGAATGAATGAATGACTTTTTTAAGGCATGAGCTATGAGTTCAGGCTTGTGGAAAACTAACCAGGGGAAGAACCTAGGAAAGGAAAACATTTGGTCTGTATATATTCTATTTGGGGGAGAGGAGAGAGAAGGATGGGAGAAGGCACTTGGTAAGGGTCTATGAATGTGGGCTACTGCTGTTCCCGGCTTTCTGAGGAAATGGGGAGGAAGGCTACAGGGACTGAGGTCAAGGCCCTGCTTTGACAGGATTCCACTGGAGGAGAAGACAGGTTAGATGACCCAGCCTGCAAAAGTAGGGGGCACTGGGCTGAGAGGCCCAAGAAGCTACCCAGGAGAGCAAGAGCGGGGGAGTGATCATCTTCTTAATAAAAGCCACATGCAATTAGCTTCAGAAGCCCTCACCTGGAGCTAGCAGCAACCAGCTCCCAATGCTTCATCTCGGCTGGATAATCATGGCCACTGGTTTCCATCATTCTTGATTTAATATGGCACCCCTCCTGGCTCTGAGTGCATTTACAGGAAAGGCCTGGGAGGCCGAGGCGAAGCCTAGCTGGGCTCTCGGTAGGAAGTGGGTGGCTGGGCAGAGAGGATCTGCGGAGGAGGGTTACAGGGAGAAGGGGTATGGCAGCACACCTACTGTTGGGCATTCCTCAGGAACAGGTCTGATAATAAACCTGGTAGTACATTCACTGAGAGAGGAGCTAGGTTAGGGGTGGTAGGCAGAATGAGACCCTGGACAAGAACAGGATAAGCATGGAGGAGGGAAGAGAAGAGAGGCCAAGCTGCAGTTTGTCTCTTGTGGGAGGTCAGGGCAGAGCCCACTGGCTGCTCACACACTCAGATATGCCCCATCCTCCTGACTCCCTGATCCAACCCCAACTTACATCACAGTCAGGGCTTCTACCATGCCCTGAAGCTGTGGGGGACAGAGAGGACTGGGTGCAGAGGCCAACAAAGGGGACCATGGGGCAACAGATGAGACTGGAGGGGTGTGGGATGATGGAAAGAGTCCTGAGAAGGGGGGTGATGACAAGAGGAGGCTAGGGGTCCAACAAAGGAGCCTGGGAAATACAGCGCAGACAGGAGAGGAGACTGGGGGACAAGAGGGGCACCTAAGGGACTTCAAAGTCTCTTGAACTAGCTCAGAATCCACATCCTTGTAGAGGAAAGCTGGGTACAGAGCAGGCATCAGTCCCATCAGACTTGAGAACCACTATGTCAGCATCCCAGATTCCATTCTCCTCTCCTCCAGTCAATCCTCCTTTTGCTGCCAGAGCCATATTTTTAACATGTAAATCAGATCATGTCATTCCTTTGCAAATAGCTGGGTTAATCCAGAGACAAGAGTGGTGAGAGAAGGTTAAGAGGCGCAAGGAGTGGCTAAGGTGAGAAAATGGGTTATGTTCTCCTCAGTCCATCACATCAGGAGGCACGTGATGCTCCTGTACCTGTGGCTGGGGATGTTAATTTTGATCACTTGGTTAAGGTGGTCTGTGCTAAGTTTCTCCAAAATTTTTCCCTTTGTAATTAATAAGTACCTTGTGGGGTGGGACTCAGTGACTGTGAAAATATCCTGTTACTCCTCAAACTTCCACTCACTAGTTTGAACACGGACTGATGAGTCTTGCTTGATTTAGAACCAACTGTTCTAAGTCTCACAGCCCTGTGGAGTTCAGAGGATCTCCTCCTCCCTCACTGTCCAGAGATGAAGTAATTAAAGCAGGGTCCCACTGGTAGCAAGTAATAAAGGCAGAACACTAACCCTTGTAGTCTAACTCCAGTGCCTGCACTTTCCACCCTGGAGATAAGAAAAGACCTGTTCTTGCCTTCAGGAAGTTCAGAGCCTGTTTAGGAAGATGAGACTTAAAACACAAATTTCATATTCCTACTTTTAGCATGGGGTTACCTAATGAATTTATTGAAAATAAGCACCAGAGGGTGTTCTTGTCAGAAATGCATAATCTGAGTTGAATCATAGGAAACATTAGACAAACCCAAATTGAGGACGGTCTACAAAATAACCAGCTTGTACTCATTAGAATGTCAAGGTCATGAAAGACAGACTGAGGAACTGTTCCAGATTAAAGGAGATCAGGGCTTCCCTGGTGGCGCAGTTGTTAAGAATCTGCCTGCCAATGCAGGGGACACGGGTTCGAGCCCTGGTCCGGGAAGATCCCACATGCCGCGGACCAATGAAGCCTGTGTGCCACAACTACTGAGCCTGCGCTCTAGAGCCCGTGAACCGCAAAACTACTGAGGCTGTGTGCCACAACTACTGTAGCTAGCCCACCTAGAGCCCGTGCTCCACAGCAAGAGAAGCCACCGCAATGAGAAGCCCCGCGCACCGCAACGAAGAGTAGCTCCCGCTCGCTGTAACTAGAGAAAGCCACGTGCGACAACGAAGACCCAACACAGCCAAAAAAAAAAAAAAAAAAAAAAAAATTAAAAATAATTAAAAAATAAAGGAGACCAAAGAGACATGAAAACTGAATCCAGCTTCAGATCCAGAATTTTCTTTTCTTGTAAAGAGAATTATTGGGACAACTGGTGAAATCTGAATAACATCTATAGACTAGTTAATATCAATATTAATGCTCTGATTTTAAGGATTGTACTGAGATTATATAAGAAAATTGCCCTTTATTTTTTAGGAAATTCATACAAGTATTTAGGGGTAAAGGGGTATCGAGTATATAACTTAACCCTCAAATGGTTCAGAAAAAATTATACATATCTCTCTCTATGTATTATTTATATATACATAAGTAATAAAGCAAGTGCAATAAAATGTTAACAATTGGTATTATGGGTGAAGGTTTATGGGAATTTGCTGTACTATCTTTGAAATTATGTAAAAGTAAAAGTGAAACAAATCAGGACAATGCTTACCCTTAGGGATGGGTAGTGACTGGAGGGGAGTATGATGCAAATGAGTACTTGTAATAGTCTATTTCTTGATCAGGTATATTCAGCTTGTAAAAATACAGTGAGCTGTATACTTATGCGTACTTTATACAAATATGTTTCAACAAACAGTTTTTGAGAAGTTAAAAGAAGGGACTTCCCTGGTGGCGCAGTTGTTAAGAATCCGCCTGCCAATGCAGGCGACACGGGTTCGAGCCCTGGTTCGGGAAGATCCCATATGCAGCAGAGCAACTAAGCCCTGTGTGCCACAATGTGCGCCTGCGCTCTAGAGCCCGCGAGCCACAACTACTGAGCCCACGTGCCACAACTACTGAAGCCCGTGCACCTAAAGCCTGTGCTCTGCAACAAGAGAAGCCACCGTAATGAGAAGCCCGTGCACCGCAATGAAGAGTAGCCCCTGCTCACCACAACTAGAGAAAGCCTGCGCGCAGCAATGAAGACCCAACGCAGCCACACACACACACAAAAGAAGCAAAAAGAAAAAGAAAGAAAGCAAAAGCCTGTCCCTGTAAAGCATGGAGTGCTGTTCTTGGCCCATGGAGAACCTGTAACGAAGGTCAGATGGTGCTGTCTGGGCCATCTGGGCCAAGCACAGAGCCAGGCATGCGGCACAGTGGCTCTCGAAATGAGATGCGAAGCAGGGAGCAGGTTGGGCAAGGCAGGGAAGGGATAGCTCTTCACCCTAAGCCAGGAGGAACATAACTCTCTTACCCTCCTGTATACCTCACCTGTTCTCTCCTGATAGCTTCCTTCAGATCTGATGGGAGCACCCAGGCTTGCAGCCCAGAATGAGGGGCTCAGGGGAGCACTGCATCCCCAGCTACCCCTGAAGCAAATGAAAAAATACAGAGATAGGAAATGTGCTTGTGATTCTGTCACTGGGATATGCAAATAAAATATATATGATAGGCCTATCTGCCTAATATTCCTGCCAATTCATTCTCTGGATGTGATTAAAATGAGCAATAAATTCCTCGTGAGTCTCGGTGGAGTGAGGATCTGGGAGTGGAGATGCGGGCTGGCACAAGCACGTCCCCCTCAGCTGAATATTCATCATGGAATAGCTCCCTATATTTTTGTTTTATCTGCCATCGTGTGCACAGAGATAGATTTCTACCTCTCCTTCATCTCTTAGTTAAGATGTGGAAATGGTCTAAGCTTTAAGTATTAAACTCTCCAGCTACTGAAATCCTTCAAAGTGAGATCACAGTTATCTTCTCTATGAAGCCTGCCCTGCTTATTCTGTCTGGAGGTGATCCATGCTTTCCTGGGGCCCCCACAAACTCTGTATGGACCCCTCCTAAGGCACAAGTCAGTCTGCGCGTATCAGAGCTAAGAGCGCCTGCCTCTCCCCATCTTCCTCTCCCAACAGCCAGCTCAGGAGACAGGAGCTGGGCTTCATCCACCTCTGGATCTTCTCAGGGGGCCCAAGGGGGCTTCTGCACACAGAGAATGCTGAGAGAACTGAGCAAACCAGCCATGAGGAGAAACTTATTTAAGCCACCTAAGGTGACAGAGATTCTTAGATAAGTGAGTGACACATTTTAAAAGGCAGAAGAAAATTAAAAATTAGGCTTATGGATAATTCTAAAATGAGAAAATCATCAAGAAATAATAAGTGAAAAAAGCAGATTCCAAATATGGAACTAGGATCATAACTCATAACACCTTCAGGACCAAGTAGGAAATACAAATGTCTGACAGGCAAGCACATAATACAATAGGAAATAGGTGCCTGTGGCTGGAGAGTCCACGCTCCAACCTCTAAGGCATTATACTCACATTTAAAAAGAAAAAAAGTTGGCAAAATAAAACATGGCTGCCAGTTTGAGACCCCTGGGGTTTATACAGTAGGCTACTAACCAGGTTAAAAAAAAAAAGACCACTTATATAAATATATATAGATATGGTTCAGAAAAGGCAAATGTAGTATCATAAGAAGAAATCTCTGATTCCTATCCCAATAGTTGCTAATAATAGCTTGATTTTCTAAAGTCACATGCTTTATTTCAGCTTCAGATTTCTCATTTGTAAAATGTGGGGAATAAGAGCTACTTCATGGCTTTGTTACAGGATCAGAAAAAATATATATTAGAACACCTGGCAGAGTGCCTAGATGCACTTGATAAATGGTACCTACAATTATTATAAATAATTAAAAACATTAATAGCAGTTATGTACAGGTAGTCAAGCTATCAGGCTAAAACGTTTTTAACTGAGATTCAGTTCAGTTGACATCTCTTCCAGGAAGCCTTCCTTGATCTCCCAGGCAGTATTAGAAGCCACCTTGGCTTTCCATAGTCCCTGTCCCTGGCCTTCCCTGGGACTGATGAGTTGGTGGTATCATGCTTTACTTGCCTGTCTCCTCACCAGATTGGGACTTCCTTGAGGGTTTCACCCAGCTGTCTTCTTCCCATCTAGCTGAGAGCCTGGCACACAGATGTCATTCATAAATATGTACTGACTTATTTAATTCTCTTCATTTTACTCTCCAAATTTTCCATAATGGGAAAGATGACTTTTATAATTACAAATTTTCTATAAAGAGCCCATAACTGACTATAGAGGTAGGTGAAGGTGGAAGAGGCTGAGCTGGGTGGCAGGGGGATGCCGGATGGAAAGCAGGGGAGGAAGATAAGATCAGAGTGGTGGTAACCTATATCTAGACAAAGAGCCAGGAGATGAGGTCTCAGGTTGGAGCCTCAGCACCCTCCAGGCCTGAATCATTATGTTACTGACATGGGGCCTGAACTCAGAAAGGAGCAGCTGCTGCTTACTTACTGGCAGAGGGAGACAGAACCCAGTCTAAAGCAGTGTTCTTCCCCTGAAACTCTTCCACAAAACTCTTCCGCACAATTTTGAAAAGGCAGTTTTTTGCAGCTTGGAGGAAAAAAGCAGAGCGGAAAGAATGGGTGACCATGGAGATGCTGAGCAACTAAGAGAAAGACAACGCTGCTGACATCCAGGGAGAGGTGAGGGTGGTTCACGTGGGTAGAATTTGAGGGGACTGCAGAGCAATCAAGTGGAAGTGCTCAGCAGACAGGTGAACATTTCGGAAGGAGGTAATCCAGACTGGGTAAAGGGATCAAGTGCAGAGAGGTGACGACAGAGAAAGTCTTCCAGCTGAGAGGTGACAGAACCCCTGGGCTGGCTCTGAGTGGTCTTCTAGCCTCTAAAGGCAGTCCCTGCCTGGGGTCACAGCTCTGTGAGGGAGCTCCTCCTGCAGCAGCCATCCGTTAGGCCTGGCTCTGTCCTAGTCCTAATACTGAATTAATTTCCTCTCCTCCCATCCCCCCCCCAGTCGTCCCTGTGTCTACGTGCATCTCTCCTTTCCGGGCCAGACGCCCCATTGCCTTCGGCCTTTTCTCATGGCACAGTTCTGCTTGCCTCCTTACTGCCCCCCTCTGCACAGATTCTAAGAGCTCAGTCTACTCAGAAGGTAGCATCTGCAATTGCCCTCTGTGGTCCAGAAGGATCTGACTGGCACAGAGGACGCAACTGCCACGTATTCACTTGGGACACCAGCTTTGTACTGATGTGGCTGACATCAGGCCATTTCTTGGGCAGCCAAATTTTGTTAAGGGTCCCTCTGCAGCCCTAACCCTTCCACCCTCTCTGGCACTAAGTGGCCTGTTCTCCTGCTTTACATGACTAGACCAGGGCCTGCCCTATGTCACACCACCTGACAAATATGGGTACTTTTGGCCAAGTGCAGCGCTTGCTCTCAGGGGACAGTGGTTTGGCCTGAAAAGGGAGATAATAATGGGGAGGCAGTCCCTGAGGTGACTTGAAACAGTGCTCAGGGATTTCCTTATGGCATGGGGGAAGCTGACCCAACTACAGGACAGGAACATGGGATTAGTTCCAGTGAGTTGTGAGTGGAAGTAAAGGGTCCTACTTCCAGGCTGAGCAGTTAGCTGCAGATGCAAGGCCCTTCAGAGCACTCTCTCCTCTCTGTAAGCAAGCAGCAGTATTTCAGAGGGTGGCTGCTCTGCCAGTCAGGTCCCTGAGGACCTAGGATGAGCACAACCCCCCTCTGCTGACGTTCATGTGTAGCATGAGGTAAAAATGAATCTTTGCTGTTTTAAGCCTCCGAAATTTTGGGTTGTTACAATACCATGACCTAGTTTATCCTGACTGCTACACAGACAATGGTATTTTGAATGGAACCTTAGAAACCACTTAGTCACAATGTTTTCATAAAGGTAAACTGATCTTCAAGAGGGGAAGCGCTCACCCGAGGTCACCCAGTCAGTGAGTGGGGGAGCTGGGATCACAACCCCTGTCTTGTCTGTCTTAGTCCGGTGACCTAAGTGCTCTTACTCAAGACACAGAGAATATGTGCCACTAGGTGGGACATGTCACTCTTAATCATCTCAAAGCACTTCGGCCAGTTTGCCAATGAGAGACTCCACGATGCTGGAAAGAGCTCAAGACTGAGAGTCAGAAACCAAGCCTTCCAGTTCCAGTCCTGCCAGTGAACCTACTATATGACCCCCTGTCCAAGTCTTAGTTACAGTTTTGACAGTAACTCACTCTGGGACCAAATGCAAGTCACACCACATCCCTGGAGTCCAGTCTCCCCAGAAGGAAAAGAAGTCATTTGATTTAGGTTTCAGAGATTTAAAATGTGCTGTGCCCACAGCACAGCCTTCAGGGAGGTTACCTGGGGGGTAGGGACAGTCCGGTGGGCGGGGCACTGGGCCACCTCTCCTTCAACAAGAACAGCTCTCTTTTCCTCTGACTTATTTGTTTAGACTTCGATAAGATTTCCCATCACCAGACTTGATGACTTCTCAGGTCCCTGCCAGCTCTGAGATTTGTGATTCTAGTTCTTGGATTCTGCCAAGCACTTTCTGAGATATAATTGGGTGGCTGAGAGGAGCAGAAGGCAGCCTGTTTTCAGAAGGTTCAAAAGTCTGGTTGAGAAGATCAAATGAAGATGGAGATTGTTTTGGCTCAGATTCCATACAAGGCTCTCTGGAGTGTGTGTGGAGGGAAGAGGTCAGGGAATAGCTCTAGAAGGAGTGATGATGGGAAAGGATTACTTGATGAGGCTAAAGAATACATGAGGCCTGAGGAAATAGTACTTAGGCTGAGATTTATGTCTCGCTGTCCTTCCTCCTATGAAAAGGAGCTGGAAGGTTCATTACCTCAAAAACTGAATTTGAAAGTCCTCAGAAGACAGAAGTGGCCCAGGCCTCTTCCTGGTCAGGAAGAGGGGCGGCTTCCTATTCTTGATGAGAGTGGGGGTTGGATTTCAATTTAAATAGACAAGAATCCCCTAAGGAGAAGTGGCCCTTAGTGTGGAGCCTGACACAATTTAATGAGTGAAAGACCAAATGCAGCATGGAGTGCCCACAGGCCTTCTCCTTTCTTTGAGACTTACCTTGGCCTCAGAAGTCCTTAAGAGCTTCATCACCTCCCCTTCTCGAGCATAATCCAAGGGTGTGTGTCCCATTTCATTCCTCTGCAGGGGGTTAGCTCCTGGCAGGAGGAGAAGGAGAAATAGAGCCTCTATGAGTGATCAGTGGGCTCTCAGCCTTCCCTCAGAGGTGGCTTGTGCCTTGATTTCAGTGTAAGGAATGCCCACAGAAATATGGAGCAACAGAAACCTAAGAGATTGAAATACATGTTAAGCTACTCTGAGAGAGGAGTTCTCAGTCCTCTCCGACACAGTGGTCAGGGTACTGAGGCTCCTACATGGGCATGCACACGTGCAGAAACACACCACCCATGCAGAGAGGTGCCACCTATGGCACACAGATATGCTATACACACACACAGGTGTGCTGTGCATACAAAAATACACACAGCCAAACATGCTAAAAAATACACCAAACACGCACATAGATTAATACACCCCAACACCAATGCGTTATTCATTAAAATGCCCGCATTATCAAATTCGTTTGTACACAGATGAATATTCATTCATCAAAATCATATAAAAATCTAAAGCACAGAATATACGAAATAACCGTGAAAAGGCCCCCTTCTTTCTGCTCTCTGCCTCTCCCTCTCCTTTAATGCTCTCTTCCTTCTGGACACTTCCTGCCTACCAGAGTCAGCTGAGTCCTCTGGTCATCATCAGCAACCTGGCTGTGCCAGCCCTCACCGGTGCTACTTGTTGGTGAGTTTGTGCACTCAGGCAGGCATGTCCTCCAATCATTAGTTCCTATGATTTGAATACAAAGAACTTTAAGTATAACAAAAAGAAGAGGCTTGCTGGGGGCCATGCATCTACCTTCTTTCACTTTTAAGTGCCGGCAGCTGATGAGCCCTGAATAAAGTGTCCACTTGGTGCAAAGCCTTGTGGACAGGCAGTCGTGGAGGAAAGGCTACTCTAACCCCCATGCTATCAGAATCTCCTTCCCAAAGCCTAGGTCTGAGCACCTCACTCTCCTCTTCAAAAACTGTCCATTCAATTTGCCAAATCTTGAATGAGTGGGGCCTGGGAACATGGAAGACTCAGATCTGGTCCTGCTCTAAAAGCACTTCTCTCAAGAACTATGTGTTAAATGGAACATTAAGGTAGTGGTCAACTAGTATTCCTTGATCTTCTTTTTTGCTAGGGAAGTGTTGTCTAGAAGTAAAGAAGGGTTAAGACACAGTCCCTGCCACAGGATATAATAAGTTGGCTGGGGACACTAAATACACAGGTAAGGCTGTGTCACCACGAGGCCTGGCTCGGGGGGATGTCCAGCCACTGTTTGTTGATGGACAGTAAAAATCAGTGTTTCTCAATCCCAGGCTGAGGAAACATTTATATCATGATATAAAATCATTCCTATTGAAACTCTCTGCTTCTTTTTTTTTTTTTTTTTGCGGTATGCGGGCCTCTCACTGTTGTGGCCTCTCCCGTTGCGGAGCACAGGCTCCGGATGCGCAGGCTCAGCGGCCATGGCTCACGGGCCCAGCCGCTCCGTGGCATGTGGGATCTTCCCGGACCAGGGCACGAACCCGTGTCCCCTGCATCAGCAGGCGGACTCTCAACCACTGCGCCACCAGGGAAGCCCAACTCTCTGCTTCTTAAAGGACTATATACTTACCGACAATGGCAAACATTCATTAAGCATTTACAAGTGGCTGTCTGCCTGGGCTGCAAAGAAGAGGTGTGGGAGGATGAGGGGAAAGGAACAGAGAGCAGAAAGTATGATCCAGGCCAAGGAAACTTACTGTCAATAAGAAAAATTAATACTTTTATATACGATCCTATTTTCTAATAGAAATCTGGTATAAAATATTAATATAAATAATCTTTACTACAATATAATTCACATACCATTTAAAGTATACAATTCAAAAAAATAAATATACAATTCAGTGGTTTTAAATGCACTTACAACATCACACATCATCAGCACTATCTAATTCCAGATCACTTTCATCATCCTGAAAGGAAACCCCGTCACCATTATCAGAGACACTCCTCATTGCCCTCAACCCCAGCAACCATTAGCCTACTTTCTGTTCCTGTATTTGCCTACACTTGACATTTCATATAAATGGCATCATACAACATGTGGTCTTTTCAGTCTGGCTTTTTAAATTTAGCATGTTTTCAAGGTTCATCCATGTTGCAGCACATGTCCTTCATGCTACAACATGAATGTAGGAATATAGCACGTACTTCTTTCTTTTATGGTTGAATAATATTCCATTCTATGGACGTACCCCATTTTGTTTACCTATTCACCAGCTGATGAACATTTGAGTTGTTCCCCCCTTTTGGCTATTATGAATATGCTGCTACGAACATCTGTGTACAAGTCTTTGCATGGACGTATGTTTTCATGTCTCGGGTATATATCTAGAAGTGGTGATGATAATAAGAATAATAGCCACGGGTATTTACTTACTATGTGCTAGGCACGGCGCTCTGTACTTTATATACGTTATATCATTAAATCCTTACAACCATCCTGAGGGGCAGGAATTAAATTACCATGCTACAGACATGGAAACTGGGCTCAGAGGAGTGAGACAACTAGCCAAGGTCACAAAGTCATTTGTTTGGAGCAGGAGTCGAACTCTGGTCGACTACAATTCTCCACACTCCCACCAGGACAGCCATGACACACCACTGGTGAAAAATCATTCTGTGGTTTTTTACTGTTTACAGGATAAAATACAACCTTCCTAATAAGGAGGGTGCCTGGGTTCTTCCTAACTAGCAGGCAAGTCCTCAGATGCTCAGCTGGAGCCTCATTTTTTCTTTCAATTCTGTTGGTGCTTACTGGGCACTGTGTATCAGGGCCCTGTATATAGGAAGATGGGGGACTGCCAAAGCCAATGAAGAGTTTTCTTTTTTACATTTCTTGACCACTCTGTAGAAACTGATACCTTGGCCACTCTCTCCTTTGAGTTCTAAAAACCACTTTTCAGGTTTTCCTCACACCCTGTGACTGTTCCTTCTCTCTTCTGCAGGCTCCTCTTCCTGTCTTTAAGATGAGGTCGGGCTTCCCTGGTGGCGCGGTGGATAAGAATCTGCCTGCCAATGCAGGGGACACGGGTTCGATCCCTGGTCTGGGAAGATCCCACATGCTGTGGAGCAACTAAGCCCGTGCGCCACAACTACTGAGCCTGCACTCTAGAGTTCGCAATCCACAACTACTGAAGCCCGCACGCCTAGAGCCCATGCTCCACAACAAGGGAAGACACCGCAATGAGAAGCCTGTGCACTGCAACAGAGTAGCCCCCGCTCGCTGCAACTAGAGAAAGCCCGCGCTCAGCAACGAAGACCCAACACAGCCAAAAATTAAAAAAAAAAAAAAAAAAAAAAAGATTAGGTGCCATCTAGAGTTCGAGTCTAGGCACAATTCCAGCTCTCCAGAAGCTAACGGGGACCAGAGGTGACCATGCAACTACAACTCAGGCCAAGTGTGATCAGTGTGCTGAAGGAGGGACAGCAGGACTGTGGAGGCTCAGGAAGGAACACAGCGCTAAGGGGCTTGTTCGCCTGGCCCAGTTTTCCCAGCCCAGCCCTGTTCTCTCTGGTGCTCAGCACTGAGAACTCGACAGGCAGTGGCAGACATCATCTTCCTCTTTCCCAAAGCTCCTGGACCACAGTTAGGGAGGGCCGAAAGAGAGCTACAGTCATGCAGTGGAAAGGCCTCTCCTTTCTCAGGTAGCCTCAGGGGGAGCTCTGTCACTAAATATGGGCTAGAGTGGAAGGGGGATGAGGGAGAGACCTCTGGAAGGGAAAGAAGAGAACAAAGAGAAAAGATAAATGGTTAAGAGAGGAAAAAAAAATTGGGAGAGAGAAGGGGAGGGGGAGAGGAAGAGAGGTGAGAGAAGAAGATAGTGGAAGACCAGAGGGTGAGATTAGAAGCTTCAAACAAGTGCTGTCAGTGATCTATATTTGCTTACAGAATGAAAAATGTGTGCCATAAACATGGGCCACTGAGTAGTTTCTAGTAGGAGTCATGTCACTTCTCATAAAGGATGGGATGGGGATAGGTAGGGCATCTCTGCACCGGGGCCAGCCAGCACAGGGATGCCTTTTAAAGCAGGGCTGGGCCTGTCACCAGCCCAGGAGGCTCTCAGCTAGGCCCCACCCCAGCCACCCCGAGCGGGAAAGCCAGCCAGGCTCCCCAAGGTTCTGGAGCCTCAGGGCAGCACGGCTGCTCCCACTTTAGGAAGGCTGAGGCAGGGGCATCATGGATAATGTCCATCTAATATTAGTCCCCCAGCCCCTGCACCCTCGCTCTGATGCTCTGGCTTGACTAATTGCTGTAATAATTGATGGAACCTGACTTCCACAACTGATCGATTTCACCTCCACGACCAACGGCCACAAACCATTACACTCCAATAAATAACCACGTTGGGCCTCACCCGCCTGCCCTCTCCAGGGGCATCAGGATGGCCCATGCCCTGGCCTGACCTCCCCTTGCCTCCCACCCAGGGCCCCTCCGGGCCAAGCAGCTGGTCTAGAGGGTCAGGCTTCTGGAAGTAAGTCAGAGGGCTGGGCGGAGGTGGGGAGCGCTAATCGCAGGCCATCCGTCACCTCCCACTGGCTGTCTGGGGCTCAGGCCAACACCTGGAGCACCCCAGGCAGTATAGTGCAGGACCCCTCCCCTCCTCTTCCTGCTTCAGATTAGTGTGTCCCAGCTTATAATATTTGATAAACAGCAGATTGGCTCCCTGGCAGCACTGCTGCGGCTGCGCCTGCCCCCTACAGCTGTGGAAGGTCACTCATTGGGGAAATATGTTTCTGTCAGTGGTATTGAAAAAAGTTTAGTGGAGTGACAGGCCTCAATTTTTCAAATTTTATTAACTCCATCCACTTAACCATTTGTCTTGAATTCCTTCAGATTCTGGGGGATCTGTCAATAGGGCTCGGGCCAGGAAAGTAGGATGGGGGTGGATGGTCCTGGACCGGTCCTGGCTGGTGCCAGTGACAGGCTTGGGTCTCAACACCCAGGGCAGGATAAGGCAGTGGAAATGGTATTCATGGGAGAGGAGGCCTGGCCCACGGGGGCTCAGGGAGCCTGCTGCTCTTCTCTGGTACAGCACCTGCTTTAGGTTTGACATAATCATAGGCTTTCTGAGTGGAAAAAGACCTTAATGATGAGCTCTTCCAATTCCTTAAGAAGAGACTCTCCTCTACTACATTCGAAACAGGTGGGTCATTCTGGCTTCCATGAACATGCCCAGAACCCAGTCCCAAGCTCATGGCCTACCAAGGGGTTCCTGCCACTAAACTGAGGGAAGATTCTTTTCACATGAGCCCCAACCTCTCTCTCCAACCTCACTCCCACCTTGGACTTCCTGTAAACACCTGTTCATCTTTTAAGACTCAGTTCAGGCTTCTTCTCCAGGAAATCTTCCTTGTTTCCCTACCACCCCAGGCTTGGTACCATCCTTTGTGCTCCCACAGGCCCATCTGCTTCTATCTTACTACACTGATCCCTGTGTTAAAACAGTCTGTCTCCATCCAAGACTGAGAACCCTCAGAAGTCAGGGACCATGGCTGATCCACTGCTATATCCTGACTACCCAGCACAGAACAGGTGTTCAATGAGATTTACCAAATGAACGGACTTCTTTCCATGTGCTATCTTCTGAGGGCACACACAACATGGCTGTTCTTCCTGACCCAGAAAAGCCCTTCTCACAGCAAGTGTGTGACCATGTTCTTTGCTCCTGTGGGCCAAAGCCCCCAGTCTCTTTGCTGGTTCTAGACACCTCTTTGTCTGGGTGACAGATCAGGTCAGGTCAGGCTCCGACACCCTCAGTGCTCTGTGGGTGGGAAGTGGTGAGGAAGTGGTTGGAGAGAGGCCCACTTGCCCTTCCTGGGGAGAGTGCTAAAATCAGAGTGGGAGATGGGATTCAGATCTTCTCCGTGCTGACAGCAAGCCTAAGGTGGGGAGGGGAGGAGGCATGTTACTCCCTCCTCCCTTGACACCACTCTGTTCTGGCCCTCTGCTATCTCTGTGACTATCTAAGAAGATGATGCGTATGAGACAGCTTAAAAAAACCCCAGTAACTGTCCTATACAAATGTGTGAGGCTATATTATCAATAATATTGACATGCTCACCCACTCCCTCCCACCCCCCACAGTTCTATCAGCCGTTGGGGCCTTCTAGTGACCCAGATCTACCACCACTGCAGTTTCCATGATTCACCCCTTCCCCTAACTGCAGCTGGCTCCCTGCCCCCTAAAAGGGCACACAGCCTGGGAGCCAGTAGGGATGGGGATCACCACTCCCTGGCTGTATGACTGGGGTCCTGCTTCATTTCTCTGGTGGTAATGACTGCTGCCCTGCCTACCTCTAGGGGTTCTGTTTGAACTAAATAAGATAAAAAGCTTGAAAACTATTGGTGGGGAGAAAGATTGTACTGGCTGTACAATGCTCTTTGTAATAACTTCTGCATTCACTCTTCCTTTCCATTTTTACTGCTGGCTCCTTTAGCACCTTCATCCTGATTTTCACTATTTTAACAGTCTGTTTACTATTTCCAATTAGAAGGTTTTGTTGAATATAAGGGAAATCTTTCTCATGATCAGAGACATCAATATGGAGCCATCCATTCTTTTTGGTTGCGAGCTCCCCATCAAGGAAGCGCTCCAAGAGAGACAGGACGACCACATGAGAGATGCCGTGCACCTGTCCCATCTCCACACTCACCTTCACTCACCTCCACACTGTTGTCTGGGACACTCCTCATGCCTGGAACCCCACTCCTTGTCTCCCTGACTATCCAGACCCTACCCCCTTTTCAAGGGCCCTTCTCTGGGAAGCCTCCTCGCCCTTCCAGTTCTCAATGCTCATCATCTATGCGCTCCTATTATCCTCCCACTCCTCCCTTTTCTGGGAGTCCATCTCTGTTTAATCTTCAGAGTTAGTCTGTGTGTAGCTCCTCAGGTCAGAGATGGACTGATTCTTCTGTGTGTTCCCAGAGGCTGAAGGTGAGAGAGAGGAGCCCTGTCCAGAATGCTGCAGGCAGCACAGCAGCACTGGGAACAGAGCTGAGGTTCCTGAGCTTTTCCCCTAAACCAACCACTGAGCATTCTCAACAGAATGCATACACCCGCGTACATGTGCACCTGCAGATCAGCCTCCCTGGTAACCGAGAACATTTACTGAGTTCTTATTATGTGCCATACCCTGTGCCAACTACTTCCTTCTATTTAATTCTTAATAAGAATTTGATGAAGAAAGCAGGAGAGGTATAATTTTTTTCCATTTCACAGATAACTGAGTCCAGTGGAAGAGCAAGGTGAAAGGAGACCGGCTAACATTTGTTGGGTGTTACGGCCTTTATATACAGTTTTCATCATACAAAGACTGAGAAAACAGAAGCGGGGAGAACTGAAATAATCTGCCCACAGTCATGGGACTTATTATACTATTTTTCTCTTTTGTATATGTTTGAAATTTTCCATAATAAAAAAAATTTTTTTTTAAAGAAGACAGGTCTGGTTTTCCACCACACAGTGCTACCTTCCAAAGGCCTGATGACTCAAAAAGAGCTAAAAATCATCTTTCCTCTTCCCTTCCAATGTGCTCAGATGATCCAAAACCAAGATGGGGGTGGGGCGGGTCTCCAGAGGCAGGTTTGGGACAGGCAGGTTTGGGACAGACAGCTTTGTAGAAGGGTATGAAATGGAACTCCTTTTCCTCCCATTCAGGGCTCCCCTGTCTGGGGTGACAGGGGAGCCCCCAAACAGGTCATTTAGAAGTCCTAGCTGGCCCCCAGAATGTCATTTGGAAGTCCTAATTCTCTGACACACACAGTCTGGTTGGGAACCCTTACCTTCAGGGAGGTGGATTTCTAAAATTCATGGAACAGAGAGCTACTGCCTCATGGCTCCATCATTAAAATTCACTGAGTACTGACTTTGGGCCAGGAGCTGGGCACGCAGTGGAATCAAACTTGTTCTTGCCCTGGGGGAGAACCCAGACTGGTAGGAGACAGACAGGTACAGAAACAATGACAATATAGTGTGGTGTCAGGATGAGAAGAGGATGATGAATCCCTCCCCCGACTCAGAGGGAGCCATACACAGTGTAGCTGGGGAGATGGAAAAAAGAGCACCAGCTTTAGAGCAGAAGGTGCTATAATAAGAACTAAGGGGAAAAAAGACTGGAGAAAGCCTGGAGAGGGGTAAGTCAGAGCTCAAGGTCATGGAGAATGAGTGGGAGAGTGTAAGCTAGAACCCAGGCCTTCCAGTCCAGGGCTCTTTCTGCTTGCCTCGAGCCCTACCCCATGAGCTTTCAGTTCCAGCACTGACCAGAGGGACTAGACTACACTGGGTTTTCACCATTCTCTTCAGTGTGTCAAACGCCTCTTTGCCTACCACTCAGACCCAACATTCTGCAAAGACCAGCTCCATCTCCCCTGCCTTGAAGCCTTCTCAGACCACTGCAGCCTACATGGACAACTTCCTCCTTTGAAGCCCTAGAGTACTTATCTGATCACACACTTTTCACCCATATGTGTCTTGTCTCCAGAAGCAGATGCATTACTAAAGGGATGCTTTGTGAAGGCCTAGAAAAGGAAATGGTGATGATCCCTAGGCATCAGGATGGGTTCACAGAAACCCAGTCATGCCAGACTAACCTCATTTCCTTTCTTCACCAGGATTACATGTGTTTGCTTAAGCAGGTACAGTTAGGGCATATGTAGACTTCTTCAGACATGTGTTGGGGTGTCTCAGGACAACACTGAGGACACAATGCAGAAATGTGTGCTCCATGTCACTACAGGGTGGAGGGTTAGTCAGTGACTGGTGGACTAACCAGACCCAAGCGGCAGGGTGGAGTGACTGACAGATCAGAGGTGAAGAAAAAGCAAGTTTCCAGTGGCAGCAAAAAGGCTTGGTCCTGGTTCAGCATGTTGACCCCTGACATGGGGATGGCCTGTTCATCATATCTATGGATGTCAGATTAGGGTGGGAAGAGTACCAAATACATGTGTGGAAGATGGACATTAAGAGCTAAAACACATGAGATGAAAATTAATGGAGATAAATGGGAAGTCATGGGTTTTGGATGACAGACAAAGTGGAGACTGTTCTGGGAAGAGTGATCAAGATAAGAAAGGGTTTAGAAGCCAAGTGAGAAACACGGTTTAAGGAATTGGAGGTTTAGGCTGGAGGAAAGATAGCTCAGGAGAACATGCCTGAATTTTCAGGTATTTGAAGGGCCATCATGTGGAACAGGAATTAGATTTATTCTACATGAACCCAACAGTAAAATTAAGACCCTTGGAAGCAGATTTTGGCTCAATATTAGAAAATTCTAACCATCAGAAAATCCAAAGATAGAATGTGAGCAGCCTCAGGAACAAATGAGTTCCCCAGCACTGGAAGTGTTCAAGCTCTGAATGGGTAACAATGTGGTAGGTCTGCTACCTACACATCAGTTGACAGAGGTTTTTTTTTTCGAGATTGTTAATTTGTGTTTATTCATTCATTCAGAGATATCTTTGGAGAGCCTTCTATGCATCTGGCACCATGCCGGTGCCAGGGACAGAAAGGTGAATAAGAAGACACTGTCCTTGCTCTCAGGGAGCTCTTGATCCTGCTGAAAGCAGATGGACAAGTTTATTTCAATAGTATCTTATGCCTTGATTACAGGCCTCAGGACAGGGAAGGCTGACTTCAGCTCAGGTTAATTCAAAGAGTTCCTATGGAAATTCAAACACACGTTTGGTTACTAAAGGTCATAGTTTAATCAAGGCCAAATCATTTGTGTAAACCAACTACTGGCTGTGGGAATAGAAGTGTACACTGAAGCACAATTTGTGAATTTTTGTGCATGGTATTTTGCTCTTACAGTCCAAATTGGTCTTTGGCTGGGACTTGTTTATGTATCTACAGATTGTCTTACAAGTGGCTGTGGTGTCAGGGCAAAGTGATTTAGCCAGCGGGGCTACCCAACTTTCCATTTCTTACCCACCCTATGGGGACTGCTTCAGCACAGACATAAACATGCTCCTGCTGTTACCTTATTGCACTCATCACATGGGGAGGCTAGAAGGCTTGATTCAGGGATATGATTGGATTTTAAATCCCAGTCTCCCAGGATTTTAATTACTGGTCTGGGGCAGCAGGGCTAGGCACTGGCTGCCTTTGGATGGAGGAGGTCGATACGCCACTCCACAACATATTGAGCCACAATGCCTGAAGACTCTATTTCTCTATTTAATCATCTTTTGCAAAATTTACAGTGGAACAGGAGGGATCAATACTGAATTTATCACATTCTCTTGTAAATATGAGCCAGGAAAGAGTTCCAGGCAGTTTGTTACTGAATGGGAGGGAACACGTCTGTGTATAGCTGGGCATTAGGAAATGAGACAAAATCCATACTTCTTGGCATAAGCTACAGATGCTCAGCCAGTCTCTAAAAGCCTGAAGACAAGTTCAATGGGAAGAACACTGATCCATTCATTCATGTGATCAACCAACCAACATTCCAGAGCACCTATTTTATGCTGAACCCTGTATACTCTCCAGGAACATAACTGAAGCTCTGCTCTTGAGATCATAATCACAGATACCACAGTGGCTCTGCCACTTACTAGTGGTGGAGCTTGGGCAAGTTACTTAACAGCCTAATGCCTTTGAGTATGCATATGGAAAATGTAGGTAATAAGAGTATTAAACTTGCAAAGATATTTTAAGTACTGAAAGAGAGAAAAGCCTTAGTCTAGAGCTTGGTACAAAGTAAGAACTCAATAAATGACAGCTATTGTTATTTTTACTACAATTACCATTATTAAGCATTCCTTCCTATAATATTTCTCACTAATGGTGTATGTGTAGAGATGGAGGTGTCGAGGAGGGAGCCAGCCACCCCAACTCTTTAGCAGATGGAAGGGAGACTGAGTGGCCTTCCACAGGTTAGAGACCTACTCAGGGCTACTGGCAGCAGAATCAGAGGAACAGAAGGAAGAGGATATATGAGGAGACACATGCTAAGCTCTGTTTTTTCAAACTTCAGTTGTAATCTTTAAAGCAATAAAATTCCCTGGCGGTCCAGCGGTAGGGGCTCCATGCTTCCAATGCAGGGGGCAGGGGTTCAATCCCTGGTTGGGGAACTAAGACCCCACATGCCACGCGGCTCGGCCAAAAATAAGCTTCCTAAAATTGCTGTGGGGTAACAGAGTGAGAAGTGATTCACTTCAGGTAGGCAAACCAGGAAAAGTGAAAAGACGAGACATAAATGAGTTGGCTCTTGAAGGCTAAGTAGGGGTTTGATAGGTGGTGAAGTGGGGAAAGGGCATCCCAGGCACAGAAAAGTGAATGAGCAAAGGTTTGGAGGCAGGAAAGACTCCATGCCAGGGAATGAGTAGTTGAATGGGCCTATGGCAGAGACAGTTCCTGTGTCCCCAGGCCCACCTGGCTGCAGGCATGCCCCTGGTAAGCCTATCAAGCTCTGGTCCCAATCCTGAAGCAAACAACTGTCCCCTGCCCCGCTTGGAGATAGGGTGGTAGAAGATTCCTGGTGGACTGCAGAAAGACTTGCAGGCTGGGTTAGGCATGTGAGCTTAACTCACAAACATTAGAAATTACTGAAGGTTTCAAAACAGGGGAGTGGTAGGGTTTTGCAGGGTACAGGTTTGGAAAGGAGCCTAGAGGTAGGGAGACCAACAAAAAGTCTCTTACAATAGTCCAGGTGAGAGTGATGAAGTCTGAACTAGGATAGTGGGGACAGAGGAGAGAGGATAAACTTGAGAGAAAACTCTAAGAAAGATGGGCTTGGTGGAAAGTGAGGGTGAAGTCATCAGACACTTATAAACACTTTCTTGTTTGGGTGACCAGTAATGATGATGCCATTCACCAACTAGGGAATACAGAAGAAAGTATGAGGAGGGCTGCGTTTGGATACATTGAGCATGAGATGTCTACAGAATATGAAGCATCAGCAGAGCTACTAGAGACATGAAAATGCCTGATGTGTTCTAAGGAAGGCAAATATGCAGGTTGGTCTGGTTAGAAAAGAGGTGATACAAGAGCATGGAAATGAACTTCAAACATATCGAATATTTCACATACAGAGTTAGGTGAGGAAAAGGGCAAAAGCAAAAACTCCTGCCAAAGATTTCTGTTCAAGGCAAACCTAAGGTAGGGGTTTTCTAGATGAGGGATAATGCTCTGAATAGCATGTGACATATACGTTGGAAGTATGGGGATCCTTAGTTCATTTTCATTTGGGGCAAGTTTCCTGTATGTTGTGGGCTTTCAGTAGGCCAGCCCCTGTGCTCCCTACAATCCAGCACAGACTATGCTCAGAAGTGGCAGCAGGCTCTGTGACCAGAAAGCAGCTGGGAGCAATTGTCAGTAAGGAGGGAGAGACTCTGGATAAAGCAGAGTTCAAAGTGAACTATAATAAGAGCCTGGGTCCCCGGGCTTCAGCGCCCCTCCTCCCCTTCCTGCAAATGACAGCTGAGACCAAGGCAGCCAAGCCTGGGGTCTGGGCTGAATTTAGCAGTCATAATTATACTGCTGACGTCTGGGGCAGAGCCACAGTCTCTGCAGAAGGCAGCAGCTTTTGTTCGTGCGCTAAAAGCACACCATCTTCAAACATGCTAATCGCATGTCTGCTTCCATCTAACAACACTGAAGGAGGCTGAGGAAAGGGCACACAATGCCCACACATCTGGCTAATTCAGTTACGAGGCCAATCAATCTTGATGGGTTGTCTATAAAATACCAACCACCCCAAAGGACTGAGCTGACCAGATGTTTAAGCTTCTGTTGACCAATCCCAGCCTAATGTCCATAGCAGGGAAGAGGGGGTTATCAAGAGATGGCTTAGGCTTCCACTCACATGTCTATTCCCAAAGCTAAGTAAAGCCTTCTGCTTGAATGAGAAGTACCAGCACGTCAGAGTGGTGGCTGAGCCAGGCTAACTGGAATGAAGTACACTCAAATATACAGACTTTCACTCTGACCTTAAAGGAAGACAGGAGGCCCTATTTACAGTTGTCTTTGAGAAGAGCGACAGAAACAGAAACCGATGAAATAGTTTTGCTAACTGCACTTCCCAGAATGGAGAGAATCAGGAATACAGAGGCAAGTATCTTTAACTATGATATTAAATGCCACAGGCTGCAGTTCTGGGCACAGGAACTGTTCACCACTGATGTCTATTTTTCAACCCCCCATCAAGGTTGAAAGGAATTACTCATCTCCCTCATAAAACTGTTGCCAAAAAAATCTGAAACAAACAAACAAAAAACCAGGAGCCACTGCCAAACGGACTCTTCCAGTTAATACTCCTTCCTTCATACCCAACCACAGTCACCAGGCAATAGTCACTGAAAGTATAAGTGGAAGGGTAGTGGGGAGATTAGGAAAAGGAGAAGACGGGGAATAGACTTGAAATCTATACCAAGAGGACCATTTTCAACCCAGAGCTTCTTGCTGGTGCTAATGATTCCACTGTTTCTCAAAAGTGCTTTTCCCTAATTAATTCTAAGGACTTTACCAAGTCTGTCTCAGAGTTGAAGCTTCATGACAAACCAGATGGATGGACTTGGGTAAAGGAAACCTCCAACTTTTTAGAAAGTGGTGAGAGAGAAGCACATTAAAAATGAGGGTTTATTGTGATAGCCCATGCCCAGAACAGTACCTGGCACTCAGTGGGAATTTAATAAATATTTGCTGACTGAATAATTATGCCCTAGTTATGATGCAACTGAGCTATGTTCCTTCAATGTGTTTGTCAGGAGAGGCCTCCTGTAGTCCCTGGTAATAATGCTGAACAAAATCACTCACAGAGATCCGGGGCATCTTCTCTCAGCCTGAACGAGAAGGGATGAAGTGGTATTGGGAGGTAAGGGTATGGACCTCATTACCACCCACACCCAGAAACCTCTTCTTCCTCTGCCCATGGCTGTAGTAACCAATGATGCTGACCAATCCTGCCCCCTTTGGATTCTTTTCTACTTTGATTTATATGATACACAATACCTAAATCTTTGTCTCCTTTGCAGGTTCCTGTCCATTCTTCTATCCCAAGTCATGGGTGACACCCAAGGCTGAGTCCTCAGCCCCTGTCCCTTTCTCTCTGTATCCATTCTCCTTTAAAAAGAAATAGTTCCAATTTGCACAAACTATCCCAGTGGTTCTCAGTCCTGGCTGTGCATTTAGGACTATATGAGAAGTATTAAAACCATATCAATCCAAAATGGGAGAAAATATCTGCAATATATATCACAGATAAATAGCTAATATTCTTAACATACAAAGAACTTTTAAAAATCAAGAGGAAAACAAAGACCAAAAGTCCTAGAGAAAAATGGGCAAAAGACATGAATAGGCAATTGACAAATGGAGAAAAAATGACTCTTAAACATTTGAAATGATGCTCACTTCAGTCATAATAAGAGAATCAAACTAAAACTATACCAAAATACTGTATCTCACCTATTAGACTGGCAAAAATTCAAAAGCTTGGCAATATACGATGTTGACAAGGCTGTGAGAAAACAGCCACTTTCATACATTACTAGTGGGAATGCAAAATGGCACAACTTCTATGGAGGAGAAATTTGCAATATTAACCAAGGGCATACATTTATCCTTTGACCCAGCAATACCACTTCTAGAACTTTACTGTAGAGACGCACCTCCCACAGTCCCCAAATGTATGTGGCAAGAGGTTATTCACATAGCATTATTTGTAATTGTAAAATAATGGAAATCAAGCATAGGATATATAGCACATACACACAATGGGTTACTATGCAGCTGTAAAAAATAAGGAAGATTTCTGTGAAATGATACCGAGTGAATTTTAGGAAATATGGTTAAGTAAAAAAAAGCAAACTTCAGAAGAGCATATATAGTATGCTTTTATGTAGGAAAAAGGAGAAATAAGAAAACACACATATATTTGCTTATACGAAGAAATACAGGAAGAATAAACCAGAAAACAATCAAAACTGGTTATCTACAAGGGCTCAGGGCTTACTAAGGAGAGCAGAAAAAAGTTGAAAGGGACGCAGGAGGGAGTTTTACTTCTCTGAGTATACCTTTTTGTACAGTTTTTAGAAAAACGTTAATGTTCTACATGTTCAAACAACAAAATTAAAACAAGGAGAGGTAGAGGAGAAAAATCCTAAAACTGAAAGAATATTGAAAAAATTAACCCAACTGTATTTCAAACGAACAACATAAACACCCTGAAGGGTTAAAACACCCACCTAAGTAACTGAGGAACCAGTATTTGACTATATACCCTTAGCCTTGGATGGAGTAGCTGTGAGAACTGTAAACAAATTCTGACCTGAACTCTTTTAGTAGTTTGTTTCCTATAGTGGTTTAGCTGAAGTAGGTCTAAAGATTGTTTTAGATGTATTATAGGATTAAGCAAATGAGTACAGGTACCAGTGCTGTTTGCAGCCAGAATTCTCACTACAGAAGAAGGGGCATAGAAATATGAAATGTGTGAAGACAAGGAAGAATGCTGTAACAATGGACTGGAATGGGAGGTATCAGTGTTCTCAGGACCTCTAAAACAGGTATGTGCATATGCATATATGTGTGTATATGTATATGCATGTGTGTAATAAGCACACCTATTACTCATGTTTCAGTCTCTAATACAACTGCCCACTAAAAAGTTGTAGAGCTTTCAGAGAAATGGCTGATTCCAGGGCAATGGCAAGGTGGATCCAAGGTAAGACTGAAACATCTTGCTATGCCAGAAAATATGGAAATTAAAAAAAAAAAGATCGGGGTATGGCACCCTGGCCAAATCTGAGACAATTTTAGCACCAATGTAACAACTAAGGTCAGTAATTAATTCTAGAACATTAAAGCAAGAGTATCCACAAGCACATTTTGACAATAAAGAGATAAATGGGAGAAAAGGGGTTCTTGTTGACCATAGAATGCCAGGTGCTGACTGGTCAATTGTGGAGTGAGCACTGGAGTTGGGAAAGATGTAAAATATTCATTTTGCAACCATCATATAAAGATTTATTCAGGAAAGAACCATCAGTGGATGCTAAGTCTAGGGGGGAAATTTTGATGAAAAGGATAGTTGCATGGCCTTCAAAATGTCTCCCCATAGACTATTAATTTCAAGGGAAAAACTAATAATGATACAGTGGAGAAACTGGACAATACTTGGGTTAGAGATGGGGTGGGAATAAGACTTTTCACTGAAAACCCTTTTGAATTTTGTACTGTGTACAAGTTAACTATTCAAAACTATTAACTATTCAAAAACAGGAAGAAAAATAAAACATTTATAAAATATCTCTGATAGTGTGGTAGGTAAAATAATGGCCCCCAATTATGTCCACGTTCTAATCCCTGGAACCTGTGAATATATAAAGTTAACTTGGCAACGGGGAATTAAGGTTTCTTATCAGTGACTTTGAGATGGAAAGAGTATCCTGGATTATCCAGGTGGGCCCAATGTAATCACAAGGGTCCTTTACAAGTAAAAGAGGGAAGCAGAAGAGTCACTGTCAGCGTGATGAAATGTGAGAAAGACTCGAGGGACTGTGGCTGGCTTGAGGATGGAAGGGGACTGAGACAAGGAATGTAGGCTGCCTCAAGAAGCTGGAAAAGGCAAGAAAACAGATTCTGAGTCTCCAAAAAGGAACGCAACTCTGCTGACACCTTGATTTTCGTCCAGTGAGATTCATTTCAGACTTATCTCCAGGACTATAAGATAATAAATTTGGTTTGTTTTAAGCTGCTAAATTTGTGATAATCTGTTTACAGCAGCATTAAGGAGGATACATAGGAAAAGCTACAGTGGTTGCCTCTGAGGAGGAAGACCAGGCATGTGGAAGGCAGACTTCCTTCTCACTATACATCCTCTGGTACTTCTTGAAATTTTTATTTTCTACCTTTTTTTGAAGTAAAAATCACTACAGTTGCTAAACAAGCCAACAATAGACAATCACTTCAGGGGCTATCTACTGACTTCAAAGTTGAGTACAAGTCCTCTGGCTCACCCGCAAGGCCCTCCACACTCAGGCCTCCCTACCCACCATCCGATAGGTGGCCAGTTTCTTCCAGGTCTTGAACATGCAAGGCTCATCTCTGCACCTCCCACACCTGACAAGCTTCCCTCCTCCCCCCGCTGGTTTGAATTCTGCCTGTCCTTCAGGATCTGCCTCTAGGCGCCCTCCTCCATGAAGCTTTCTACAATGCCAACACTCATCATTCCCCTCCTCACCTCATTCATTATACTGTTTTTTCTGACCTTTGCTTACATTTACTTTAGTCCTGTTACCTACTGTCATGGTGTTTTCAGTGTGCTTTGTGTCCGGGCCTTTTCACCAAACCAGCACTCTACAGGGTGTAGTCTGAAGGAAGGGCCTGTATCTTTTCTTTCTATTCCTGTAATGCCTAGTGCCCATTTATACATGAACTTAGCAAACATTCAGTGAGCATCTACATGTGCTAAGGATAGTGCGAGGTGCTGGGGATGTAAGCCCTGCAGATCCAGACCCTACCTTGTGTAATGAAGGTGAGATCTATTAATCAGATAACTGAATAGCTACATGCTGTGGTAAGTGAGATAAAGAAATTATACAGGCTGCTTTAAGAGCAGAGGAACCTAGAAGAGGGATGCCAGTGGTCAGCTGCAGGAAAATAATTAATAGTTGCTGAATAAATATGAATACTTAGATTTGCAGTTAGATAAATCAAAGAGCAATTATTCATCAGAATCACAAAATTTGAAAACGGAAGGGAGCTTTGAGATCGCCAACTAATAATCACCAACTTAGACCAACTAATTTTATAGATGGGGATAATGAGGCCCAGTGAGGGGAAAGGGACTTATTCAAGGGCCCACCACAAGGTCAAGTTAGTGCAGGTCACCGGACGCCCAGTCAGCACTTCCCACTGCACAGGGTTCATTACTTCAAAGGGAGTTTCTGAAGGATTCCTGAAGTAGCAGGCTCCTTTCTTCTGCTACACTTAAAAGAATTCATTTCCAAAATGATGTTCAGGAAGGAGTCTGTAGGATCAACCTACAGAGAGCACCTCTGCTGTGTTCTCCCTGGGACACTTCTAGGCCTCTGTGTAGAGGAAGAGGGCATGTGAATACTAGAAGCAAACTCTTTTTGGGAAGGGGACCTCAGTTCTGACCCATCTGACCCTGGGATGGGCCTCTGTTGCTATTTTGCAGGCTCTGACCTTCAGACTGATGTTCCCCTTCTTAAAACACAGTGCTGCCCTTTCTCTGTGCATCCTGCCCAAGAGCACATTCACTGGAGGGGCACGAGTGGGCTGGCAAAGGGCAGTTGGCCCTGCCTTGGGAAATCGGAATCCTACTCAGATGTTTCCAGGCCCAGTGCAGGTGGAGGAAAGCACAGAACGCAGAACAGACCTGGCCCAACTGACGCTGACCTCTCCCTCACCCAAGGGAGTCTTGGCCTCCAGCTGCCACTGTTGGCGGTGATGAGCTCATGCCGGATACCAGCCAGGCTCATCTGAGGACTGCTTGGAGCCGATTAAAGCCTTGATGAAATGCGGGTGCCTGGATGGCAGGTGGCTCTGGAGAGCTTGGGGCTCTGGTGCCCAGGCGCTCTCATCTCTAACTCAACTATGCAGTGACTCCTCTATGTCCATAGGATCTGGGATACAGAAACACCTTTCCCTGGGGACAGCAAGGACAGTTCATCATTCTGCACTGAATAGGCCAAGGGCAGAGGACAGGACTCAGGGTCACTGAGGGCCCCTTTTAGCCCTGACCTACCATATGAACTGCAGTAATACCACAGAATTCCTCCATTCCCCAAAATGCTCCTGACTGGACTGCTGGGTCCTTCTGGATGACTAACGGCCATCACTCTCCACAGGCTTTTCTCAAGTCAAGTGACAGGCTAACATCTACACTTCAGGTCTCCATGTATATGCTATTTGCTCAGGGAAGACCTCCCTCACCTTCTTCAGACTAGATTAGGTCTCCATTACACTCTCCTAGTACCCTTTACTTTTCATTAATACTACTTCTCTCCATGGTAATTACCTAATAATTTTGTGATTATTTGCCTAATGTCTATACCCTGCCAGACTTAAAGCTTCATAAGAATGGGGAGTGCAGGAATTCCCTGGCAGTCCAGTGGTTAGGATTCCACACTTTCACTGCCAAGGGCGCAGGTTCGATCCCTTGTCAGGGAACTAAGATCTCGCAAGCTGCGTGAAGCGGCCAAAAAAAAAAAAGGGGGAGTGCTATACTTGTTAAGGTAATACTGGAAATCAATAAAAAAGACCAGTACGGGCAAGAGAAAGTTTTACAGGTAAGTTTTTTTTTTTTGTATTTATTATTATTATTTTTTTTGCGGTACACGGGCCTCTCACTGTTGTGGCCTCTCCCGTTGCGGAGCACAGGCTCCGGATGCGCAGGCTCAGCAGCCATGGCTCACGGGCCTAGCCGCTCCGTGGCATGTGGGATCTTCCCGGACCGGAGCACGAACCTGTGTCCCCTGCATCGGCAGGCGGACTCTCAACCACTGCGCCACCAGGGAAGCCCTACAGGTAAGTTTTTAATAGTATTCTTTAAAAAGAAACTTTTATATACAACAGAGGGGCCCCTCCTATACACCACATTAGCTATGGGACCAACTGGCTTTACAGCCTGCAACCAGTTACCCATCTAAGCCAATCTTTTCTGGTTTTGAGTGGCATGGAGGATTTTCTTTCTTTTTGTTTAAAATAGCGTTATATACTATAAAGCTCACCTATTTAAAGTATACAATTTAATGGTTTTTTTTTAAAGTATGTTTACAGAGTTGTGCGACCATCACCATAATCTGATTTTAGAATACCTTCATCACCCCCAAAAGAAACCCTGCACCCATTAGAAGTCACTCCCCAATGCTCCCACAGAAAACTGCTGGCATGGAGGGTTTTTAGCTCTGTGTCCAAACCACCAGAAGAAAACTTATCATCCAATCATCTGACATGATTTCTTCACCATACAGATGAAAAAAGTGATGCCACAGAGGGGCTGTGATCTGCCAGAGGCCCTACAAGGGTGAGATGGTGGCAGAGCTGGGGCAGATCATGGTCCCCAGTGCCTGCATCCTAATGGCATTGCTTTGATATCTCTGCCATGCAGTGTGTCTGTCTATCCCAAACTGTTTACCCCACTGGACTTTAAGCTACTTGAGGGCAGAGGCTATGTTCTGCTCATTTGTCTTCCCCTCTTGCCCAGGAGTACCATTAGAGCAATGATGCTTAAAGTGTAGTCCACATACTTGTGCTGGTCTGTGAACTTGGTTATTAGTCATCGGTGAGACAAGCACAGTAAATGAGAGTAAGTGTCTGGAAACTTTTATAGCAACTTAAGAGTAATTTTGTCTGTTGAACCTAATGACAAATTTGGGCCTGTATTTTATATGCCCTTTCAAAATATATTTTTTCTAATAATTTGTTTTAATCATATTTTACAAAAAAGAAAACCTGCAGAAGACAGGTTTTTCAGATAGTTTGAGAAGCACTGCCTTAAAGCAACGCCTTCCCCACTCTCTTCTGCTTCTCCTTTTCCCTGTTTCCTTGAATCTCTTGCACTGGCTCCTCTTCTCATGCTCACATCTGAAATGTAGGTTCTCTCAGTTGTGTCCTTGGGCCTCTTTAGCTCTACAACTTTCCATGGACAACTCAGACTAAGCCAGCTTCTACCACCCCCAAGAGACTGACAACTCTCGAATCTTCACGCCCAACTTACAGACCTTTCTCTCCTGAGCTTCAGACTCATTGTCCAACTGCCTGCCTCACATCTCTACAAGAGTGTCCCACAGGTTCCCCGGCTGGTCAACAGCTATTTATTAGTCACCTACTATATGCCAGCTGTGAGGTTTTTTCCTAGGAGCCGTGAATATGGCAGTGAAATAAAGAGACAAGGTCTTTGTGATTACAAGGCTTACATCCTAGTGGTGGGGAGAGACAGATGATAAACATGCAAACAAACATGATCATTTTAGGGACTGATAAGTACCATGAAGAAGATAAAATAAGGTAATATGACAGAAAGTGACTGGGGGGCTTCCCTGGTGGTGCAGTGGTTAAGAATCCTCCTGCCAATGCAGGGGACACGGGTTCGAGCCCTGGTCCGGGAAGATCCCACATGCTGCAGAGCAACTAAGCCCGTGCGCCACAACTACTGAGCCTACGTGTCACAACAACTGAAGCCCGGGCGCCTAGAGCCCGTACTCCGCAACAAGAGAAGTCACCGCAATGAAAAGCCCGCACACCACAACGAAGAGGAGCCCCCGCTCGCTGCAGCTAGAGAAAGCTCGTGCACAGCAACAAAGACCCAACGCAGCCAAAAATAAAATAAATTAATTAAAAAAAAAAAAGTGACCGGGGGAGCTATTTTACTAGGGTGGTCAGGAAGGCCTCTCTGAGGAAGGGGCATTTGAGTTGAGATCTGAATTCCCAAGGGGGAGAGTGTTCCCATCACTGGGAGAGGTTGGTACAGAGGCCCCGAGATGGAAAGGAGCTCAGTGTGCCTGAAGGGCGAAAGAAGGTCAGTGTCACTGAAGAACCGTGAACAAGCGGGGTGAGGGAGTGGCTAGAGATGAGGTCACAGAGACAGGAAGGGTCTAGATAACATAGAGCCTTGTAGGCTCTGGTAAAGGATTTGGATTTCATTTTGATTTCACTGGTATGCCAACAGAAGATTTTAAATAGCAGAAAGACAGGGTTTATATTTTAAAAAGATCCTCCTGGCAGTTTTGTGGAGGATGGATTCATGGAGACACAAGTGGAAATGGTGAGACTAGCCAGGAAGCTGTGGTGATCATCCAGGAGAACTGCATCGTGGTCCTGAACTGGGACTAGAGTTTGACTAGAGGCAAAAAAGGGATGGTTCAAGATGTACTTTAGAGGTACAGCTGACAGGACTTACTGAAGGACTTGATAGGCAGTGTAAGGGAGAAAGAGAATTCAAGGATAACTCTAAGATTTGTGGCCCGAAAACTAGGTAAATGACAGTTATCATTTATTGAGATGGAGAAGACTTGGGGGATACCAATTTTGGGAGAAAAATAGAAGTGTATTTTGGCCATGATGGCACTGAGACTGAGGAAACAACTGGAGTCGGAGAAGTGAATTAAGTGGCTAGCTATCATTTCTTTTTGAGGACTTTTAACCATGAAGGGATGCAGAGAAATGAGGTGGCAGCTGGAGGTAGATATGGGGGTCAAGGGAAGTTTTTAGTTTGCTTTGTTGTTTAAGATGGGTGATATTAAGGCATATTTTTATGCCGATGGGAATGAGCCAGCAGAAAGGAGAAAAAGGATAATGTAGGAAAGACAGGGGATCACCGGAGGAGCAAAGTAATTGAGAAAGAGAGAGGAAATAGGAGTCTGAGACCAAAAGCAGAGGTGATCTTAGGAACTTCTTCCATTGCAGAGAAGGAAGGCAGCATACAGGAGTATAGATGCAGGTAGGCTGGTGGAAGTGGTGGTGGGAAGATAAGGTAGTTTCCTTATGACTGCAATTTATTTTCTCTATGAAGTGTGAAGTGAGATCATTAGTTTGGGAGTTGGGGAAGGCGAGTGCTGGAGGTTTGAGGAGAAAGAAGGTATATAAAAGTGTTCGTGATCCAGAACAAGACTATGATTTTACTCAAGAAGTGTAGTGGGGTGGCTGGCAGTATTGAGTGTCTGAAATTCACGGACATAAATGTAAAGTGAGTCAAGTTAGCATGGTTGTGTGATATTTTTTCCTCCAGCAATACTCAGCTCTTCAGATACAGACATGAAGTAAAAAGAAATTGGGTTTAACTAGGGCTAGTGTTTCATCAGGTGGTTACAAAGAAGGGAGAGAGAAGCAAGGGAATAGTTAGAACACTGGACCATGGAATCTAAAAGTGGGAAGGAGGGAGGAAGAAAATGTTCAAAACCGAACTGGTCATTCCTCTGCACATCCAATCCACCCATACCTCCTTCCAGTATTCCTTACCTCAGTACAAGCACATACCATCTACTCGGCCATCCAGTCCAGGATCTGGACCTGATCTTGACTACTCCTTCTCTCTCACCATCTGATCCTAATGATTCTACTCCTAAATCTTTCTGGGATCAATCTTTCTCTCCTTTCTCACTGCAACTGCCTTGCTGTAGGTCTCACCTAGACAATTAAAATAGCTTTCAAATGAAATATTTTCCCTTTCTCCAATCATGCCCCTCCTAATATATTTTTCCCCTATTTTCTCTAATGTTTCTTTCAAGTATAACATATATACAGAAAAGTACAAAGAAGGCATAAGGATACAGCTCAAAGAATTTTCACAAGGTGGATGCATAACTAGCACCTAGATAAAGAAGCAGAACATTATGCACCTCTGAAGCCCTCATGTGCCCTTCCCCAGTCACTACCTACCCTCTTGAGGGTAACCACCATCCTGACTTCTTACACATTGGGTGATTTGTCTATTTTGAACTTTATATATTACAGTCCAGTCATATAGTTAGTACTCTTCCATGTCTGGCTTGTGTCCAGAAATGTTAGGTTGTTGAGATTCATCCAAGTCTTGTATATAGCAAGAGTTCATTCGTTCGTTTGTTCATTCTATTATTCCATTGCGTGTCCATAATTTATTTATCCATTCAACTACTGATACACATTTTTGAAACTTCTAAACCATCTTTCACATTAAACATAAATCTGATCCTTCCCAACCCTTAATCTTAATGGTTTCTCACTGGAGGATAAAGTTTTATGTCCTTAGCAGATCTTATGTTACAGGCCTTCATTATTGGTTCCTGCTTTCCATCCTTCAATTCATACCCCATAAATTCAGCTCTTCTGAACTACCTGCCGTGTACTGAATAAAGTATGCTGCTTTCTACTCCATACCTCTGAACATGCTGTTTCCTCTGACTTTCTTCCTCATCCACCCAGTAAACTCACATGCATCCTTTAAGACTTAGTGTAAACACCATCTCCTATACCATGCTTTCCCTGCTCTCCCCAGAGATTTAAAAGGTCTTTTCTTTGTGATCCATCAGCACCTTCTATACATCTCCATTAATACATCAGATAGCAATTTTTTGCTAAAATGTCTGATTTCCTCACTGACCTATGAGTTCCTTAAGGGTAAAGACCATGTCTGGATCATCTTTTATTACCCAGGTGCCTAGGCACATGGGTGCCTATGACAGGAGAGATGCTCAATAAGTGCTTGAAAAATAAGTAAGAAGACTTGCCCAGGGTTACATAGTACCGTATGCGGGAGCTGTAAGGGGTCCTTGGAATCAGCCACACTAATTTCTCCATTTTACTATGGAGGAGAAAGGTTTTGCCTAAAGCAGATAGGGTTTGCTGGTGGCAGAGCCAGAAGGTCTGATCTTCAGCCCAGGGCTCATCCCCCTTCCCTGCACTGCTGGCAAGAATCAGAGGGTGACATTTCCATAGAGGACAGCCTGGGGCAAAACCAATCCCCTTAACATCTGGCACTGCAGCCAGATGGGTAGACAGTGAAGTGGAACAAGGAATGGAGCTCTAAGTTTCTAGCCCCGACAACAAAATAACAGGCTGTTAAAGGGAAGATATCAGCACTGGAAAGCTTCCTTGCCTCAGGCGGCAATGGTTGGGAATTTAAGGACAGCTGGTTAACACTGACAACTGAGCCCTGTACTTGGGCAGAGGGACATGGAAGGGCAAGAAAGTAGGTAGGAAAGAGGCTAAGGGAAGCCCTGGGGAAGATGCTATTAGGTTTCATAAAGCCCAGTGTTTCTGAGGTGATGAGCACTAGTGGCTGAAAAGGCAGGGGCACTGTGACTAAAAGAAGGAAAATAGCTTCATACATGAAGCTCTAAAAAGCCAGATATATTATGACACTCAGAGCAAGTGGGCCAGGAAGCAAAGACACCACATCTCCAGTGGCATCCAAATTTACAGTGGCTCTGGAGATTCCGGCACATCCAAATATGTACTAAACTATGTGCAGGGCATTGTGGCAAAGGAGGCAGGGAAAGTAAGGCCCTCAAATGACCTCAGTCTAGCAGCGGGGACTGGACCCAAATCACAGGGAACAGGGAAGACTTTAGAAGGGAGGTGGCATGAGAGCTGCAGACTGGCTGGTAGAAAGCATTCCACTAGGCTGAGAAACAAAGTCTTGAAGGGAAATGAGAGGCAGAAAGACCTGCATGAGTAAAGGCACTGAGGTAGGAACACAGAAGCGACGTTACGCTGTAGCTGGAGTATTAGGGCAGCAGTGGGAAAAAAAGCTAAGTGAGGGTCAGACTAGAACAACTCTAAAACCAGGTTAACAAATTAGGATGAGTAGGATTCCTTTTTTTTTAAAAAAATACATGAGCACTGGGTGCTTTTCAAGTTAATAACAGATATTATATGTAGAGTGCTTACTCTGTAGAACCTACCCACGCCCAATCCTACAAAACCTTAGATGGTAGGTGGCATGCTCCTATTTCCATACGAGGAAAGAGAACTGCAGAGCAGTCACAGCTTAGCCAGGACACACAGCTATTAAGGGCAGGGCTGGATTCAGATCCTAACTCCACAGTTTATGCTCCCTCTTTGTGGTCTTTCTCACCTGGGGTTTCTCCTTTGAACCACAACTGGGAAATTATTTGAGTAATGATTTTCTCAATTCTCTCAAGAATGGTACATAACTCGTACCACTTTAGATGCCTGGGAGAGAAATTAATTCCTTGTGTGCAACAGACGCCTTAAAACATTAAAGCTTAATTTTCCAAGGAACCCTCGTTGAGAAAGGCTGCGTGACAAGAGATATGTTTTAGGAAAATCAATCTGGCAGTGGGATCACATCCCTGGGAGGAAAAAGCTGCAAAAGCACCTAAACAGCCTCGGAACTACTGGGATGAGTCAGCTCCGGGGGCTTGAGGAAGGAGGCCCCCATCTTCTCTAATTACTTGTCTTCTCAGTTGTCCTGCCCTTCCTTCATTCCTCCAACCTTTTCTTGTACTTGGCAGTCAAGTACTGAAGCAGAGCCTTCCTGCTCATAAGCCAGCAACCCAGGCAGAAGCAGCATCTTCAGAGATGAAAACCACAGAAGCCAGTGCACCCACTTTTCTGTGGAGGCTGGGGGTAGAAAACTGGCACTACTGAACTCAGAACTCTTCCACAGAAATCCATCTGGCAAACTCCTATTACTCTCCCTGATAAGGCTGAAGCACACCATCCTCTGGGAAGCTTTCTGTAACTGATTCCACCTCCCTGCTCACCAGGCAGAAGCAGGTATTTCCTCCTCGGTATCCCCACAGCCCCTTGTCCAGGACCCTGCTCGAGCATCTGCCTGCTGTCACTGCCTGTTTCCATGTCTGTCTCCTCTACCAGTCTGAGCCTCTCTCAGGGTCAGGGACAGTTTGCCAGATCCATCTTAGGATGCCCTGAGGTCCATCTCAAAGATGGCAACTGGCTTACCCAGAGTCACACTACAGAGCTGAGATCAGACACACTACAGGTCTGTCTGATCCCCAAGACTGTGTTCTTTTCACTATGTTTCAGGGTCTCCCAAAGATGAAGAAGGGCCTTTCTGTGCTAAGCACCCAGCCCAACACTGAAGAGTTCAGAGGCGGTGCTATCAGAGTAGACCAGACCACCTGGAGAGGCTTCCTTAGAGGTAGATCCTTGAAGAGTCTGAGGATCTAGCTGAGAAGAGAGGGAACACGATGGTGTTTTAGGCAAGGTGGGGAAGCTGAGGGGCAGAAACAGAATTAAGAAGCCATTAGGTAGGAGTACAGGTTTCATGGGGGAGGAATGGGATTACAGCTGCCAGGTGAGAGTTTGATTTCTTTATACAATCGTGGAGCACCTACCTGTACTAGGAGCTTTTATAGATGTCATCACTAATCCTTATGCCCACTAATCACTGTGATATTTCCCAGGTGTTACTTTACAGACAAGAAAACTGAGGCTTAGAGAGTTAAAGTAACATGTCCAAGCCAACAGAGCTAGTAGCTGGGGAAGCTGGGATTCAAACCCAGGTTGGTCTGACTCTGAAGCCTAAAGTCCTTTTTATTACTCCATGCTGCCTCTTAAGAGGTCAGAGAACTTCCCACATTACCAGACTGATGCTGCTGCCTGGACCACCCCCCACCCCCAGCTCTCACGTGGGGACTGCTGATCAGAGGGCAAGCGCGGTTGCCCCCTCTAGCTCTAACCCTCTAAGATCTGGGGGCCCTAAATCCCTGTGGACTAAGCAATTTCAAGGACAAGGGTTCGGTGTTGACCTCGTGAGCACAGGCTGGCCCTGTGTCTAAACCTGCCTTGGATCTCACAGAGAAAGCCTCTAAGGTGCTGTAGCAAAGCCGGTGGCAAATATAGGCTAAAAAAGCTGGATGGTCAGGAAGGCAGGGCCTGTATTCCCTGAAACCTTCTGGAGGAGGTCAGCTGAGGTCAGAAAACTTCGGAAATGTCACTGACAAGAGCCCCTAGGACAAGGGAGCAGGATCCTGCCTCTCGGTTGGCTGGTCACACACACAAGCAGACCAAGAGAGGTCAAGGGGGGAGGGAGGTCAGAAGTTGGCAAGCCTGCAGGCCCTGAGTGATGGCCACTTGTTCAGGTCAGGAAGGGAGAAATAAGTGGGTTAATGGTTTTGGCCCTTGAGGCTGGGAGGCTAGGGCAGGGGGTGTAAATGGATTCTGGGTAAAAAGGCAGGTGGGTGAACTGTAAAGGTGGGGGCTAAGGGCATCTGTTCCAAGTCAACAAGCAAGAACCATGCCCCTGGAATTGCTCAAAGGGCCAGCCTTGGCCTGGGGGGTGAGGGTGGAGGGGTGCTTCATAAAAGGCCTGTGTTTCTTCATTTCAAAGGTGTTCGATCTGGAAGGCTGGGGAGAAGGACTCTTTTTAGAGTGAATTCCCTGTCTGCTTAGGGGCTGAGGGGAAGCAGGGAATGTAAACCACTGGACAATAGCTGGGGGTATTGATTGATTTTAAGGCATGGCAGAGAGAAGCTCCATGGTGAACACTGCAACTCCTAGCTACAGATGTCTCGTTGGAGAGCTTTCCAAAGTACAAAGTGAGTAGCATCTTGCTTGGGGACATTTTCTAAGTCTCTGCTTCTGAGAGCAATGAGTTCTTGCTCCAAAAGCATCAGTCATCCCAGGCGCCGTCACCACATCTGTGAGCAGTCCTGCGCCTCACAATGTACATGCCCCAGATCAAGGCACACTCTGGCTGCTCTGGGGCAGGTAGGTCCCTTGTAGGCTGGGGATATGGGCCAGGCCTGAGTCTTAAGTGAGTACGGCTGGGGCTGATGGAAGGTGGCAGGATTTGAGGGTTACTGAGAAATCCTTCCAGTCCAATCACATGACAAGGACTAGAAAATGATCTGGGGAGGTTGGGCCAGGGAGGCAAAGGCTCTGGGACTTAAAGAACTTTCGTTGAAGACTGGGTTTTGAAAAAGTGATTGGCTGCAAAGGACAGGTGGCAGAAGATACAGAGAAGAAAATCACACCTCATTTAAAAGAATCTATTTCAACCAGTCAGAGAAGAACTAAAATGGAATGGACTCCTAGGGAAGAAGTAGGATTCCCTGAGTCCCTGAGAGAATCCAAGGAAATGCCAGTCAGCCAGCTGTTGGAGAGGTTTCTGCCAGGAGAAGAGCAGTCAGGCAATCAGGGTAACCCAGAGGACTTCTGAGGATCCTTCTAGCTCCCAGGTTCTATGAAGAATGACCACTGACAAGGAATACCCTGGCGTCCAGGCCCAAGAGAAGGTCCCTAAACCTTTAAGAAGTGTAAGTGAGGGCATAAAAAGGCAGTCAATGCCTTACTCACTCTGGGGCCTGGGCACCACACATCCTGGCAAGATGCTTCCCTCCCTATTCCAAGGAGAGGCTGGAGTGGGATGAGGGAAAGTGACTGCGGGGGAGGCATCTGACAGGGTGGCAGGTAACTCTGTAGCGGGCCTGGACAGGACCAGACTAGCCTGAGTCTGGGGATGGTATGTATTAACCCTCCAATTAAATCAATGCTCTCTAAAGGAAGGGTATTCAATCATTCAACAAAGAGTTACTGAGTGCTTACTGTGTGCCAGGTACTTTACCAGGTGCTGGGAATGAATCAGCCATGGTTCTTGCCTTTGCTTTCAGGGAGCTCAGAGTCAGGTTAGAGAAAAGGCTACTGAACACACAAAAACAATTCCAGATTGCAGCAAGTGCGATGACAGAAAAGAGTAGGGTACCATGACCCAGAGTAACGGAAGGAGCCTAATTTAGACTGGGGTGGAGGTGGGATCAAGGAAGATGTCTTTGAGACTGGGGTTAGTAGAGATTTGAAGGGTCTCCCCCTTGGTCCACCAGCCCTGCTCTGGAGGTCACAGGGAAGAAGACAGGACACTTTGGAGGAGAGCAACAATCAAGAAAACTCTCAGAGCATGTGCAGACAGGCAGGATGGCATGGTACCTCACACAATCACAGGCAAAGAATGCACTCCAGCCACATGAGGGCATATCACACATGCACACGGCCACTCTCATGAAGTGCAGGCACCCTCGAGGCATTTCCAGCTCTAAGAGGGTAACAAGGCTCTGGGGAAGCATGGCATTTCCAGGGTAGAAAGGTTGCTAAGTCCTTACCCTCTTTCCCTGCCCCCCCGCCCCGCCCCATTCACCCATGACCTCACCTCCACCAAGCAGCTCCCTGACGGTGCGGTAGTCGTCGGCAAGGACAGCATAGTGCAGGGCTGTGCAGCCCTTGAAGCTGGCACGGTTGTTCAGCCGGTTGCTGAAGTCATCCTCTCGGGTGACCAGGACTAGAGGGACAGCAACACAAATCCTTCCATTAGCAACAAATGCCATGAGCTGCCAACCTCGTCTTCTTTCTCTTGGCATTTTAATTCCCTCATTCACTCATCTACCTACTTACTAAACATATAATGGCACCTACTATGTGCCTGGCCATCTGTGCTGGGAAAGAGGAGGTAAAACAGAGCCCATCCACAAATGTTTACTGACATCCATTATGTTGATAGGATTCACTTGGGGACACGGAAATGAATCAGACATGGTCCCTGACCTAATCTGACAAAGGAGGCAGACAGTAGACAGATGTTTACAGTATTGAGATAAATGCCATTATAGGTATAACGGGATGATATAGAAAGCCAGAAGGGAGCTTAGCTCAATTTGGGCATGGAGAGGATCTCAAAAGAGGACAGTCTTGAAGGGTGAAGAGAAGTTATCCAGGTGAAGAAAAGAAGGCTAGGGTAAGACTCGGGACAAGGGACTTCCCTGGTGGCACAGTGGTTAAGAATCCGCCTACCAATGCAGGGGACACGGGTTCGAGCCCTGGTCCGGGAAGATCACACATGCCGCAGAGCAGCTGGGCCCGTGCACCGCAACTACTGAGCCCATGGCTCTGGAGCCCGCGAGCCACAAGTACTGAGCCCGCGTGCTGCAACTACTGAAGCCTGCGCGCCTAGAGCCCATGCTCTGCAACGGGAGAAGCCACTGCAATGAGAAGCCCGTGCACCACAACGAAGAGCAGCCCCCACTCGCTGCAACTAGAGAAAGCTCATGCACAGCAGCAAAGACCAAATGCAGCCAAAAATAAATTAAAAAAAAAAAAGAAAAAAGACATGGGACAAGTCAGGAAAGAGACAGAGGCTGTTCTTAGCAGAACAGTAACATACCTCCTCTGTGCTCTGAAGACGTCTACAATCTAGTGAGTATTTAATATTTCGTAAAGAACTTTTAAAATTTATAAAAGCCATTAAAAATTTGAAAGTACAAAGAAGAAAAAGCATCATTATCTCTGCAACTTGAGAAACTGCATTTAGTATTTTGTTACATGTCCTCTGATATCTATATCTACATCTATATCTATAGGTATAGCTATACCTGCATATATATCCTACAAAACTGGAATTTACTACATTGCAATTTTGTAATCTGCTTTTTTTCCCTTAATAAATGTACTGTGAACATTGTTTTTGAAGGTAGGAAGAATAAGCATTTCATGTGTCAAAGAACCAAAAACCCCCAGGCTCACTCTAGTGCTAATATTAGTGAGTCTCTCTCTCCAAATTGATACAAAAGAACCTAAAACCAGTTGCATCACTCTAGGTTAGGAGACCAAACATGTCCTTGTTCACCTGGGACAGTCATGACTTTTGCTTTTTGTCCTGAATGGTCCCACTCTGGACAATATTTGGAAGGCTACCCAACCTCTGGGCCCTCCCTTGGGAACTGAGCCCCCGTGGAACGATACCTATGCTGCTTAGGTGATGGGGTTTCTTTCTGCCTCATGCAGAAATTATTGGAGTTCTTGCCTTATGTTCCCTCCTGAGCTTAGTTCATTGGAGGAGGAACTTGGTTCCTACCTACCTGTACCCACTCCTCCCCGAGTCCAGGGCATAGGGCCTGCAGAGGGCAGGCTCCTCCTACCTCCCACTGGATAAAGGCGTGTAATTCATAACCTTGCCTATGTAGTCAAAAGCACCAGACAATTCTGAAACCATTCTTTTCCAAGCTGTCTTGGAATGGAATCTATGCATTTTCCCCTCCTACAAAACTGAACTTGCTATTTAAAGTCCCAAAAGCAAGAAGACTGTCATGCCTTTTCCTAATCCTAATAGATTTCACTTACTGACCTTCCTCTACTCTGGTTGACATGGTCATTTCACACAATCTATTTAATTCTCCTAACTACCTTATATAGTAGGCATTATAATTCCCATTTTATAGATGAAAGCTAAAGCACAGAGATCATAGAGCTAATAAGTGGTTAAGTGAGGATTAGAACCCAGGTCTAATCTGAGTCCTCACCCTTTTTCCCCATCACAGCATGCTGTCACTCTCATTTTGCAAATGAGGGAATCAGAGCCCAGATCCCAGATGTTCTGGTCCCAGCCTTGGCTCCTACTCCCTCTTCCTTCCCTGCTCAAGTGAAGGTGCCAGCACACTCTCTGTGGAACTTGCCCTAACAAAGATCAGCCTGAGGTTTGTAGCTAATACCGGATAAGCTTACTTAGGTGGAAGCATTTCAAATGTTTGGTCAAAATGAAGTTGTTGGAGTGTGTAACTGGGGAACAGACCACACTTTCTTGTGGTATGGTGAATCAATGGTCCATCAGCTCTTCTGTAGCAGTCAGAGGCTCTCCTGACTGATGACCCCCACCCCTGGAGTTATCTGACCTTTCCTGGAGCAGGGAAAACAGGAAGAAGGCCTCTGATTAGCTAACGTGTAAGTCCGTTGTGCAATGGCATCTGCATTTTTCTCATAAGAGCCCTTTAGGATCTAACTCAGAGATTAACTCTTGGTCACGAACAGTCTCATCAAATCATGGTAAGGGATCTTGTTTCCAGCCCACTGCAGATTAGAAGAAGCAAACTAGAAGGTTAGGGAGAAGTCTTCAGAATCAAGTACGCTGATTACAATCAAGTGCTGACCGGGCAGGGAGGGAAAAGAACAGCACAATATAAAGCTGAAAGAGGAAGCCACAGAATACAGTGCCTCAAGAGCCCCTAGGGCACCACTGAATTGCCACGTAGGACATCATTAACTGCTAGATATAATGATGAACCTGACGAAAAGTGATAGCTGGTTCAAGAAAGCAGAAAGGGTATAATCCATTTTACAAAGAAAATATATCATTCATTCAAAATATATCATTAATGAACACCAATGCATGGTAGCTTCTGGAGATATACTAATAAGACACACTTCTTGACTCTAAGAAGTTAACAGTCTAATGCAAGAATCAGACCACTGAATGGACAAATTATAACACTGTTTCACGAGTGCAAGACAGAGCTATACACAGGGTGCCTACCATAAAAAAGTAGATGAACTCAAGGGACACAGCTGGTCTATTTGGTTCAGGGACAAACATCAGCAGAGTGGCAGTGTCACAGCCCAGCTAATAAGGAATGTCCATGAAGAGGGCCCCTGCTCCCCTCTGAGGTCTCATCACTTACCATCCCCTTCCTAATGCTCTTTCTTGCCTCTTGGATTTTGCAAATACTATTCCACAGCCTGGAACATTTCCCCCTCTCCCATGCCTTCAACTGACTAACTCCAATTCACTTTTAGGCCTCTGATTAAAAGTCATTTCCTCTAGTGATTCTTGCTGAGTTTGAGGTAGTTACTCCTCCCAAGAGCTTCCCTAGCACTTTAGGCATTTCCCAATTATGGTATTTATTACCCACTCCACTGCAATCATCTGTTTACTTGACTACATTCCCCACTAGACCAAAAGCACAATAAGGACAGGAAGTGTGACTGTCTTCCCCACAGTTGTATCCCAGTGCCCAGTACAGTGTCTGACCATAAATATGTGCTTAACAAATACTTGTTGAATCAGCAAATGCATACCTAATACATAAATAAGGCCCTAATATTACCTTGTGTTGGGAATAATAATAATAGTGCCAGCCAGCAGTATTTAGTAGAGGAAGTAGAGTGCAGCTGTTAAAAAAGTGAGCTCTGGAGCCAGACCACTTGTGTTTGGGTCCCAGTTCTGAATTTACTGACTGTGTAATCTTGGGTAACTCACCTAACCTCTCCATGCCAAGTTTCTTTACCTGTATGCAGAGATGGTAACAGTGCCCTCTCATGGGATATTGTAAGGATTGAATGAGACACTGTGAGTAAAGGGGCTTGGAACAGGGCCTAACAGTACCTCTTAGTCAATGTCGGCTATTATCCTTACTGTCTAGTCTTGTGCTTCCAAAAGTGTATTCTCTCTGTGAAAAGAGGTTTGGGGAACCCTGCATGCACTTTTCCCCTCCAAAAGGCACAGTTGTGAGTAAGAACCATCTGTTTAATTTGGCATTACTCAGCAGTTTTATGTCTGACAGCCTCTTTCCACCCAACCCTTGTTAAAATCCTGCAGTACTGGTGTTCCATGGAACACTCTTTGGAACTGGGTTGTGCATAACAATCTGTAAAGCACTTCATTTACTTATTTATTTCAGAACGGCCCTGTGAGGTGGAAGTTCACTCTCCCCATTTTATAGATGGGGAAGCTGAAGTTCAGCAGGGTGCCACAGTCAGTCAGCGGTGGAGCTAGGACCCAGTCCAGGTCAGCTAGGCCCATTTCATGCTCTTAACAGTAAGCTCTTTTCCCCTCATCGCCCAGTTTTAGAAGCCCTGACCCAGGATATCTTGCTGAACCCCCCAGATCATTAGATCTCATACTCTTCTCTTTAAAAAAAAAAAAAAAAAAAAAAAGACTAAAGGTGGGAAGGAGGTGTGTGCAGCATGCACTCTCATGTTCTCACTTGCTCTCACAGAGAAAGCAGAAGCAAACCCACAGAAGCTAAAGTGACTCATCCAAGGCTGGCTCACCAGCTGGCCACCACCGTGGTCTTTTGAGGCCTGGCGTTTACAGCTGGTCCTCAGCCAGTGAACCATCCCCTCCCCAAAGACATCTACCAGCCTGTCTCCAGCACAGGGGGAGATGGGCTCAGGCTCCTGCTTCCCCTCCAGGCCAGCCATTCCTGTCCCTTCACCCTTGTGGCCACAGGAAGAATGACAAAGCATTACTTTGTTATCCTTCTGCTCCCACCTCTGCCTTTTGATGTTGCAAAGTCTATGGCACGGTGCCGTGGCCAGGGTCAGTCTGAGTGCCGAGGCAGGTGTGCACCTGATGTACACTCTGCAGGATTCCCTGCACTTAGCAGTGCCAAGGAGTTAGCAGAGGTGAAAGTTGTCCCCAAAGCCCTTCCTATAGCTAGGCCACTACTCAGCACTGCTGAAACTGCAGAACAAAACTAAACAAAACAAAACAAACCACTGCCTCCCACAATAAGAAACAGTAATTTAAGGTAAAGGAGTCACACAGTCCTGAATCTTAGCTCTGCCACTTACTAAGTTCTTCTATCTGTAAAATGGGCACAACAAGCAGTAATTTAAGGAATACTAAATATTTAAGTATTATGAGAATAAAATCTGATAACAGATTTTTAAAAACATTACCACAAACATTTAGTAATGCTGTTTTCTCCCCTGGGGTAGGCACTGGGGATGCAGAAGTGAATCAGACATGGCTTCTGTCCTCATATTGCTAAGACTACTGGAGGAGACTGAAAAAAGGCATGTGGGGCAAAATGGGTGGTCTCCAGATAACAAAAGCTTTATTATCATTGCCTTGTGTGGAGGAAAGGTAACCCTAGCTAAAAGTCTCTCCTTCAGGCTCAGCCTCTACCCGCCACGCCCAGGAACTTATGCCATCTAATGTCATGGAGTGTGTAGCAGTGCCTTTAAAAACATGAGCATGTCTCCATGAGAGGGAACCTTTAGAACTAACCTGACAAACACAAGGATAACCTCTTACATTTGTGCAGCACTTTACGGTTTAGAGAGCGCTTCAATGCAATTGTTTCCTCACCCCAGGTCAACCTAGGACAGATAGGTCAAATATTATTCCACTGAACAGAGGAGACAGAGGTAAAGAGGTTGGATGGCCTGCCCAACTTGGATTGCTAATTGGTGGTGGACCAGGACTAGGTCCTGAGCCCATTTGGCTCCATCATCCATATTGCACAGCTTCGCCAGTGCCCACAGGCTCAAGCCTCACATACCCCAGCATCAGCGGACCTGGCTTGAATCTCAGGGACTAAGCTAAATTCTTACCAAGAGTCTCCAGGAAGAAGCCTCTGGGCTCACAGCTCCCTCCCCACAAGGTGTTGTGTATCTACCACCTCGCTAAATCCTCACTCCTACTGCCAGCATCGGCAAGCTGCCTCAACTTCTGCGGGCACTGTCGGCTCTGCCTCTTGTGTTTATCTTCAGCCAAGGAATGGGGCAAGAGGGAGACTCTCTGTGCTGGGTCACCAAGAGACCGTCTCTGGGGAGGGCAAGGCTCTTTATTTCCTTCCACAGCCTGGATGATCCTCCTTCCTCTCCAAATCCTAACTGTTCTTTAAAGCCCAATTCAAGGCCTCCTCTTCTAGGAAGTCCTTTCCTCCCTGCTCTGCCCTGGATGCCTATCATGTTGATTGTGTGTATCCATTTACCACTTACTTATTGATCGTCTTATAACAGCTTTTGTAATACTTTCTTGTGTTAAAATTTCCCTTCTGACTCCCTAATTTCCTCATGGATGACAGAAACTAGTTCATAACATTTTCTGTATGTATCTCACCCAGCATCACTTCAGTATTTCACGTATCTTTAGCAATGAGCACACAGGAGCCTTCATTCACCCCCTGCCCTGGAGCACACCACTACTGAGCACCTCAGCACAGTGAGTGCTATGAAAGGCATGTGCGCAAACTGTCTGATGGCAGCAAAGACAGGGCACATGTCATGTGGCTTGGGGAGGAATCTCCCAGAAAAACTAACTGGAAGATGAGGTAGAGAAGAGTGTTCCAGGAAAGGAAGTGGTGCTTGCAAAGGACAGAGGGTGAAGGCTGCATTACCTGCCCATACAAGAAACTGGGAGTTCTTCAGCAAACTTGGAATGCTGAGTGAAGGCAGGTGGAGCAGTGGGCACAGATGAGGTTGCCCAGGCAGGCAGAGGCCTGATCCTGAGAGGGGTTTGGACTGTATCCTGAAAGCTATGCGCAGGCAGTGGTTTTTGTTGATGAATTAAGCAGCATGGGGAACAGCAAAAACAATAGACCAGAAGAAAAGTGAACTGGGTTCAAAAATGGCTTTCACTAAACTTGATATGTATCTCAATCCCTCCATGTCCCAGATCCCTTATTTTTTTATTTTTTATTTTTTTTGCGGTACATAGGCCTCTCACTGTTGTGGGCTCTCCCATTGTGGAGCACAGGCTCTGGACGCGCAGGCCCAGCGGCCATGGCTCACGGGCCCAGCCTCTCTGCAGCATGTGGGATCTTCCCGGACCGGGGCACGAACACGTGTCCTCTGCATCGGCAGGCGGACTCTCAACCACTGCGCCACCAGGGAAGCCCCTCAGATCCCCTATTTTTAAAGTAGAGGAGTTTCTTCACATCAGTGGCTCTTAAACTTTAATGGCAACAGAATCACATGGGTAACTTGTAAGAAAAAAAAAAAAACAGTTGATTCTTGGGCCCTTGTTTCAGCAATTTAGATTCAATAGGCAGGGCCTGGAAATGCAGAGCTGAAAAAGCCCTTTGTGTTGCTCCTCACAGAAAACTCTGAGCAGCACTGGACTAGTCTCTGAGGGTCTGGTCTCTGAGGGTCCTTCCCATTCTAATCTTGTCATGAACACAAGAAAGATGCAAGGCTGGCCAAACCCATCCCACTTCCAAATGCCTGATCTGCTCTAGGGAAGCCAAGGATGTCTAGGCACCAGAATGTTCTTCCCAAGGCCCATGTTTAGAAAGTTAGAGCAAAGCCCCCAGGACACCAAGTCTTGGGATACTGGAGACATCCAATATCTCACTCAAACCTCCTCTCCCTGCCAAAATCCAACTGGAATTAGGTCTTTCTATAGCATATACTCTAGCCTTTTTCCTTGTTTATCCAGCAAAGTGTTACGTAATTTCCATGGGCTGGGCCATGGCGATATGAACAGGCTCTGCCCTCAAGATCTTATAAATGCTGCAAATAACATCAAAAGAATCTATCTTTTACCAAGTATCTCTGAAGGGAAAGAGTTCAGAATATTGAGCTGGAAAGACCTGGATTCTAATCCTGGTGACTCTAGAAAATTACTTCATCCCTCTGAGCTTCAAATTGCTCACTGGTAAAATAGAAGCATTAATATCTTTGAATTGGGTTGTTGTGAAAATTGAAATGATGTGATATAGTGAAGGGCACAGGAAATGGCTGCGTCTAGGAAATGGTGATTTTTAAATTAACATGTCCTCTGCTGTCCTGGAACTTGTAATATATCCATATTCCTCTGTTTGACTTTCAGAGGCTCTCCTACTTGGTCCTAATGTCTCCAAATAGACTTCCAACTCCTCCCTTCCTGCTGGAGAGACCCCCCTCCATGAGATGACCCTGGTGATCCTACCATGAATCCTCAGTAGGCAGCACTGTGTATTAGGAAGAGCATAAAGGTCAGAGCCAGTCAGACTGGTAAGCAAAACTCACTGTATGACTTTGATCAAATTAACATCGCTGAGAATCTCTTTTCTCATCTGCAAGATAGATATCATCACCTATCTCATAAGATTCAATGGCAAATCCAATTAAAAAATGGACAAAGAATCTGAGTAGATATTTCTCCAAAGAAGACACACAATGGCCTAAAAGCACATGAAAAGATGCCCAACATCATTAGCCATCAAATGCAAATCAAAACCACAATGAGATACCACTTCATATCCACTAGGATGGCTAAAGTGAAAAAGACAGGCAATAATAAGTGTTGGTGAGGATGAAGAGAACCTGGAACCCTCATACATGGCTGGTGGGAATTTAAAATGATGCAGCCTCTTTGGAAAAGCCTGGTAGTTCCTCAAAAGGTTAAACATAGAGTTACTATATGACCCAGGAATTCTATTCCTAGATATAAACCCAAGAAAACTGAAAACATTATGTTCACACAAAAACTTGTACACAAACATTCACAGCAGCATTATTCATGATAGCAAAAGTCAAAACAACTGAAATGACTCTCAATTGATGAACGGATAAACTAAATGTAGTACAGCCATCAATGGAATATTATTCAGCTAAGAAAAAGGAATGAAGTATTGATACATGCTACAACTTGAATGAACCCTGAAAACATGCTAAGTCAAAAAGAATTCAGCCACAAAAGATCACATATTGTATGATTCCATTTATATGAAGTGTCCAGAATGGGCAAACCTATGGAAACAGAAAGTAGTAGATTAGTGGTTGTCTAGAGCTAGGGAGAGTTGAGAGATGTGGAGAATGATTGATAATGGGTATGGGGTTTCTTTACAGGGTGATGAAAATGTTCTAAAATTGATTGTGGTGATGGTGGCACAAATCTTGTGAATATACTATAAACCACTGAATTATGCACTTTAAATGAGTAAACTATATAGTATGTAAATTAAATCTCAATAAAACTGTTACACTAAAAAATGTAAAGAACTGAGCACATTGCCTGATGTAGTAAGGATGCAATAAATGGTAATAAATTTATTATTGTGCCCTTTCCTCTTCTTGATGCCACTCTAACCAAGGCCAGAATCACCTCTTACACTAATACTGAAGAATATGTCTAGCTCACTGAAAGGAGCCCATTTCATACTCAGTGAAGGGTCACAGGTGAGTTCTGAAGGCTAATATCCCAGGACGAAGAGTCTTACATAAATATATAACTCTTGGGGGACTTCCCAAGAGTGAAGTTCTTTAGTGAATGGATGTTACACTTGTCTCTCCAAGCAGAAACCACTGGGGGTACAGTGGTTAAGACTCTGTGCTTCCACTGCAGGGGGCATGGGTTCGATCCCTTGTTCAGGAACTATGATCTCACGTGCCGTGCAATGCAGCAAAAAATTAAAAAATATATTTAAAAAATATATTTATATACATATTAATATAATACACACATATATATATATAAAAAACTCTTTAAGTAATAAGAAAATAATGGCTTCCATTTACTGAGCACTTACTATGTGCCAGGTACTGTGCAAGGAACTTTACAATTATTTTCCTTGAAAGAATCATACAGGGCTGTTATTATTATTATTCTTATTTACTAAATGAAGCAGCTGGCACTTAGGTTATGTAGCTTGTTTCAGGTCATACTGGTAGTCAATGACTGAGCTAGTCTGTTCAACTCCAAGGCTTTTACTCTCTTCTCTATGTGATATCATGGCTTCACTATTTCTTCCTTTTATTTATCTATGTTTTACCCATTCTTTACAACTCAAGAAGTCTGATTTTCACTGATCTCCCTTTCCTCTCTGCATTCTAGTACTGTCTAGTCCACATCAAATTAGTTAACATTTTCTCTTACATAGTCTTTTGTGTTCTCAGATTGCTTCATGCATACACTCTTGAGCACTGCAGGTGTTCCATAAATACTTCTTTAGTGAATGGATGTTACGCTTGTCTCTCCAAGCAGAAAACAGGTTCTTGAAGGACAGATACTGTGTCTTATAGATCTCTTTAACCTTCATGTAGAGAACGGTCATCTAGGCTGGCCTATGGCTGGAGGGTTAGACCCCGCTTAAAAATGGTTCTCACAAACACCATGCTCTCTGCCCATAGACTGGAAGGTTTCTCCTTAAAAAGAGGACCCTGGCTCACCTTATTATACCTTATCATAGTGTAGCATGAGCACTGGCACTTTCTGTAGTAGGAGCTCAGAAAGGTTTGATGAATTAAAGAGAAGACTGGGCTAGCACTTAGTCTACTGGAGACACATCAAGGGCAGCCATCCCATTGGGATCCCAAGTCCATCTTCTCTCACTCCAAGAAAGAGAAATGGAAGAGCAGGAAGGCTGGCCTGGAACCTTAAGACAATATGTTGTTCGCCCTGCCTGTGGCCCTAGAAGCATCCTCTCTGGCCCAGGACCCTCCTCTGACCACAGACCCAGGTAGAGCTTTCCAGAGCCCATGTCTCACCTGCACACCATCAAAATCAAAGAGCTGGGCAAACTCTTAAGAATCTGTAACTTGTTCTGTTATCTTTTACTCTGTTATCTACAGACCCATCAACAGTCTGTTTGAACTTCCACTACTTCCCATCTCTCCTAACTCTCAGGGGAATAACATGCTCACAGGTATCTAGAGTCCCTTTGATCTGTCCTATAATTACCCTGATCTCACCTTCTCCTACTCCCCTGCCCCCACCCTGATCCTAACCAAAGCAGTATTCTTTCAGGTCCAGGGATCCTCTGGGCAGGGCTGGCAACAAGAGGAAGGAGTCTGACCTCTCTGCCTCTCAGCAAGCCATGCTACTTGGTTGGCTAAACTTGGTCCCTCTGTGCTCCCCATCTCTACACCTGCTTGCCTCTCCTCTGCCTTTTCTTTAAGATGTTAAAAGCCCGCAATAAAAAACAAATACAAAATGCTGTAATTAATAGCCAATTCCAAGCCAACCCAGCATCTCTACTAATAAACCTCAACACTTGCAAAAAGAACAATAAATTCTGCCCCTCTCTGGTTCTGGGGTGGTCTCTTATATATATTCTGTGTGTGTGTATGTATGTGGGTAAGTGTGTCTACGTATATATTTATTTTCCTTTATTTCCCATCCAGGGAGGGGCAGAATAATGAACTGCGTGCGTCAGGGAAGATGAATCTGAGATACTAGGGAGCAGTGCGGTAAAAAGATTAAAGTGTTATTATTGTTGGTTTTTTTTCCCCCATGGTCCATTGTGACAGCTCGACCGTCATCTGTAAAAAATGTCTCAGTGAGAGATAATCATCGGAAACTCAATAAAGCGTCAGGGGGAGCCTCAGCCCCCATCAATCACTGGGTGCCTGGAAAATTTCAGCCCTCTGTCTCCCTTCCTGCTATCCATATAAATGTCTCTAATATATTTTTTGTGGTGTGTGGGACCCATCCCTGATTTGGAACTTTTGATGAAAAAATATTTATACACAAAATATGTAAATCAGTTAAAAATCATAAGACTAGTTCTTTGACACCCCATCCCACTTTTTTCTTATTTTCATAAATGTATCGAATTTATTCTTTTTAATAAAACATGTCAACTAGTCTATCTCCCTCTCTTAGTTAAATGTATATATAGATTTGGAGGGCTAAAAGGATGGAAACAATTAACCTAACTGGCTGCTACACTTAATCTTGAAGTTGACCAAAAGGCCTGATGGATAGACAGTGCATTGTCCATCTTAGTGACTCTGTAGTGGCTGACACTGCTGAGAAATGACATGTAGAACCACTGGCACTGAAGGTGTGACAAGGCTCTGACAATGATGAGGAAGAGGCAGGGACATTATTAAAAATAATAGCTTGCCCAAACAGCTTTTGGCCTGGCAGATCCCCAAGCCTTCCAAGACTTCGGACAAGTCAGAGGTTCTGAGCTAAGTGTGGGGCACATACAAGCTGATATGGTTGCTGGGTTCCTACAAGGGCAGGAGACAGTTCTGCTGGCATTTGGCATCATCTCTCTGCCTCAGTTTCCTTTAGTGCCTACATCACAGGGTTGCTGTGAGCACACAGTAAGTATCAATAAACATAACCTGCTGCTGTAGCTATCATCATCATCATCATCTTACCTATTATTATTACCACTTCCCCCTGCTTCTCTACTCTGGAAGGAATCAGTTCCTGCAGTACCTTCTCCTCTAGGACTTTCAAGACTCCTCTCTGCCTAAAGGATAAGGTCCAAGAATCTTGATTTGGCCCCAGCCTACTCTCTTTAAAGCAGCACCTTTACTGCTCATTACCCTCTAAAATGAATCTTCTGCTGTACAGATGCTTCACCCTAACCAGTTGCTGCCCTGAAATATGTTTTTTCTGTTTTCCACCCCTGAATATTTTGGACATAACATACCCCTTCTCTGATCACACCCAATTCACATTTAGTTGCAGGCCCTTCCATAAAACCTTATACTTTGAGGCTCAAATATCATTTTACTTCCTGATGTTTCAGACAGAGATTCTCTTCTCTGAGCTCTGATAGTCCTTGTTATCTGCACCTCTGACTGGACCCTTGTCAAACACTGTCTTGGTCATGTCGTCAATCTTTATTGTTATTAATTATCATTCTTGCTGATACCTTATATGTGCATGATACCTTGTATTTTCGCAAATATTTCATAAGTACTTCACTTTGATCTTTATAATAAACCTATGGTATAAAAAGTATTATTCTCTACAGATGAGAAAATCAAGGCTTAGAGAGCTAAAGAGAACTGCCCAAGGTCACACAGTTAGGTGATAGCCAAGCCATTCCTTGGACTCTGAGATAATGTTTGGTTCTTTGCAGATAACAGTTTGCTACCGCTGAAAAGCATTTGGAAGGCTGTGACAGAGACTCTGAATGAAGTTTTATATAAGAGTATGATGAGGACAAAGATGATGATATAAAAACAGAAATTTACATTAATAGAATTCCTTCTATGTTCTACGTTTTAGGCTAGGGATAAATATACTACCCCTAACTCTCCCAATAACCTTTATTTTACAAATAAGGAGATGCAGCCTCTGACAGGTACAGAAAATTGTTCCAGGTGTCATAGCTACTAAGTGTTCTGTACACCCATAATACCATGGCTTAAGCACACAGATGCTCTAGGAATGAAACTTAAAGTGGCAATAAAAAAGGTCTCTTCCAGGGAGGAGAAGGTCCAGATGAGTTTTTTTTAAAGCAGTTCAAGCACAAGTAGCCTAGATCATCTACTCAAGAGTGGGAGCCTGTTAGAAATGCAGAAATGCAAAATATCAGGTCCTACCTCAGGAATACTGAATCAGAATCTTGGGAGTCGGGGTGTGGCAGGAATCTGTGTTTTAACAAGCTCTCTAGGTGATTCGTAGGTCCTTGGGAGCCTTATTACTCCCATTTGAGTTTGTCTCCAAGGGCGCAGATTCTCTCTGCTTTGCCTGGGTAGGTCTGGACATGCAGTGGGTGCTAGGTGTTAACTTATAGTGAACAGATGAGCTAGGGTAAGACTACTCCTTAGCATGTCCTGGGGAGACGGAGAAATTTTATAGAGAGCAGTTCCATTACCGCTGGCGGGGACTCCTAGCCGTCTCCTGAACTCCAGGGCACTTGTCCACTGGTTTGTGATGTACCAGCTTGCATCATCCTGTCCCCCATCTGAAGATACAGAGATGGGGAAGTCAGCTGGAGCAGGTCAGGACCTGCAGCCCCTGGAGCTGTGGGAAGAGGGCCAACTGGGCTGGTGGGGTTGGCCTTGGCAGGTTCAGCCAGGAAAGTCAGGCCCTCTACCCCCAGAAGGGCCCTGTGCCAACCCAGCTTCTGTACAACTCATCTTTATACAGCCGCCACTTGGAGCTGAGAAGAGAAGCTGATTTATAGCCTGCTCTGGCCACGTTTCTGCCGTGTTTTATTGTTTTAATTGTCTATGTGGGAGGAGCTCAGAGGGCTCACTTGCATTTCTGACAGCCCCAGACACCCAATGTTTATAACAGTTACTTACAAGCAGCCAGCAGCATCCCTGACTGGGTGACTTGTTTACTGTTACGTCTAATCTACTGCCTCCTCCACCTGAGGATTGGGGCCCACCACCCATCAGCCAGCCACAAGTGGAACTCTCCTAGAGTGGGCATGGGTGGGGCTCAAGGCACTGAATGGAATGTGGTCAAGATCAGGGAGTGAGTTGGTAGAGAAGCAGCCGTGATCTCTTAAGCTCCCCTCCACGTGTCCCCTCTAAGTGCCTTGCTCAAGCTGTGCTCCCTGCTAAGAAAATCTTTTCTTTTTTTTCCCCTCCTCTTCACTCTCCAAAGTCCAGCTCAAATCCTACTTCTTCTAAGTACATTACTTGCTCTGACGATGAGCCTAAAGTTTCTAGAACCTTAGAAATCACATGGCTGACAGGAACCTTAGAGGCTATATAATCTAATGACCCTTTACAAAATCCCTGATGGGCGGACAGCCAGCCTCTGTCAGTGCCCCTTGAGTGGTGAGTTGCTCAGTACCTCCAAGGCAGGTTTCCTGCCTTACACTGATCCAAGACCCAACTCTGTACAGAAATTCTTCATCACATGCTACTGTGCTTTACATGTATTTATTTCTAGTCATCCAAACAACCCTTTAAGATGGGTATTGTTATCCCTATGTTACAGATGAGAAAACCTAAATTCAAGGACCTTAAGCCACTTGCTTAAGATCACACAGCTGGTGACAGAGCTTAGAGGACCCATTACTTCCTGGCACTGAAGACTGACCTTTCTCCAGGATACCGCTGTGCCTCTGAAGATGCCATTCTGAGAACTGGAGAGAATGGACAGAACAGTCAGACCAATAAGGCCAAGCATCCCTACATCACCTGCACCAGCAGACCTGCTCTCTACCCAGAAACACCAACCTTGACAAGAGCTGAAGATACAGTAATGTGCCAGTTGAGCAGGCTTCTTGCTAGAGCAATGCCAAATGTCAAACAGGAGAAGGGTTTCACTAGAAATGGGGCAACCGATAGCCAAGTCTCAGCAAAGAGGTTTCTTTCCTCTCTAGGCTGTGCCCATTCTGAGCAGGCAGAACGGATATAGAGCCTCTCTGAGAGAAACTTCTCTGATACCTTTTGGTCTCCTTGCCTGGATCCTCTTTCCTCCCCACACCTTAAATGCTGATACCCTGAGTGAAGGACTTGTCCTCCTATCCCTTCCCTTTAACTCTTTTCCTTAGGCAGTTTCAGTCACATTCATTGCTTTAACTACCAAGCAAATGCTGCCAGACTTCTTTGAACTACAGACCCACTCATCTAACAGTTCACCGAAAGCAGAACCCGAGGTGACAGATGGGTGCCTCCTTTTCCATCAATTCCCACATTCCACTGAATATTCCACCTCCTCCTAATATTTTTCTAATACCTGTTCTCTCCATTCCCAAAGATTTCTTTTAGAAATCCCCAGAAATGAGAAATGCATTTTGAGGGAGAGGAGCATGACTTCTCATCCAATTCTCAAAGGGATCCATCATCCCCCAAACATTGCTAATCTCTCCTCTCCAATTCATCCCCACCCCATCAGAATGGTCCGTCTAAAATGCTAATGTAAACTGAGCGTTCTCCTACTTAAAATCCTTTGATGGCCTTCAGAAAACACTATGAGCTCCCTAGAATTGCCTTTCAGGGTCCTTCCCACATAGAACCCTGCCTCCCTCTCTGGTCTTACTTCTTGCTATTCTCAGTACTGTGGCAGATGATTCCAGTGGCTGTCACCTATCCCATGTCTCTGCACGTGTTATCCCTTCTACCTGGAAAGTCCACCCCTCTTAGTCTGCCTGGCAGTCTCTGACACATCCTTAAGACCCAGTTCAAAGTCACTTACCCTGTGACACTTCCCAGATATCAGTCTGCCTTCAGATAGAGGGCATCACTACCTATACCAGTGCTACCTATATCCTTTGTACATCTATCAACCTTTGCATTTATCATTCTGCACTGTGGTGCCTGTTCACAGGTCTGTCTTCTTACTCGACTGGGAGCAGATCATATATATTGAGGGGCTAGATCATATATATCCATTTTTATTTATTCCCAGCATCTGGCAGAGTGCCTGACACTCAGTAAGTGCATGCTCAATTATAAATAAACAAAACTAATAAGCAATTACAACCGTAGAGTACTCTACAATTCACACATCACATACTTTATCTCTTCATCTTCACATAATACTGATAAGGTAGACAAGGGATATATTATGGGGGTTTAGGGAGGTCTTGCCAAAGTCACAAACTACAACTCACTCTTCCCTTCAGTACTGAGCACAGGCTGAACCCCACAGAAATATCTATTAGAAATTTAGTGAACTTGATGGACTTTGGCACTGACTTTATGCTTTGCTTGTGTTTTGAAGAACTTTGCTGAGCTTGTGACTTTCCTGTGAATTTGCCTAGACACACTCTGGACAAGGGGCTTGTACCTCGTCTTCTACTTAACCTCCTCACACATCCCCAAGTCAGGTAGCTTCCCATGAAAAAGTCAGTCCAATCCAAAGAAAAAAAGAACCACAGGATTCTTTTGTTTCTGTCTACTTCAGCAGTGAGAATGACCCTGAGCTGGGTACAGTGACTTGCATACAGTGGGCCATCAATAAATACTGGTTGAATGGATAAATGAACGAGGTATCTTTAAATGGAAAAAGGAAAGAAAAATATGTTTAAGAAGGAGTTAAAGGCTTAGACTGGTAAGGAGAGGAGAACCCTGAGACGATTTTAAAGAACTGTCACTCTCCAGGCCCGGAGTCAGAAAGCAGAGCGTATGAAGTCAGAGAGCAGAGTACATCCACACTGATACATCAGGGAAAATTGGCTGAGCTGCCAGAAAACTGTGGCCGGCAAAGGTAGTCTGAAATTCAAAAAAGAGAAAAAGCTACAGAGAGAGTTAGATCTCACAAGCCACAGAGCAGTGAGTTTATCAATGATTGTTGATAAAATTTATTATTTCAATCTAGAATTTATTTTTAATGGTTCTGAAACACTTAGGTGATTACCGGGTACCAGTATGGGTTCGCTAAGGATAAGACAAAACCACGCCAGAATAACCTAATATCCTTTTGGGAAAGGATTACTGAGCAACAAATTAAGACAAATGTTAAACATGTTTTTATTTCAGCAATAAATCAGAGAAAATCTCTTAAAATTTTGTGGACAGGATGAAGAAATGGAGGCTAGAAAAGAATGAAGTTTGGTGGATCTACAGCTGTGACTGTTGAGTAATACTTCTAAATTGTCCTGATCATGAGCTCCAGGGCTCTGTACTTAATAGAGTCCTGTAAACATTTTAATCAACGACTAGCACATGAAGTACATGATGGCAGGGATCTTGTCTAACTCACCAGTACCTAGATCAATGCCTGCTAGATAGGAATGTGATCAATAAAATTTTGTAAAATGGTTGCTGAATAAGTAACTGAATCCATAGAAAGCCTATTTGCTAACTTTGCAGATCATATAAAATAAGAAGAGATAGTTAATATTTTTATCTTTATTTCATGAGAGATACGCTAGCCTATTCCAATATTTTTGTTGTCTACCTACCTAGAATATAGGCTGGCTAGCAAAAGCTAAAAAAAATTCAGAGGAGGTTGATGAAAACAGGCAAAGAAATGGAAAGGAAGCAAGGAAGGGAGGGAAGGAGGGAGGAAGGGAGGGAGGGAGGGAAGAAGAAAGGAAGGAAAGAAAGAAAAAAGGAAATATCTAAAACATGGTTGGCAAACTACAGCCTATGGGCGAAATCCAGCCTGCTGCCAATATTTGTAAATAAAGTTTTACTGGAACACATCCACACACTCTCATTTGTGTATTGTGTTCTGCGCTACAGTGGCCAAGCTGAGTAGTCACAGCTAAGACCAACTGGCCCACAAGGCTTAAAATGTTTACTATCTGGCACTTTCCAGAAGAAGTTTGCTGACCACTGATCTAGAATGTGGAATATGAGGATCAACCTGGAAAGCTGAACTATTAGAACACAAAGGTACAAAACGTGAAAGGCACGGGTGGGGACTGGTGTGACAGCAGAGGTTGGATTAGACGGCTTCACAGTTCTGAGATTCTGTGAAATCAAAAATGCTTACTGGACCCTGTTGGGATCCCAAGAACAGATAAGAAGGCACTCAAATAATCCCTTCCCTTCTACCTGGCCCTGCCCTCTCAGCAAATGCTCCTCCTTGCTTTTTGGTGAGAGCACCTGAACAGAAGACAGAGCTGAGGGTGGCAATGCTATGTCTTAGTGAGGAGAGGACAGCCTATAAGGTGAGTCCCCACACATCAGGCTGCAAATATAGGGCAAGTTTGGTACTCATGAAATTCTCCTCTGTTGGAAACAAAGTGAACATGATTCCCCCAGCTCAGTGGGGAATCCAAGGAGGCATAGGTCAAGGCCTGAACATGGAACTGTCAGCTGACGAGGAAAGAAAAGACATATGAGCAGATCAGAGTTCAAATAACCACATAAAGGGCCAAGATTTAGAGAACATTCAAAAGAGCAGCTGAGGGCAGGTTGCAGCAAAAGTTCCATGGAGGATCTAGTCACAGCAAGCGAGCTTGATAAAAGGAGCAGGTTCAGAGAGGTGGAGAGGCAGGGGGAGGGCAACTTCACACTGCAACTGGGTAGCAATGCTCTGATGCTCTTGACATTTCTCTCAGGCTGCTGATTTGAGAAACCTTGCTGGGGCAGCAATGACACCTCTGCCCTAGGCTACCACACCCACGTCAGTCTGGTAGCCTTGCTGACAGCTCTGAGGGCTGAGCACACTGCTTCCCTCTGCTGAACCTTCCCTCAGGTCAATGTTCTGACCTTTAGGCAATCAGCAAGGCTGTCTGTCCTCCTGGCATTACTGCCAACCCTAAAGTAGCCACTGCTCATCTGCCCTGCTGCTGGAAAGGGAGGGGAATCTCAGCCTCTGTGAGTAATCCAGGATAATGGGCGGGCAGCAGAGCCAATCTGGACAAGCAAAGCTCAAACGTAAAATATTCATCTCTGTCTGCAGTCAAAGCAACCTACCCTCTTCTCAACCCTACTTTTGAAAAACTCACCAGAGGCAATAACGGACTAACTTGCCCAGGTACCCTTCAACGGACACGTGACCAAGCCCTGGTAGGTGCACACCGCCTCCTTCCTCTGAGAAGTCCAAGCAACCACGCACACAACACCCCAGGGAGGCACTGATGACCACCCCATTTTACAAGCACAGACAAGGTCCACTCTTTGTCCTGGGTCATTCAGTAAGTTGAGGGGCCAGTCCAGAGAGAGGATTGTATTTCACACAGAAGAGGGGAAAAAAACAGTTGAGGGACTTCTGAGGCTGAGGAAACCAGTGAGGCTGCTTTCTAGTTCTGGGGCAGGGCTGGGACAGGGTAAGTCTGAAGAAAGTAGAGGAAGAATAAATCCACATTCCACACAGTTGCCTTAATTATTTTATGGAAACCTGCTCCACTGTCCACTCATCTGAGACTCCACAGATTGAGGCACTTTTGGGAGAACACCAGTTAAAAGGTTCTTCTACCCCTCCACCCCGGTTATGAAATTGGGCCTCTATTTTATTCCCCAAGACTTGAAGTGACATAAATTATAGAGCCAGAGGGGACTGTGAAGGGCATCTGTTCCAAGCCTTCTGCGCTCTCTATGAGTTCCTAGAGGATGAGGGACTTGCAGGCTCTCACCCTGAGTTGCTGGTAGAGTTGGCACAGAGCACGGCTGCCTGGAAGCCACAGGGAGGAGAGATCTCAGAACAGCAGGGTAGCCCACACTTACCTTCTAAAGAATGGATTCCCTGCTCCTTGGCAGTCTTGTAAACACTGCTGAAATCATCCCCGAGGTTTGGGTCAGCACCAGCTGCAAGCAGGACCTGCACCACACTGGAAGAAATCAAAAAGACACCAAGTGTCAAAAACAGGAAAGGCTGAGGAAGTAGACACTCAGATTCTGAGGCATGTTTGGGGACTGGATCTGCCTCTGCTCATGTGAGTGGTACAGTGGAGAGAACATGAACTTTACGAGCATCAAAGACAAGGGTAGGAAAGTTGGCTCTGAAACTTTACTGGCTGAGAGGCTCTGGACACGTTATCTAACGCCTCTCTAAGGCTCAGTGTCCAAGACAATAAAATACGAAGTGTTTATTCATCAATTACTTATCAAATGCTTACTATGTTCTAGTCACTGTTCTAGGTGCTAGTGTCCATGCCCTCAAGGAGCTTACAGTCTCTTCTGGGAAGGACAACAAATTAGCATAAAATTACAGCGAAGTGTGATAAAGGCTACGATGGGAGAAGTACCATGTATGGTGGGAAACTAAGGGAGAGGATCAAGAAAGGCCTCCCAGAGGATGTGGTATTTAAGGTGTTAAAGACTTGGAAGGCTGAGAAGCCAGATCTGGGTTGGTGAAGTGGGAGGACCCAATGCATTTACAAATCGGAGGCAAAAGAGCACGAAGCTTCACCTGAAGAAAGCAGAATTGGGGATTTCCCTGGTGGTGCAGTGGTTAAGAATCCACCTGCTGATGCAGGGGACACAGGTTCCATCCCTGGTCCAGGAAGATCCCACATTCCACGGAGCAACTAAGCCCATGCGCCAAAACTACTGAGCCTGTGCTCTAGAGCCCGTGAGCCACAACTACTGAGCCCGAGCGCCCAGAGCCTGTGCTCTGCAACAAGAGAAGCCACTGCAATAAGAAGCCCGCGCACTGCAATAAAGAGTAGCCCCCACGGAATTCCCTGGTGGCACAGTGGATAGGAGTCCGCCTGCCAATGCAGGGGGCGCGGGTTCATGCCCCGGTCTGGGAGGATCCCACATGCCGGAGCAGCTGGGCCCGCGAGCAGTGGCTGCTGAGCCCACGCGTCTGGAGCCTGTGCTCCATGACGGGAGAAGCCACAGTGGTGAGAGGCCCGCGTACCGCAAAAAAAAAAAAAAAACCCAAAAAACAAAGGAGAGTAGCTCCCTGCTCGCCGCAACTAGAGAAAGCCCACGCGCAGCAACGAAGACCCAATGCAGCCAAAAAAAATAAAATTAAAAAAAAAAAAAAAGGTAGAATTGGAGTAGAGGGTGTAAGAGGAAGAAAAGTGGGGAATGAGATAAGCCACTGAAGGGATTAAAAGGGAAGTGACGTGGCAACACATGCTTTTCCTCCCCACTTCAAGATATATACATTAAAAAAATACAAATCATATAGAAATATTAAATTGAAAAATGAAAGTCTTCCCTTATAGCCATCTCCTTAATCTAAATTCTAAGACTAACCACTATTTATAGTTTGGTGTGTTTCCTTCCAAATCTTTGCTATTAGAAGAATCACTCCTATAGCTGTGTGAGAATGAACTGGAGGGAGTAGGACAAGAGGCAGGAGCCTCCACAGTGAGGTTAAATTAGGTGAATTTATATAGCACCAAGTACAGTGCCTGACCCAGGAATACTCCATATATGTTAGCTTCCCTTCTATCATGTAATGTTCCTGCTAATACTTTCCTTTTTTTTCCCTAATAAAAAAAGGTTCGTGTTCACTATAAAAAAAACTCAGAAGATATAGCTAATCAAAAAGAAAAAAGTTTTAGAATATATAACATCTTTCCATTTTTTTCAATGTATGCACATTTTTATTTACCAAAAATTGGATCATATATAAACTCTCCCTAAACACACACATACCTCACCCCCCTTCCATGTCTTAAATATCTGTCTATCACATTGTTTTTAATGACTGCACAGTATTCTACTAAAAGGCTAGTCTATATTTAGCTAATCCCCAATGGTAAAACAATTAGATTATTCTTAATATTTCAATAACAATCTCTATTTCCTTTGCATAAATTCCTAACAGATGAATTTCTAGATCAAAAGTATAAGCATTTTTAAGGATTTTGATAAATGTTACTAAATTACCTTTCAGAAAGATTGTACCGATTTTTATTTTTACTATCAAAGGAAGAAGGATGAGAGCAACCGCTGTGCCTTTCTTTCACCAAAGCTTTTTCATTATGTGTTAATCTGGACACAGAAAATGGAATCACACTGCTGTTTCAACTTGCATTTCCTTGATTACTAGTGAGGCTGGACTTAAAAAAAATGTTTAGCAATCAGTTGTGTTTCCTTTTTCATGAATCACAATTATCAATTTTGTTTTTATTTTCAGGCATAATGTCCTTTGCCTATTTTTCTCTTAGCATGTTCATCTTTTGCTCACTGGCCTTCAGAACTATTAATACTTTTGAAGGCATAAATGGCAAGCATTAAAAAAAATTACTCTAGGGAATTCGCTGGTGGTCCAGTGGTTAGGACTTGGCACTTTCACTGTCAGGGCCCGGGTTCAATCCCTGGCTGGGGAACTAAGATTCTGGAAGCCTTGTGGCCCAGCCAAAAATAAATAAAAATTTAAAAATCACTCTATCATAAATATTAAAAAGCCAACCTACAATTTTAGTTTCTCTCCTTTGTTAGTTTTTCAATATCTGTAGCCAGCAGTATTGCTGGTTTTCCCTGTATCAACTGGTTTGAGTTTCATAACCTTCAACAGGCACAGGACCTGCCCTATTATTTGCTGAACGGATGAATGAATTTCAATAACTCCCATGCACACAAACACACAGTCCTCATAGGTAAGTCAAAGAACCAGAATCTATCTCCCACATAGATGGGGTTCTTCTACATCTGATCTAACATGGTCAAGTGAGCCTCCTGTGCCTATTCCCCTTACCTAAAAGGATCTTAAGAATTACCTTTTACAGGTAATTTATCTAGGATATGAATTATGATCCCAAAGAGAAATAAGAAGGGTCTCTAAGCACCTAAAATCAATGTCTAAAACTCAGATATTTAACTCACAGCAGAGTCTGTCAGGTTTTCACTTGGAGACTATTTGCTCATAGTTTACACATAATTTGGATTAAGACTGGCATTAGTCTTCCTGCTTGCCAGAAGATTAAAAGAGGGTTCAAAAAGGCTGTTAGAGATGGGCAACTACCTGCAGGCAGTGAGAAAAATATCTGATAGAAAGGGATGTAGTATGGTACAGAGGTTAAGAACGCTGGCTTTAAAATCGGAGACAATATGAACATCAACATGAATAAAGACATTAATGGATTATCACCCATTGGGTACACTAAGATTCCAAGAGTCCGTATTGAAAATAAATGAATAAGTCAATGGGAGAGACGGGAAAGCTCTTCTTTATTGTAGAATGACAAATAATAAATGTAGAACAAATGATGAAATTAGAAAATCATTTTGCAATCATAATTATCAGGGATATTAAGAGTATGTAGCTCAGATTTCCCTGGTGGCGCAGTGGTTGAGAACCCGCCTGCCAGTGTAGGGGACACGGGTTCAAGCCCTGGTCCAGGAAGATCCCACATGCCATGGAGCAACTGGGCCCGTGCACCACAACTACTGAGCCCGTGCTCTGGAGCCTGCAAGCCACAACTACTGAAGCCCGCACGGCTGGAGCCTGTGCTCCGTAACAAGAGAAGCCACTGCAATGAGAAGACCACATGCCGCAACAAAGGGTAGCCCCCACTTGCTGCAACGAGAGAAAGCCCGTGCGCAGCAACGGAGACCCAACGCAGCCTGCCCAAGTAAATAAATACATACATACATACATAAATGCTAATGAGTACTGTGATACTCCTAAAGAAGGTTATGGTATGCAGCACCCCCAAATTAAAAAAAAAAAAAAAGGAGGAGTATCTAGCTCATATGACTCTGTTAGTGTATGTAATGTGCTTGTACAGTGCCTGACATATAATAAGTGCTCAAAGAACATTAGTTATCATTACTATGTACCTGACCCCATAGCTGGGCTGTGGGAAAGTCAAGAGAAGTTTGAACTAAGACACAAATTGGGAAGACAGCATGAAATTTTATAACAAGTATAGGGAGACGTGGGTTCAAATCAAAGCTCTATCATTTACTGACTGTGATCTTGGACAAGTTACTATACCTCTGGGACTCCATTTCCTTACTGGAATAACAGATAATGATGCCTCCCTTGTAGGTTATAAGTATGTAAAACCACAGTGCCTGGCACATCAAAGGAGATCCACAAATATGAGCTCTCTTCTCTGTGTCCATATAATCTTAGTGATAATAACACAAATCTGGGCTGAAGTGGGCTCTAGATATATACCTAATCACCCCCAGGACTCATGCTGGCATAGCCCTGTGTTAAGAAGGCAGCTCTTGGGCTTCCCTGGTGGCGCAGTGGTTGAGAGTCCGCCTGCCGATGCAGGGGACGTGGGTTCGTGCCCTGGTCTGGGAAGATCCCACATGCCGTGGAGCGGCTGGGCCTGTGAGCCGTGGCCACTGAGCCTGCATGTTCGGAGCCTGTGCTCCGCAACGGGAGAGGCCACAACAGTGAGAGGCCCGCGTACCGCAAAAAAAAAAAAAAAAAAAAAAAAAAGGCAGCTCTTCTAGTCATGTACCAAAATGTTCATTGCAGCACTATTTACAATAGCCAGGACATGGAAGCAACCTAAAAGTCCATTGACAGATGAATGGATAAAGAAGATGTGGCACATATATACAATGGAATATTACTCAGCCATAAAAAGAAATGAAATTGAGTTATTTGTAGTGAGGTGGATGGACCTAGAGTCTGTCATACAGAGTGAAGTAAGTCAGAAAGAGAAAAACAAATACTGTATGCTAACACATACATATGGAATCTAAAAAAAAAAAAAAAGGTTCTGAAGAACCTAGGGGCAGGACAGGAATAAAGACGCAGACATAGAGAATGGACTTGAGGACACGGGGAGGGGGAAGGGTAAGCTGGGACGAAGTGAGAGAGTGGCATGGACATATATACACTACCAAATGTAAAATAGATAGCTAGTGGGAAGCAGCTGCATGGCACAGGGAGATCAGCTCAGTGCTTTGTGACCACCTAGAGGGGTGGGATAGGGAGGGTGGGAGGGAGACGCAAGAGGGAGGGGATATGGGGATATATGTATACGTAAAGCTGATTCACTTTGTGATACAGCAGAAACTAACACACCATTGTAAAGCAATTATACTCCAATAAAGATGTTAAAAAAATAAGGCAGCTCTTCTATATTCTGCACAAGTTGGCTTGTTTTAAAATCTAAGTGAGAAGGGTTTGTCGATCTAAACTCAAAGGGACATAATTTGGTTAATCCTCAGCTGCTGTGTCCAATCACCATTCAATCACACCCCCTCCCATGGCAAGCTGTCCCTCCAGGCAGCTAGTGTCACTAACTGTGCTACCTGGGCCTCTCCAGGTTCCTGAGTATTGATTCCATCTGTCCAATTTGCAGGCTGCAAGACGTGTCCAAGCAACCAAGTATGCTGCCCTTCGCCCCAAAGGGCAGACAGTGGTCTGGCAGGATGGGGAGAGGAAAGTGACTAGGCTAAGCCCTGGGGCTGCTAACCCAATCAAAAGGAATGGGCAATTCACTTCACAAACTTGGAGGACAAAGAGGGTGAGCATCCAAGCTAGTGACTCATTCTGCAATCCTGGAGAAGACTCCTTTCACTTTTAATTAACTCAAAAGGCAGCAGCCCCACTGTGGGGTATACCTAGGACTAAAGGAACTGTGGCTGCTCAGGCCGAGTGGCACCAAACACCTTACCAGATAGCTAGTAAGCTTTTTTTGCCCAAGAGCTATCTCATACTTAAAAAGCATCTAACCCAGAGTTCCACAGGGATCAGGCCCTTTTTGGAGAAGCCAGCCCAGATCAGGCTAAAGGACTACATGACTATGGTTAGCTCTGATGATGAAAAGAACTTCGTGGACCAATGGGATGTAGGAGGGTAGAAACAGAGTAGGAGGCTAGCCAGGTAAGAGAAAGCTAAGGCAAGGCTCATGAGAACAGGCTTAGCAGCAGGCCAGGCCCAGGGAGTGTCAAGAAGTTCATAGTCAAAACAGAGCCAAGGGCCAGAGACCAGGCAGCAGAGACGTGAGGCAGAGAGTAAAAAGCCAGGTCAGATGTCAAGGACTAGAGGCAGAGGGAAACAGCAGACCACAAAACAAGTAAGCAACCAGAAACGAAGAAACACACTGGTATCAGAGGTCAAGACAAGGCAAAAGAAGCAGACACCAGGGGCAGCAGTGAGGAGACTTCGCAAATGAAGAGATTTCTGCCTCTTTGACATTTTTTGCTGAAGCAGAAACAAATCCCCCAATTCAGAACTGTATCTGGGAGAAGGTTACGTACACAAGATGGTGAGTTGGCCCACCTGGCTGACAAGGGGACTACAGGATCTGACGGCACAAAGGGAGGCAGGTACTGCTATCCGAGGTGATCCACCAAAGGAAAACTAGAGCCGCCCCTCTGTTCTGGCATTGGCATACTGGCTGTCACTTGGGAGGTTTGGGTTTAGGTATCACTATCTTAAATTGGAGTAGCTGGTGCTAAATGGGCAGTGAAGTGTATGGACTAGGCCTTCATGGTCTTAATAGCTGGGTTAAAGGGGACAGAGTACACCATCCCACTCACTTATGTTTTTCTATAACACACTCAAAGGAACTATGCTGACTACTCCAGAGGTTCTCACCGGACAAAGGCTTACAAACATCAGCAATTCTCCCAGCCACCTCAGGACTTGGCCTCTGGTGGTCTGTGGAAAGATATGCCTACCAATGTCAGTATCAACCTCAAAGGCTAGAGATAATCTCCAGATACCCTACTTCCAATACTAATCTGGAGAGTCAGAGAATGTCTACAGCCCAGGAGGATGGGGGTTTAGAGTTGGCCTTTAGTGACTTGGCTCTGGTAGCAGTACTTGCCTTCCTGTGTGTCCATCAGAATCTACTCTGGTCTTATCTCTGCCCAAGTGAGCTGACTCACCAAAAAGACCGGGCTTTGTGAATACTGAAGGTGAAGGTTGTGAGGGATAGTATCCAGCTGACAGGCTGGCAGAGAAGCAGCAATAGGGCCGAGCTAGCCAGGCCAGGGATGGGGGGCACTGCAGGCCTGGAAATCTGGCTAATCAGAAATGGTCAGGTCTTAAAGATTGGCCTTAGATAGGGAGCAGAATGCAGGTCCAGAGCCCGAGACCTTGGTAAGAGTTACACATGTGAGTAGGAGTGGTGAGCTCTGAGCCTAGGCTGAGAGCTGTTTTCTTTCTGCTTATTTTACTGCCTGCTGATACAAGTATCTATTTTCTCAAGGGTACAGTAGGGCTAAGTAGGAGGAAGATAGCAGTCTAATAATAAGAGTTAGCATTTGTATATACCTCCTACATGCTAGGCACTATTTTAAATACTTTATATATACTAACATCTAATCTTCACAATAACCCTATGAAGGAGGTTAAACAGAAACTGAGGGATAAGTAACTTGTCCAAGGTCACTCAGCTGTAAGGAGCAGAGGTGGGATTCAAACCAGGGCAGTCTGGCTACCAAGCCCATGTCCTTATCACTCTGCTACATGGCCTCTCACTTCCCTGTGTTGACTCCCAGGTAGCTAACAGTCTGTAGAAGCACTTTGCCTCAACTCAAGTTTTAGCAACAAGGCTAGGATCAGGAAGCCCAACAGAAAAATGAGGCAAGGATATGAACAGTCAATGCCCAGAGGAGGAAAAAAACAAACAAACAAGATGATTAAGTATATGAAGAGATCCTCAAGCTTGTGTGTGATTAGAGAAAGGAAAATTTTTAAAAATGAGATAGCATTTTATTGGGAATTTGGGACTGACATGTACACACTGCTATATCTAAAAGAGATAACCAACAAGGACTTACTGTAAATTAATTAATTAATTTAAAAAAATGAGATAGAACTTCAAGTTAACACACTGGCAAAAAGTGAGAACGCTGAAAAATGCCCAGTGTTGGTGAAGACATGCGGATCTCAGATTCTTCATGCACTGCTAGGGGACAGACTGGAGCAGCCATTCTGGAAGCCAATCTTGTAATATTTGTCATGTTAAAGTACCTTACCCTATGACCCAGCACTTTGCTCGTGGGGATATGTATCTCAGAGAGATTCTTACACAGGTCTATAGAGGGCAACATGGGAGATGTTCACCACATATTTTGTGGCAGTGGGGAGTTGAGGCAATCAAGTGTCCATCACTGGGGGAACAGGTAAGTTAAATGTAGTAGACACATGCTATGAAACATGATGCAGCAGTCAGAAGCAACAGGCTGGATACACGTGCAGCAACATGAATAGATGATTTTTAAAAAGGGGTTGATTCCCTGCCACCTACTATTATTCATTAATTGAACTTGACCATCTGTTCTAAAAATTTATTCCTTCAGGGAGTCTCTCAATTGCAGAACTCTAATTCCCATGCTGATCTAGTGATCTTGGGGGCTGAAGAATTAAGGACCCAGTGAAAACAATTAACTCCCCGAAGTACACCAAAGGCCATCACGCAGGCCCCCCCTACTGGTTCAACTGGTTAGTGCTTATTCACCTTTAGGGCTCCTCAGTGACATAGTCACCGACTCAACTGAGGCTTCTCCGACTCCCAGCCCGGGTCCACACCCTCCCTCTTTGCACAGAATCCAGTACTTACTCCTGTGGAAGGTGGCCCTCACCATGTTATGTCGTTATTGCCTGTCTACTTTTACTTGCCTTTCCCAGTAGATCACGGGGCAAGAGCCATGTCTCAACCTTCTTTCACAGCTCCTTGCCCAGTGCCTGGATCACAATAAGTGGTCAACAGATGATTTCTGAATGACTGCACGAAAAAATGAAGAATGAATAAATGAAATAATTATTTTATTTGGTGAGAGATGGGGGAGAAAGGTGGAACGCAACTGTCTCAGCCCTGCCCAGCCTTCCCCAACCTGAGGGTCCGAACTGGGCTGCAGGCAGCTTAGCTGTGGAAAACTTCCATCTTCCTCTCCTGAGCACTAGGCCCTTCCTGCCCTCCACTAGGCAGTTCCCAAACAAAGCTGAGGAAAAGAACGGGAGGGTGGTCCCTAAGAAGCAGCTCCTGGGACTCACAGAACTCCCTTTGGAGCAACAGCCCCCACCAGGCGAGTTTTAACTTTCCGATCAGGTTTGTAATTAGATTAGATGTGGGAGCACACGTAGGAAGTTGGCTCACGTGGACCTTGATGAGCTCCTGCTTTCAGGACAGTGGGGCGTCACAATGCACAGGAGGACAGTTACATCAATTGGCTTTCTGCTCTCAGTGGCTGGAGGGGCTTTGGATCATCACATTGTTTAGGAAAGAGGGAGGAAACCTGTGGTGTGAGCTGAGGCCTAAGCTGGGCGAGGCGCGTGTCAAAGGCGGCTGGCGAGCAGCTGGAGTTGGTGAAGCAAGAAGGGCAGTGATCCCAGCTCCAGGTCGTCCCCACACAATGTGGAGCTTCAGAAGAAGCTCCTCCGACTCCTCCGCCCCTCTACCCCCCACATGCAAGCATAGGGTCACTGTGTCCCAAGGAAAAGACAAAGAGTTGACCTATTCTCAACCCAGAGCACACCTCGATGAGGGGAGAAAGCAAAGAGGTCACAGGTCAGGAGGTTTGCTGGAAAGTCAAATGAGCTATGGATCATTCAGTCTACTGGTTGGTCTACAGGCGGTCAGGAAAGCAGGGAGGCCCGACCAAAGGAACTGGCCTGTGTTGAATCTAGAGGTCCTGTGGTGTAGAGGCATGAGCTTGGTGGGGGGCAGGATGGGAAGGCAGTTTTCTTTTCTTTTTTGGGGGGTGGGGTGCAGTTTTCTTTTTAAAGCCAGCTTCCTTGGGAAACAAACTAAAGATTAGGGAGGAAGCAAGGAAGGTACCTGTGTAGAAAATGTGCCCCCGTTTCCTCGAATGAGGATGTTATTTTGTTTACTTCCCTCAAAAGGTAAAGATCAATAATCATAATAAAGCAGCCACGGTGGGTTGAGCACTTTACATTTACTATTCCAGATCCTTATAACCGCTTGCAATGAGGTACTAGTCAATTTTACAAATGAATAAACTGAGGCTCAGCGAGATAACATGAGTTATCCAAGTATACACATTAAATAAGCACAGGAATCACGATTCAAATCCATGTGTCTGTCTGGGGCCAAACCCAGTGCACACTCCCCTAAACCACACTGGTTCTCACCCATCTGACCATCCATTAGTCTGTCATAATATCCCATAGTCGCTGGGCCCTAACTATGTACCAGGGACAGTGATATTTTCAGATGGTCATAACAGCTAGCTGGGATAAGAGGGAGTCTGATTCAGAGGGACAAGGGTCAAAATCAGTAGAGGGCTCAGACCAGGTGAGATAATTTGGGCAAGGCTTAAGGAAGACATGGCACGTTAAGCAGAGGGCCAAGGAATCGAGATTACCCATCACAGGATTTCCAGGACAATCCCAATTTCATATACTTAGCCTAGTTCTAAATACACTTCCATATCTTTCAATCTGTGGTTCATAACACACAGTCGCCAAACCGATGGGGCAGTGTGGTCAAGCCCTGGTTATTAGGGATTCTTTCCACAGTATAAGCTAGACTAGGCTCTCTCCAGGCAAATGATCCGTAAGAGCATGTTGAGGCTGGTACATCTCCTAGACGTACTATGCACTAGGCATTGCAGTAAGCAGTCTTACATGCATGTTAATCTTCGCAACCACCCTATGCTGAGGCAGATGCTATCGTTGTTCCTACTTTGCAGATGAGGAAACAGCTGTTCAGAGGTAGAGCTAGGTTTTAAACTCAGGCCCTCTTTCCAGAGCTCTTGTTCCTCACCACTCTGCCACACACAACTAGACTGTGCTCCCTAAAGTAAGGACTGTGCCTGGCCATCTGTTCCCTTGCACACAGGCCGCAGTACGGGCCAGTAAATATTCGTTGAATCAATTCACTTCTAAGGCCTTAACACTGCACTGTTGATGCACACATTGAGTTTTCAGTCAGCTCCTGGGCTTTACTTGCTAGTATTGCTAAAGTGGGTCTCCTAGGATTTTACAGTTGGTTTTTGGTTTTAACTGTAGACTGAAACACTTGTCCCTATTAATTTTTATCACCACAGATTTAACCATTGCTCTAGCCCACGGAGTTCTTTTTTCACATCCCTGACTCTTTCACCTAACATATCAACTACCTCTAAGCTTCATTTAATCTGCCCATTTGGTTGGCATTTATCAATGGTCTCACTAGAATCAGTGATATGACTAGTGAATAGGACAGACCCCTGTGGCTCACCAGTACAGTCTGCTTTCCAGTCTGATATCCATTCACATATAAACAATGAACCAGATCATTCACCATCCATTAGTTTGACCAAACTATTTGCCACATCATATTTTATTAATGTGGATATTATAAGAGACAGCCAAATACCTTGCTGCAACCCAGACACACCTACCATATTTACTGTATATTCCTGACCCACCAAGCTGGCACCCCTATTTATTTATTTATTTTAAACATCTTTATTGGGGTATAATTGCTTTACAATGGTGTGTTAGTTTCTGCCTTATAACAAAGTGAATCAGTTATACATATACATATGTTCCCATATCTCTTCCCTCTTGCGTCTCCCTCCCTCCCACCCTCCCTATCCCACCCCTCCAGGCGGTCACAAAGCACCGAGCCGATATCCCTGTGGCACCCCTATTTAAATAAGCACAGAGTGGGTCTGATGTCCTTAAAGAGGAGGTGCAGGAGTGGACCATACCACAGTCCCTAGAAATGGAACACCCTTCCCCAGGCTGCTGAACTGGATGAGTACTGGATGCTCTTTTCATCCGAACTGATCTTCTCCATGAAGACAGCACTGAACACAGAACCCCAGGATGGGATATAGCGCTGGAGAAGGGGGTGGGTACCCTGAGACTGTCAGTTTAGGCAAATGAGCTGACATCACTTTCCAGGGAGCAGTGTCTGGGTGGCCTGAGGTCAAGGCATGTGTCTGCCAAACTAGAAACGGGTGCATGCTGGGCTTGGAATATCATTACTACGAAACAGGATTATCTTGAGCAATGATTCTAAATGGGATTAGAAATGACTCTCTGTTACTCAGAGATAATCAACCACAGCAGCGGTGGGAGAGACATCAAGCTCGGCACACTTTTCTGGGGGCATGGTGCTGGCATTCCGGGCACCTGGCCAGCACGCTCACCCGCCCTTTCTTGCTGGGAAATACTGGGAACTGCTCTTCACTAGGCAGCTGCGGCCACCTGGGATGAGAGCAAGCTCCACATCAAAGTGCCCTGCTTTGGGGTCCCATGTTCTAGGCCCAGCTTCTTAGATGAAAAGGAGTGGAAAAAGAATCTCCAAAGCCCTACTGCTTCTGCATCACCCATCAGATACTGGTGAGAGGCAAGTAATACCCCCACCTCCATCAAAGATAGGCTTACCTGCAGGAAATTCACTAACTTCCTGAGGTCACCAATCAGCAGCAGCAGTGTTAATCATAATAATAATTAAGACACTACCACTACTACTATACTACTATTAACTAAAGTAGCAAACTCTTATCAAGTGCTTACTATGTGGCAGGCATTATTCTAAACACTATACATATATTTACACATTTAAAGTAGCTCAGCTTATTATCTCCATTTTATGGCTGAGGAAACAATCACAGATAAGTGAAAGAACTTGCCAAGGTAGATGACTAGTAAGAGGAAGAGACAGCTTGGATGTGAATCCAGGTCGTCCAGCTCTAGAGCTCACAGCTCTACCACATGCTAGACAGTTACAGCCTGAGAGGACCATGGTCCATGCTGGATAAGGCTTTCCTTTACCCTCACTGGTCTCCAGACCCTGCCAGTGCCCCCTACTAACTCTGGTACATCCCTACTTTCTTACTTTTATGAGCCTATGCTCACAATGGTGCTTATTCCAGAAATGCTGTCTTTCTGCTCTCCACCTCTACCAACCAAAATCCTGTCCGTCTTTCAAGGCCCACCTCATGTGAAAGGGCCTCCTTTCATGATTAACCCCTACCCCAGCACTCTAGGCTGGTCTTCTCTGGGTACTGACCACATTCTGCCTCAATCTGCCGTTAAAAGGAGGCTTGTTTTATCCCTTTTCTGAAAGCTTTTTTGAAGACAAGGAGAGTAGTTTGTCAGTTTTTAGATTTCTCAAAAAATCATCCAGCACATAGTGGGTCATCAAGAAACCCTGCCTGAATTGACTTGACTCCTGGTCTTGGCACCCCTTGATTCACTGCATGGCTTTGCTCCCTGCATCTTCCCTACCCAGGTAGTATAATCCAGTGGAGAGAATAAGGATTTGGGGTTCAGAGGGACCTGACTTCAAATCCTGGCTCCCCCTTTCACTTACTGGACAATCTTAGGCAACTCTGAGCTTCATTTTCCCTATCTGTAAAATAGGGATAATAATCCCCCCATTTTAGGATTGCAGTGAGGATTAGAGCCAACATGGGAAGTATTCGACATGGGCCTGGCACACAGAAGACACTCAGTCAACCACAGCCATCATCACCACTATAGTCAGGAGATCAGATAGCACAAAGCCAGCCTCCTCCGGCCAAAGGAAGCACCACTCTGCAGCAAGCAGCCAGGCTGAGAACAGGCTGGGGACCTTGGGAAGAGACTGTAGGCCTCCAAAGCAGGATAGACCTCCATGTTGTCAGGTCCCCTGGTACCTACATTAAAGCACAGGTACTGGGGTTCTCTACCTGCTCTGCCTCTGGCCAGCCAGCAAGGAAGAAGAGCCTCCCATGGAGGCTGCCCCAGTCCAGCTGCAAGAGAAGCATCAGCTCTTTGCTCTAAGAACACTTGTGGAGCTGTCGGCCACACAGAGAGGCCTGTAAAACCTCTCCTGCAGGTCAGCGATCTGGCTTGGGCTGCTGGGTTCTTAAAGATAGGATTTAATGCCCCCCCTCCCCTTAGTAAGGTGGAGGGAAAATAAGCAAATGCTAAAAATAAATGACTGCTATGAGAGGGAATTAAATGGTCTTCAGCCAAGGATGGCGGCATTTTAAAATTAACAAAGCCCAGGTACCACATCCAGGAAGGCCTTGGCAAATGCGTGTTATCCACTCATTAGCTCAGCTCCTCAGGGACTCCAGCCAAGCAGGGAAGGCAGTGCCGGGAAGCAGTCCTTCCGATGCTGATGAAATGCACCCCGGGAGAAAAAGCAGAAGGAGGGAGGGAGACTCTTGTGGGGAATTTCAAACAGTTCTGCTGGAGCTTCCTTCTCTGCCTGGCAGTCTCACTTCTCTGAGGCAGGGGCTTTCAAGGCAACCAGCAAGCCCAAGTGGACTCAAATCTGAACCTCCACCCACGACCCCACTGTTTCAGGATCTTTGGTTCCTGAAGCTCCACAATGGCCATGCTATTTAGGTGGTCCTCCCTGCGTGGCAGTCCAGGGACAAGGAAACCAAGAATGATGTGGGATGAGAGGCAAGCTCCCAGTCCTGAACCCTGCACTTTCTCCTCGCCATAAAGAACCATATGACACTTTGTGAGCCCACTGTATACCACTCATAAGGTGAATTTAGCACTATTCATTAGTAACTGTACTTCATGACATCACGAACCGTGTGAATCCACAAATCTTTATTCTCTACTAACAATCAGAATATATAGTACTCCAATGTAAGATACCATCAACTATAAGAATTCAAAACATTCCAGGTGACTATAAACAGTATGAATTCATTTTAACTCTACTAACAGGAATTCTCAGTACACCAAAGGTCACAATTAACAGTGAAAATGTAGAGAGATATGGTGGTTTTTTGAAAACTTTTTAAAAGTCTGTTTATTGAAGTATCATTTATGCATACTAAAATTCATCCTTTTAAATTGTACAGTTTGATGAGTTCTATGACCACCACTATAATCAACACTTAGAGTATTTCCATCACCCCAAAAGTTCCATTGGGCCCTTCCTCCCACTCCTAAACCCTAGCAGCCACTAACCTGATTTCCGTCCCTATAGTACTGCCTTTTCCAGACTGTCATATAAATGGAATTATACAGCAGGTAGCTTTTCATGTCTGGCTTTAACTTAGCATAAGGCTTTAAAGATTTGACCATATTGTTACCTGTACAAGAAGTTTGTTCTTTTTTTACTGCTGAGTAGTCCACTGTATGGATGTACCATAATTTGTCCATTCACCAGATGATGGACATTTGGGTGATTTCAAGTTTTTGGTGATTATGAATAAAGCTACTATAAATATTTGCATACAGGTCTTGTAGATGTATGTTTTTATTTCTCATGGACAAATATCTAGGAGTTGGTATTGCTGGGCTGTAGCAGCAATGATAAATGTATGTTTTACCTTTATAAGAAACTGCTGAAGTATATTCCAAAGTGGCTATACCATTATGAATTCCTATCAGCAGGGATGACAACTGTTCTGCATCCTTATCAGCACTTGGTATTGTCAGTTTTAAAAATGTTGGCCATTGGTATAGGTGTGTAGTGGTATCTCATTGTGATTTTAACTTGCATTCCCCTAAATGCTGAGTATCTTTCATGTGCTTATTTGCCATCAATCTCTTCTTTGGTGAAGTGTCTGCTCAAATCTTTTGCCTATTTTTTAAAAATTGGGCTATTGGGACTTCCCTGGTGGCGCAGTGGTTAAGAATCCACCTGCCAATGTAAGGGACATGGATTCGATCCCTGGTCTGGGAATATCCCACGTGCCGTGGAGCAACTAAGCCCGTGCGCCATAACTACTGAGCCTGCGCTCTAGAGCCTGTGAGCCACAACTACTGAGCCCGCATGCCACAACTACTGAAGCCTACACACCTAGAGCCCATGCTCCACAACAAGAGAAGCCACCACAATGAGAAGCCCGCGCACCACAACAAAGAGTAGCCCCCACTCGCCGCAACTAGAGAAACCTGCGCGCAGCAACGAAGACCCAGTGCAGCCAAAAATAAATAAATAAATTTATTTAAAAAAAAATTGGGCTACCTTTTAATTACTGATTTGTAAGAGTTCTTTATATCTTCTGGATACTATTCTTTTATCAGACGTGTTTTGACAGCTTCTTTTTTGAGGAATTAGAATACCATTTTTCTTCCAAACCACTATCCCCTGCATATACATGCTGATGAAGAAAACAGGACAGACTTAAATTTTCAATTTACAAATACCTTAGTGTCATTGGACAAAAGGTCAAGCAGTACTCAGTACCTGTTAAAACTCATGAGACTATTTTTACCTCTATGATGAGCGCCCAACCACCATTAGGCTTTAAAGAAAGCTACATCTGGAGAAATGGCTGTCCTATAAATAGCTTTTGCCCCCCAGGCTCTGCACCTCCCAAAGCCCTGTTCTGGTCCGCCAGGCTCTTGGAATGGTCAACAGTCGTCACACTCCATTGCTGGCCATTGTCCACTGGGAAAGGTAGGAGGCTCCCAATCCACCCCTCAGTGAAAGAGCAAACAGTGCGGCCTGTGGCTGCCTGGACATCAAAGTAGAGCAAACAGGCCCGGCAGGCCCTGCCTCTCCGCCTACACATCCTGCAAATGCCATCTGAAGGAGCATCCCTGAGGGGGTCATGACTTTCAGCTTGTCACAGCACACATCAAAGTTTGCACCACACACGAACTGGGTGCATGGGTTCGAATCAAGTTGCCCAAGAGCGGATACTCAGCCATTGTGTCCAGTTTTAATCCCGTGTTTTCCCAAGTAATTAAGCCTTCTTGCTTATGAACTTGTGACTAAGTAAAGCATCACTGAGAGGTTGTAACATCAAAGTGCCTTCCACCGTCTGTCCATGTTTAGTAAAATTGGATTTCTTTCCCTTCTTAAGGAAAAACTAATTGAATTTAGCTGAAGGCTGGGTATATTTGCACGAGCCAGTAGAGGCTGTGCTAAGTCACAGTGGTCATCCTGGGACCCTGTGGCTTAGCGTTTATCTGGGCTGGGTCAGAGTGCAACACGGAATGAGGCACCCAGACTCAGGCTAAACAAGTGCCTGTGGCATGAGGCTTATGGAGGGCTCACTGTGGAGAAGGGGCCAGCCCCCGCCAACTACTCCTCAAGTCAACACTACACCCAAGCTGTTACTAGGCTGGCAAAAGGATTGTCCTAGCAGAATGTTGGTAAATCTTTGGCAGGAGGGCTACTGAAGACAATGGCCATCACAATGCTCAAGTCCTTGATGTCAGCAGTCCAAGTAAGCTTCTTAAGGCAAAGGCTGTGATGCTTACTTAGTATCTGAATCCCCTTTAGCCTAGCATATCAGCACCTGACACAGTCTAGTTTTTAAAAAAGTCTGCTGGATGCATAACATGATAACATAAAGGTATGTCAGCACAAAGTTCCTCTCTCCTGAAGAACCAAAACTCTCTGTATCCCTTTTTTGCCCTGCTTGTCAGGAAACTTCAAATTAAATTCATACTCCATTCCACTAATTACCTGATTTACAGTGAGTACAGCCTGGTCCCATTTATGTAAAATTAGACACATAGATATAGATATGGATATAGTGATCAGTCTCTAGGTAGAGGGGATTCAGTTGACGGCTACTTTCTTCTCTATATTTTCTTTACAAAAACAATAAACCTGTTTTTGGAAAAGAAAATCTCTAGTTCAATCCTGATAGAATTATCTTTCCTTTTACCAATATGATTTCTGATCTTGATCCAGTTTTAACTCTCCTGTGTACATTTATATTTGTATTTTGATTTAAGTCACCTTAAACCCTTTTTGTAAATAAAAGGAGGGAATAAATTATAAATAAGTTCCCATGCATATTTTTAACATTTTGTTCTATAACACTGTATTTTCTGTTCAAAATTAAACAAAATAGCACTCTCTTTACTATTCAAAATTAAATAAAATAATAAATACATATATAAATAAAGGTTCACAAGAAGATAATCTCCTTAAGTATAGAGACTACTGTGTTCATATCCCCAAGGACTTAACACATTAAGCAGCCAGGCACTAAAGGCAGTTGAGGGTGAAATGACTGGGCTTCTCTCAGGATATCTCCTTTGAGCTTGTGGGCTGCCAACATTCTAAAGGAGGTGAAGGTTCTCTACTTTCAGCCTTGAATCACGGGGTGCTGTCCCTCTACTCGCCCTTGACCCAACCCATTTCAAAGGTGGTGGCATTTCAGGCTTGGCCAGTATGATTCCAGAAGGGTTTGGTGACTGATGAGATGAGAATCAGCACACTTCTAATACAGAAAAACTTACTGGCAGATTGTGCTGGAATGGACACGATAATCCTTCAAGACCACTCCCATGGCGCCTTACCAATGAGGCCTACCCACCCTGGCATTCCCTTTTACCAGATTCTACTTTTCCTTTTTTTCCATTAGCACTTCTTATCTTCTAATATATAGTTTACTTATGCATTGTATTTATTGTTTATTGTCTGTCCCTGCCTCTCTCTACCCAGGGACCACCACTTGTACAGAAATAAGCTCTTTGAGGATAGGGATATTTGTCTGTCAAGAACAGTGCCTGGCAAACAGTAGGTGCCAAACAATTTTTGTGATATGAATAAATAAAGCCAACCTGAGAGTATGCTATTTTCTATAAAAATCTGTCCTCACTGGGTACCGGAAGGAAGAGGAGGGCACAAAATAGAAGCTTAAAACACCAATAATTAGTTCTAGGAACCGAGTACATACAAGCCAACACTCTCACTTTGCTCAATGAGCATCACTGATTTGCTAATGGCCCTGGATAAAGACAGAGCAATCAGTTAAACCAACAACTCATTAGATTCAGAGAGAAGTGTCCTCAAAGCACATCTACTAGCTATGTGCTCACTGATTGGCAGTACTCTTAAGTATAGTGTTAATTCCTATTCTGTCTCAATGCTGATAAAACCAAACATAGAAGGGCACATACCCCCTCCCTTTTCTCCACCACGGGTTACCTCTTGCAGATGGAGATACCTGCAAGCTGGGAAAGACTGGTGGGTGGGGGTGGAGGCAGGGGAGGGGGGTTATAAGTGGTAGAATAAGCACATGTGTGTTTGTGTGTAGAGGTCTAATGTGAGCAGCAGAGAATAACATCTCACCATTTGTAACCTGTAGCATATACATTATCTCATTTGATTCTCACAAGAATATAGTAAGAATCTATCTGCTCTGTGGTGAGATTCAGTCCCCTCACCCCCTCTGCTTTGATACTATCCTGTCCACACTGCTCTGATACCACTGATTACACTATACTCTGTTTCTCTACCTGCCTGTCTTTTCCACATTAGACCACGAGCTCCCAAGGCCTCTGATTCCCCAGTGATTAACATAAAGCCTGGTTCAGAGTAGATATCTACCAAATGTTTGTAGAAATAGTTGATGTCAGGTGAAGAAACAAGGTGTTCATAGAATTTTGAAATTCAGCTAAGGGTCAGAGCCAGGACTGGATTCCAGGCTCTCAACTGTGGAACCTATTTACATTAATTTTTCTTTTAAAGACTATGTGCTTAAAGCTAAAGGGGCAAATAAGGAGAAAGAGTGCTGAGATCAAGTTCACAACAGAGCAGCAGAGACGAGAGAACTCTCAGTACAGCTAAGTCTCTCAGCCAGACTGAGGCAGTGCCTCCCCGACATTATAAAATACCTGTTTGGTTGATTTCCACCACATTTATGACCCTTCCAAAGGTGGCCAGTACTGGCAGATAAAATCCTTAAAGATCTGCTTGAAGGGAAAATGAAAACTTCCACCTCCCACCATCAATGTCAGTGGCTGTTACTAAAGCACCCAGTCTGCCTTCTTTGAAAGCATCTCTTTTTGCTCTTTTTCAATCAATTCTTTTGCATAATCACAGCTAGAGACTGCGACGTAATGGCAGCATCCAGCCCAAGCCCTGGATCTGGCAGTGGGAGGCAGCAGTGAGGTACAGTAAAACACACAAACTCTGCAGGCAGTCACACCAGGTTCTAAATTCTATCTGTGTGACCTTAGACAAATCACTTTACCTCTTTGGGCTTCAGTTTTCTCAGCTGCAAAATGAAAAATAATAATATATATCTTGTGGGTGGTTGTAAGAAGTAGAGATAACTATATACAAAGTAGACTGTTTCAATCTTTACACAACAGCTGCATGCTGGGGGAATGGGGAAGCATATAGGAAAACAGCAGGGCCTCCAATGAGAGGGAAGGAACACCCCCACCTGCCCTAGTTTATACCAGAACTTCCAAAGGAACAGCCCAATGGAGCCCTTGCTGGGGACAGTGACTGCAGACTGCTCAACATGGACAATGATAACGTAATCATAATGATAACTTACACAGGTACACTTAACCACTTACAACAGGCTTTCAAACATTTTGTTGCTTCAATAAAGCAAATGACTCGCCTAAGGTCACAAAGTCAATGAAGGATGGAGCTGCGATCCAGAGCTACATCTTCCCTCTCCACATCTCCTATACTTTCCACTGCGCCAGGTGTAGAACAGTTCCTTAGGCTGAGTCCATTTCCCTGCCTTTCAAGAAGACAGCAGGGGGACAGGCAAGGGTGGGAGAGTGTTCAGGATCGTGGTCTGCAGAGCTCTGGCAAAGGGAGCCCCATGTGGAAGGAGATCTCTCACCTGTCGTTTCGGTTGATGGCTGCCACCATGAGTGCTGTCCAGCCAAGTTTGTGCCTTGCATTGACATCAGCACCTTCCGACAACAGCCTAGAAAGAGACAGAAATATTTTCAGTATATGGCTTATCATGGACATAAGAGTGGAAGAAATGAAAAATCAATAAACAGGGAGGCTAGGTGAATTTGGAAATAGTTATAGGGCTTTGAGAACTAAATACCCATCCCAGCTCCTCTGGCCACTCTCCCTTGACCCCAGCCTTCTCCTACCTCTCTCCCTCTTCCCTTAAATGAGTTTGCCTCTGCTGTCATCCTCCCAGCCTACTGAGGAAAGAATGTGCCTTCCCCCCTGTCCAGAATGCTCTCTTCCTGCCTCTCTGCCTATTCTAAACCTACTTTCATATAATGGGATACAACCCTGGCTTGAGGACTCTCTCCCAAGTAGGCTTTCCTGACTCATCCAGTCCACAGATCTCTCCTCCTACCTTAGAATTCCCCCATGCTTAGCACCAAATGCCCAATGACACTTCTCATCTATGTAGCTCCCGGTTTACGGAAGAATTCCACTTCTCAAGTTTATTTGTATGGTCACTGTCTGGAAATTGGAACTCTGAATGCAAGGGAAGATGGAAAGAATGTTAGAAATGCTAGATTAGGTTTCTAGAAAAGTCCATATGAGCCTATTTGACTCTATATGCCAGTGCCTAGTACACAGTAGGAGCTCAGTAGCTGTTAACAAAAGTTTTTAAGTATACCACTAAAAGCCTGAATTCTGGGTCCCAGTAGCAGGGGGCCCTATAATGTGGGGGTGGATAGAGAGGAGAACGAAGAGAACCAACTCTTACTGAGCACCTCCTACAAGCAGGAACTGCCCCAGAACTTTACATACATGCTCTCATTCACTCTTCACACAAGCTTAAGGAGCTGGTATTAATCTCCTCTTTTCATGGATGAGGTAGTAAGTTCAGCGAGGGGAAATGACTCGCTGAAGGTCACAAAGCTAGTTAAGGGGCAGTACAGTGACTGGAACCCAAGTCAATAATGGCTCTGCAGCCTGAATCCTTCTCACCTCACCAACCTTCCTCTATACTGAACCTGACTCCATGTAACATGGAAGAGAAAAGACTAAATGGACTCCAGCAAATCAGCATGACATATGCTTGGCCCTGTGCTGAATTCTGGGATGGGAGTGTGGAGAAGACATGGGGTTTGCCCTAAGGAATTTAGTTGTGGAGGGAGGACTCAGGATAGCAGGAAAACAAAGGCTGTCGTGTGTGGTTTCCCACCATAAGTGCTGTAGGAGGCCAGGAAACAGGGAGACCAAAAGTCAAGTGTTTCACCAACAAGGCAGGAGCTGCTTATGAGGAATGGGCATTAGGGGGAACTGGGAAGCTGTCTACTCTTCAGTGCGTTCTAGACGAAAGGGCACTGGCAGAGAGTCCAGAGGCTTGGGGTTGAGTCCTAGCACCATTCTTATGCCATAATCTGTAGTAAATGCCCCTCTGGACCAAGCCAAGTCTAACCTCTGTGCTGCTGAGGTAAGCAGGTGATAAAGGCTTGGGAGGATGAAGAGACACATCATGTACTCATTCGTTCACTCAGCCTGTGCTGATGCAGGGAATGAGACAGGCACTGTCAAAGCCTGAGGGGAAGACAGACCAGCAAGCACGTCGCTACACATCAGACGAGTGCTAGGAAGGGGGCCTCAAGTTGCAAATGTACAACCAGGGAACCTAACCTAGCCTTAATGACCCAGAAGGCCTCTCAGAGGAAGTGATGATAGAGAGTTAGCAAGACAAAAGGGGGCAAGGGAGGGAAGGAGTGTTCCAGGCAGAGGTAAAGCCTCTCATCAGAGTAGAAGGCAGCACGGGGTATATGAGGCCCTGAAAGAGGTCTGGCACGACTCAGGCACGAAGTGCGAGGGGAAAGTGTTGAGAGAGGAGGTTGGGAAACCCTCTTCTCTCACCTCTAGTTTGAAAGGTTTCTTCTGGTCAAAGTCCTGGGCCTCTTCCTCTTACCACATACACTGTTAAGCATCCTTTATGCAGAAACAACTGTCCATAGCCAAAGGTGTTAAAGAGGCTAAGAACCCTGGGGATAATTTTCTGAGACAGAAATCTCTCTTTGCACAAAACCTTCCCTTGTTTAGCAGGCCAAGTGGTGCTGTGGAGAGCGCAAGTTTCTGAGAACTGAGAGACTGGAGTCTGATTTTAACTGTGATTCTGGTTGGATGGCTTCACTTCTCTGGCCCTCAGTCTGTAAGACCAGAAAATCAGGAAGGGCTGATGAGAGGTGTCTGAGGGAAAAGACTTGAACTATGCCTTGACGAATAGGAACAATTTACAGAAGAGGGAGGAAGTGCATGCCAGTCAAGACAAAAGACACAAGATACTATTCAGAAGCAGGGAAGGGATGAGAAAGTATACTCAGAGACCATCAGGTAGATCCATCTGTGTGACAGTTAGCAGCACAGAAACAGGCAGCTGCCAAGGTAGGCAGGGCCTACCACAGGGCCTCAAAAGCCAAGCTAGGAGGCCAAGGCAGTAGGCATAAACCTTTTTTAAGCCATGGACTCCTCTGAGGATAAATCATCAAAGCTGATGATTCTTTCCAGAAAAGTGCACAGGCACACACACACTCAAAAAAAAAAAAAAAAAAAAATCTTTCTTTACATACAATGCCCAGGGGTTCGTAGGTCCCCATGAAATCAATAGTGGACCCTAGGTTAAAAACCCAATCTAAAGGGTTGACAAATGCCTGGCATGTGTGTGCTATGGTCCTGCCCTCCTGTATCTCAGTCAGAAATCATGACTCTCTCTCAGCAGTTCTTTCCTATGGAGCCTTTGAAAGAGCCTCAGAATCCTTCTCAACACTGGTTTCAATCAGCTACCATCAATAAGAAGAAACCTATTTGCCATTCCTTGGACTCTCACCATAGGCAAGTGGGGTTGTCACTGAAGGTTTGGGGCAAAAGAACTTATAGAATTAACCTAATAGCTTAAGCAGGCTGAATTTGAAAGGAGACAGAATAGAAAATGGGGACAAGGAGACCAATTTGGAGGTTGCTGTAACACAGACCAAGGGAGATGAGCTAGGGCAGGGAAATGAGAAAGTGCGCATGAACAGAAGAAATGCAGTGCAGCCAGAATCCTTTATGCCTTTAGTGGGTCAGTGACCTGTGTTCCCCTGCCTGGGCCCTGAGAATTCTAGAAGCAGCACTCCTCTGGAGGCAGTGCTGAAGAAAGAAGATTGAGATGCCTCCTCTTCCTGCCCCTTAAGGGCTGAGGGTAGTGTAATAAAAAGAAAAAGATGAATAAAAGCCTTTGGAGCAAGTCAGACGTGGATTCAAATTCTGGTTCAGCTAGATAATGCTGAGCAAATCAATTCTGAGTCTCAGTTTTCTCACCTATCAAATAGGGACAGTAATCTCTAATTTGCAGGGATCCCAGCCCAGTCCCTGGCACATAGCAAGTACTCAGTACAAAGTGGTTTTTGCCTGCCACGCTACCCTGTTTCTATCTCTTTGAAGGAACAAAGCGATCTGGCCTCAAGTTGGTAGTGGCAGGTTGGCAAGTACCCTGGGATTCTAACACAGGGTCACATGGGATGACCTGGGTAGTTCAGCCAGGCTGGCTTCACGCACTCCTTTGTTCATTTATTCAACAAACATGCAAACACTCACTCTGTGCCTGGCCGCATACTGGCTACTGAGGAGGAGACGACTGAAGTTCTTGCTTTCCAGAACCTAAGCCAAGCAGGGTTTTCTTTTATTTTTTCTTTATTTATATATATATAAAAAATGTGCGTGTGTGTATTTATTACTTTTTTCCACAAATAATTGCATTTTAAAATTATTTATTTATTTATTTATTTATTTATGGCTGTGTTGGGTCTTCACTGCTGTGCGCAGGCTTTCTCTAGTTGCAGCGAGCAAGGGCTACTGTCGGTTGTGGTGCACGGGCTTCTCATTCAGTGGCTTCTCTTGTTTCAGAGCACGGGCTCTAGGTGTGTGGGCTCAGTAGTTGTGGCTCGTGGGCTCTAGAGCGCAGGCTCAGTAGTTGTGGCGCACAGGCTTAGTTACTCCGCGGCATGTGGGATCTTCCCGGACTAGGGATTGAACCCCTGTCCCCTGCATTGGCAGGTGGATTCTTAACCACTGCGCCACCAGTGAAGTCCATAATTGCATTTTAAGATATGTTCATACTGCTAATTCATACAATAATTCCACTTTTAAGTTGCTACTTAATGCTCTATGGCACATCCACCAGATTTCCCTCTCTGCTCTCCCAGGGATACCCACCCAGCTAACCTCCATCTCTCAGCCACCAAAAGCAATGCTCAAAGAACATCCTCTTACATATACCCTTTTGGACCTGTGTGAGTATTTTCCCAGGGCATGTACTCAGAGTGCAATCCCTGGGTTACAGGGTTTATATCACTTGATTTAACTAAATAGTGCCAGGGTCCTACAGGACAACTGCTCCATCTACCCTCCCACCAGCAGGACAGGGGTGTTCCTGTGTACCACGGACACTTGGCAGTAGCCAACTTCCTAATCACTGCAAGTTCAATAGGTGTAAAGGGATCTCACATTGTTGTTTTAATTTGCATGTCTCTGATTACTAATAATTTTGAGCTACTTATTATATGCACATTAGCATGCTGAGGTTTCCTTTTCTGTACACTGCAGGGTTTTCTTTTAAGAGGAGGAACTGCTGGGAGAGAAGGCTTCTCCAAACTTGCTATCCTTTCAATGAACAGTGTAGAAGGAGCACAGGGCAGAAGCAAGAGACCTGCATTCTAGTTCCAGTTCTGCCACCTCCTACTCTGACACCCCACAGAAGGTATATTATCTCTCTGAGATTTAGTCTCTTTATAGGTCCACTAGGGTTTTAAGAGGTGACACTGAAATCTGAAGGAAAGGGCTCTGCAAACCTGAAGGGATCATTCCTAGGAGGCAAATCTTAGTGTTTTTTAGTGAGACACCAGCTTTTAAGCCCTGCCCAGCATACTGGCCATCATTCTTTGCAGCCTCCTGGGGCTGAGGTGTAAAGGAGAAAGCAATGGCCCTGGAGTCCAAAGGCTGGAGTTCAAATTCTGGCTCTGTCACTTATTAGCTGTGACATGGGGGCTATTAATCCCTATTGTGCAAGGTAGTTGTAAGGATTAAAAGAGACACCACATGGCAGAATTCCATAAGGAGTGGTGGCATCTAGTAAATCAAGGAAGGACCAGAACAAACAAAAACATCAGTGATCCCAACTCCAAACAACTTCTCCTCTTTCAGAGCTGGGTGGGCCTCTCCCCCACTTCCGCTCTGTGTGCAGAGCAGTCCCAAAAGTTAGGATTTCACAAACCCAGGTCTCCTCCATTTCATTTTGTTGCTTTGCAAGTGAATGCCCAGCGGGCAGTCATTTCAAAGTCCTGGGCCAGCTGGGCGGGTGGATGCCTGCTGAGAGCAGCTGAAAGGGCCTCTGAGGCCTGAGAAAGCCACCCTTGCTCTCCCCTGTGATTTTCACCAATGGACAAAATGCGGCAAGTGAATTAATCTCTTTTAAAAAGAGCAATGCTTGTGACAGAGCATGGTGTCTCCGAAAAGGTTAGGATTCCATCATCCCTGAGATGATGAGTGAAAGGCTTAATGCAGGTTGCCACTCAGGGCAGAGCTGCCTGTGGCCAGGGGCTGAGAAGTGAGGGTGGGCACTGCAGGCCTTTCTGGGCTCACTCCAGACTTGTGGAAGCCCCTTCCCTAATGAACTAGGTCTCCTGCTTGGCAGGGCAGTGGTGGGTGACACTAAACCCAGGGTAGATGATGGAGAGGAGACCACACTAGCAGTCCAGAGTTGAATCCCAGCTCATGTACAACTCTCAGGCAGTAGAGAGGGGCAGGAAAATAAGCGAGAGAGACCTTGGTTCAAATGCAGGCTCTGGCACTTACTGGGTGGGTAGTCATGGACGAACCAGTGACTCAACCTCTCTCAATCTCGCTTGGTCTCCTCATCTGAATAACAGCTCCTGCTCTCAGAGCCTGTTCCAAAACTGTTAAAAAAAGGGAGAGGACTCCACCAGCCCTACTCCATATGTCATTCAGGGGCACCATGAAGAAACGAGACAAAATATATAAAAGCACTTGGTATGCGATAAAAGTGCTATACAAATGGAAGAGTCTATTTCATTACTATCATCATTTTCCAATGAGTGTCTACCTCATTTTAAGGAAGCAACAGAGCAAACTAGGATGATATATCCAAGGTGTACACAGAACTTGGAATATAAGTGCTCCAAATTTTCTGTGGATTGATAAATGGATGGTCTCAAATCCCCAGGCAAGGGCAGTGGTAGAATAAGGGTTCTCCAGCCCAAGAGCTGAAGATTTCCACATAAGAGTAACTAATCAAGGGAAGAAAAGCTGCTCCCATCTATCAGGGACCCAGGAGAGTCCTGAAGGCTACGGACCAAACAGGCAGCAGTGGTTACCTCTTTTGGGGAAGTGGGGGTAAGGGATTCAAACTTTCACTTCCTGCTATGAACTCTTCTGTATTGTTTGAAGTTCTGTTGCTGTTTTTTTGTAACAATAAGCATACTATTACTCTTAAAAAAAAATTTCTTAGGAAAAGAAGAACTTTGGACCTAGAGCTTATACTGAGTGAAGTCAGTCAGACAGAGAAAGACAAATATCATATGATATCGCTTATATGTGGAATCTAAAAACAAGGTACAAATGAACCAACTGACAAAACAGAAACTGAGTCACAGATGTATAAAACAACTTACCGTTACCAAGGGGGAAAGGCAGTGTGGGGAGGGGCGCGGGGGAGGGGTAAACTGGGACAGTGGGCTTGACAGAGACACACTACTACATATGAAAGAGACAACTAATAAGCACCTACTGGATAGCACAGGGAACTCTACTCAATACTCTGTAATGACCTATATGGGAATAGAATCTAAAAAAGAGTGGATATAGGTATACGTATAACTGATTCACTTTGCTGTACAGCAGAAACTAACACACTGTAAATCCACTATACTCCAATTAAAAAAAAAAAACAAAAAAAAACGAGAAAGAAAAACTTACCCTTTCTTCCTCCCAGAAGCCTTCCCTAAGACAGCCTTGGTGCAGCCATGGTGCCCTGTGCTAGCCTGTGTCAACAGCTGTCATACAGTTTCCTTGTCCTACTTTCCCAGTAGTCAGCATGGCCCCCTAGAAATGAGGACATGCCTTGTTTCTTGACTTCTGGTGCTGGCACAGCAGCCCACGCCAGAGGGCTCAGGGGTTGAACAAATGAATGCCTGTAGCACTTCCCTATACAAATCTCTCACCTATACTCATGTGCCTGTCTTCTTCCAAGAACTTAGGCTCCTGTGTATATGTGGAAGATGTGGGTGAGGAAAATGTCCTCATTCTCAGGGCTGAGGATGCTTAGACACAGGCCTGGGGCTGGAAGGCCATGGGTTCTAGTCATGGCTCGCTCAGTAACTAGCTGTGTGACCTGGATAAATCTGTCTCATTTTTCTCTGCAATAAAATAAGGGAACTGAATTAAATGATTTCTCAAGTCCCTGCCAGTTCTAAAATCTTAGGATTCTAAATATGTACAGCATCAAAACAGAAGTGAACTCCTGGCAGACACGGGCACCAGCATGACTTCCAAAGAAAAGTCAACTCCTCAGGCTTGCTGTTTATAGGAGGGAGGGAGTCCCAGACAGGGATACAGGACAGTTTTGAGTTATTATGGCTAACAGCTCTTCCACTCAGGGGAGGGAGGTAACACTTGGTTTTTCTTCCTTCTTCTTTATGACCAATCAATATAAAGCGGCCACTGAACTTCAATCGTGCATTGTTCCAACTGATTTCCGGACCCTTCACATGAACTGCCCTCAGCTGCAGCTGGGGAGGGGGCTGAAGGGTGGGAGCCCTGTCCCACCTGCATCAGAGGCCTGGAAGCAGTGAGCCATGCAGACTCAATCATAATTGCTATCTGGGCAACAGGGCCCTGGCTGGAGCCTCACAGAAGGTCCTGTTTACAGTAATAACAGCACCAGGCCCTGCTGTCTGAGCAGAGGCAAGGCGCCTGGGGCTAGAATCCACACACTGCCTCCATCTGTGCCTTATCTACCCGGTGGGTCTGGGCTGGGAAGGGTGGGGCAAGGGAGGAAATGCTGCTCTCAGACCCCAGCCTCGGCCAGCTGACTTCAGGCAGGTCCAGGTGCTCCAACTCCACAGACATGAGGCCTCCCTGGCATCTTTTGCTTTCACTGCTTGGACTGAGCACTCTCATTCAAGGGCTGGCTCAGGGCCCTGCCCCTAGGAATCTCTCCAGATGCTCTCATTCCCAGTGAGGTAGCCCATCCCAGCGCGGCCATATCTGGACTACTCCAAGGGGCAGTGGGTGGGCAGTGAGGGAGGAGGACTGGCACTTAGGCAGCACCAACAACAAATGAGGTGTGCTGTGTAATGTGCCTGCATGCTTCATAACCAGTTACCTCCTATTGTATAAAGTTTTAAAATTTCCAGATGTAAAGTAGGATCCACTGAGATCAATCTGTCCAATCCTTCCTTTTATACACACAGATATGGAGGCTCAGAAAGCACCAGCCTTGGAACAGACTGATGTGGATATAAGCCTGCACCTGTCTCTTCCAGGCTGTGTGACTTTGGGCAGGTCATCTTTACCTCTCTGAACCTCAGCCATCCTACTTTATCAGTCTGCTAGACCTACCTAACAAGGGTGCTGAGATGACCAAAGGAAATAATGTATGCGTAAGCACTTCCAAGTGTTAGCTATCATCATTACCATTGTTTTATGTGTTCAAAAGCATACAGCAGATGGGACTTCCCTAGTGGCACAGTGGTTAAGAATCTGCCTGTCAATGCTGGGGACTAAGGGTTCAAGCCCTGGTCTGGGAAGATCCCACATGCCGCGGAGCAACTAAGCCTGTGCGCCACAACTACTAAGCCTGCACTCTAGAGCCCGCGAGCCACAACTACTGAGCCTGAGTGCCACGACTACTGAAGCCTGCATGCCTAGAGCCCGTGCTCCACACAAGAGAAGCCACCGCAATGAGAAGCCTGCGCACCACAACCAAGAGTAGCCCCCGCTCGCTGCAACTAGAGGAAGCCCGCACCGCAGCAACGAATACCCAACGCAGCAAAAAATAAATAAATTTATTATTTTAAAAAAAGGCATACAGTGGAGGAACTGTATCAGAACTTTACTGAATACTGCTGGATTAAACAGAATAAAAGCCAAAGGTGGGACCATTCTTTGTCCCATCTTTCTTACAGTTTCTAGGAGGAACCTGGCACACATTAAAGTGCATAGATTATTATTATTTTTAACTTTTTATTTTGAAATGATTTCAAACTTACCAAGCAGTTAAAAAATAGCACAAACGCACAAAACTCAGGTATATCCTTTACTTGGATTCTCATTACATTTTGCCTCATGTGCCTTACCACTCCACTCCTTTTCTTTCTCTCTTTTTTCCTAGACCATGTGAGAGTTAGTTTCAGACATTATACCCCTTTATTCCCAAATACTTCAGCACATATTTCCTAGTATAAGGACACTCTCTTACATAACCACTAACCAATAATGATTGAATTCAGAACACTTAGCATTGATAAAATATTTTTATCTAATATATATCCCGTACTCAAATTTCTTCAATTATCCAAATAATTTTTTTAGCAATTTTTTTTATAGGGGATTTTATAGGGGATTGCTTTATAGCAATCCCCTCTCTGCCCCAGATCCAGCTATAATCCAGGATCAAAACTCGAATCAGGGACTTCCCTGGTGGCGCAGTGATTAAGAACCTGCCTGCCAATGCAGGGGACACAGGTTCGATCCCTGGTCTGGGAAGATCCCACATGCCGTGGAGCAACTAAGCCCGTGCGCCACAACTACTGAGCCTGTGCTCTAGAGCCCACAAGCCACCACTACTGAAGCCCACGCTCCACAACTACTGAAGCCCACGTGTCTAAAGCCCGTGCTCCACAATAAGAGAAGCCACCGCAATGAGCAGCCCGCGCACCACAACGAAGAGTAGTCCCCACTCACCACAACTAGAGAAAGCCTGCGTGCAGCAATGAAGACCCAATGCGGCCATAAATAAATAAATAAATAAATATATTTTAAAAAAAAACTGGAATCAAGCATTGCATGTGCCTTCAGTTTCCTTTCATCTAGAACAGTTCCTCAACTTTTCTTTGATATATATTCATGATATAGACATTTCTGCAGAGTCAGGCTAGTTTGTAGATTGTCCTTCAATTTGGATAACAATTTTTTTGAGGAACCACGGCCTATTATTCAACTATTCATTCCACAAACTTTTCATGAAACTGGTTATTATAGGACTCTGAGCAGGATACTGAGGGCAGTTTGATGAATTACGCAGTGTTCTTGTTTTCAAGGTGTTCACTGGATAGCTACACACCTGGCAAACAGCTAAAATACAAGCAAGGCACCATGTGAGTGTAGGGCAGAGCAAGAGCCACAGGGATGACTTCTTGGAGGCAGAGGCATGAGCTGTGCCACAAAGGATGGGCAGAAGCACAGATTCCCTTAATGAATTCCTGGGATCTTCTATGGGAAACATCTGTACTTCCTCAAGCAGTGTGTGCCATGGCTGAGACTCAATAAACAGAAAAACCAACAAGGTCAGAAAGAGGAGGGGGCGGTCCAGGGCACTCTCATCTGGGTACCTCACTCTCATCTGGGTACCTCTGGGATCTAAGCTATGTCCCAGTCAGCAGCTGCCTTGGTGACAAGAAGGCAAAGTCTGTCTAGGCAGTGAAGTGTGGGAAAGGGCCATGAGCGCCACCTACTGGCATCACGGCAGGCCTCTAGGCTGCCACAGAGGGCAGTAGGGCAGCTGGGCAGTTGGCTGGTTGATAGGAAGCTTGTCATACTATGGCAACGAGACACAGAAGTGGCTCAAATTTCTTAAATTGGGTTGGCACTTGGCCCACTACTGCTAAGCTCCAGAACCCTATGAGATTTTCAGTAAAGAATGGACTGTGCAAAGCCAACCACAGTACCTGGCCCTCTAGATGGGGAGGGACAAAATCTGGACTTCATTAATTCAGGTTTGTCCCAGTAACAAAACTTAAGTAGCCCCTTCTCCAACCAGGCTCTGTGCTGGGCACTGAGGGTACAGATGAATCAGACACGGATCCTGCCCACAAGGAGCTCGCAGTCTGAACTGGGGGTGGGGAAATGGAACAAGTAAGTACACAAATAAGTGCTTAAAGGATCACAGGTGTTCTGAGGGCTGTTTGTACAGGGTCAGTGAGCACACTGCATGCTTGGCTCTTCCGGTCTTGCAAAGCTCTTGAATGGTGGAGTTCAAAAGTGCTCATGTTTCTTGAGCAGCCTACTATGCATCAGGCACTTGACATTTATAATCTTAACTGGTCCTGTGATTAGAGGAAGAGCCTGAGTCATATAGAGAGAGGGTAACTGACTTGCTTAAGATCACATGGTCAGTTAAGTGGCAGCTTGGGACTGGACCCCATGCTCTCTCTACTGAACCACACTGCCTTCCAGGGCACATATTCCATCTTCTTCCCTTTTTTCCCACATTTACCCTGGGGCCAGCACAAGTATCTGATGGGACTAACCAATTGACAGAAAATGATAAAGTAGGAAAAGCCTTAAGTGAAAAGGAGGTTATCTGAGGGATAGAGATACTCTGATTAGTTCTGCTGTCTAGAACCTTCTCCCCTGGAAGAGACCCCTTCTCTTAGACTGAAGATGAGAAAGGCCAGATCCATCCCTTCTTCTTCGTGGTAGTCTCCATACTACCACCACCACTTTCACAGCTGCATGGCAATACAATACTTTAAAGTCGTCTTGGTTAAAACAAGCTTGGCAAACAAATCTAATTGGTAGGTTATAGAAGTACAGGAAGCCCCAACATCACTAATCATTAGAGAAATGCAAATCAAAACTACAATGAGGTATCCCCTCACACTGGTCAGAATGCCCATCATCAAAAAATCTACAAACAATAAATGCTGGAGAGGGTGTCGAGAAGAGGGAACCCTCCTGCACTGTTGGTGGGAATGTAAATTGATACAGCCACTACAGAGAACAGTATGGAAGTTCCTTAAAAAACTAAAAACAGAACTACCATATGACCTAGCAATCCCACTACTGGGGATATACCCTGAGAAAACCATAATTCAAAAAGACACATGCACCCCAATGTTCATTGCAGCACTATTTACAATAGCCAGGACATGGAAGCAACCTAAGTTTCCATCTACAGATGAATGGATAAAGAGGATGTGGCACATATATACAATGGAATATTACTCAGCCACAAAAAGAAACGAAATTGAGTTATTTGCAGTGAGGTGGATGGACCTAGAGACTGTCATACAGAGTGAAGGCAGAAAGAGAAAAACAAATACCGTATGCTAACACATATATATGGAATCTATAAAAAAAACCTAGGGGAAGGACAGCGATAAAAATGCAGATGTAGAGAATGGACTTGAGGACACGGGGAAGGGGAAGGGGAAGCTGGGACGAAGTGAGAGTGGCATGGACATATATACACTACCAAATGTAAAATAGATAGCTAGTGGGAAGCAGCTGCATGGCACAGGAAGATCAGCTCAGTGCTTTGTGACCACCTAGAGGGGTGGGATAGGGAGGGTGGGAGGGAGACGCAAAAGGGAGGAGAAATGGGAATATATGTATATGTACAGCTGATTCACTTTGTTATACAGCAGAAACTAACACACCACTGTAAAGCAATTATACTCCAATAAAGATATTAGAACAAAAAAAAAGAAGTACAGGAAGCCCTAGTTTTCTGTAGACTGGGCTGACTGCAAGCTTAACAGACTCTAGGAGTATAATGCAGCTGCCAAGAAAGCTAATGCAAGCTCAGGCCATGTTAATAGATTCTTAAAATCTCTAAAAAGGGGATCACTGCCCTGCTCCTCCCAATAATGGTCATGCCACACTGGAATTCAGAAGGGGCACCAAAAACTTTGTGGCCACTTCATTAGAAAATGACTAGGATGAGGACAAGACTTGAAATCACAATTTAGAGAACCAAGGGTTATTTGGCTTGGAGTTCTGTCTCTTAATATTTAAAAGTCTGGAACAGGAAAAGGGAGCTGTGTAGTCCTAGAAGACAAAGCAGGGACCAAAGAGGGGAGCAGTAGAGAGCGCTAACTCCATAACAGCAGCCCACCACGTGTCAAGTGCTATGCCAGGTGCTTTCACAGTATTACGTCAGAATTCACCACGACATAAAATATAATACTTTTCTAATTACAAAGTGCTTAAGCTTACATTATTCCAACTGCCCAGAATGTCTTTCCACTGAGCTCCTTGTATCCAAATACTACCCATCTCCAGGCCCAGACTAAATGCCCCCTTGTCTATGGAGCCTTAACTTTTCATATGTACTAATTACAATTCTCTTACCAGACTGAAAGTTCTTTGAAAGGCAAAGGTCATGAGGATACATCTTTATGGTCCTCCTCAATGCCAAGTGGGGCATACTGCTCATGATGGGCCTTAAGAATGAATAAATGGCAAAGAAAATGTACAAATGGCCAAAAAACTTATTAAAAGATGCTACCAAGGAAATGCAAACCAAAACCACAACTAGATATCACTACACACATACTAAAGATGGCTCTAATAAAAATGACAACGAATGTTGGCAAAGATGTGGAGAAATCAGAACCCTCATATTCTATATTGCTGGTGAGAATGTTAAAATGGTTTAGTTACTTTGGAAACTAGTGTGACAGTTTCTCAAAATGTTAAACATAGAGTTACCATATGACCTGACAGTTCCACTCCTAGGTATAGATATAAAAACATACATTCACACGAAAACTGTACACAAATATTCATAGTAGTGTTATTCATAATAGTCAAAAAGTGAAAACACAAATGTCCGTCAACTGATGAATGTATAAATAAAATGTAGTATATCTATACATGGAATATTATTCAGTCATTAAAAGGAACAAAGTACTGATACATGCTACAACAGAGATGAACCCTGAAAACATATTAAGTGAAAGAAGCCAGTGACAAGGCGCCATATATTGTATGAGTCCATTTATTTGAAATACCCATATAGGGAAATCCATCGAGACAGAATGTCAATTAGCAGTTGCCAGGGTCTGGGAGAAGGGGGAATGGGGAGTGACTGCTAATGGGACTGGGTTTTTTGGGGGGAAATGGTGATGAAAATGTTCTGGAATTAGAGAGCAGCGATGGTTGCATAATCTTACAACTATATTAAAAAACCACTGAACTGTATACTTTAAAAGGGTGAATTTTATGATATGCGAATTATATCTCAAAAGGAAAAATAAAATGAATGAGTAAATGTTTGACCAATCAGTCTGCTTATCATTCAGGAGGGAGAGTGTGCCTCATACCTAGAGGTGCCTAACTGAGGGCTGGATGTTGCCCATCAGAGAACCTAAAGAGGAGACATGAATACTGGACAGGAAGTGAGGCTGGAGACAAAAGTGCCTTGGGTCCTAACAGACCCATTCGGGGGCTGTACCTGAGTCCCAGTTGGCCCTGGGAAGGATACTGCTCTGCCTGCTGGACTCTGAACCCCTGGGAATTTCAGGGGCCTCCTCCAATTGTTTGTGCTTTACATTCGGTCCCTGCTCACTATCTGCAAAAGCTGGTCAAATACACAGACTTCCCGGGAGGCCTGGGTGCTATCCTCGCAAACAAAAGGGCATTGAGATGGAAGCCTCAGCTCAGCCTCAGAGAGGGATTCTTATGCAGCCTTCCTGGGCCTCCCATCCACATGAATGGAGGATCCTGGAGACCAGTCAGCCTGCCCAGCTGCTGTACCCTCCTGCTGCGTAGACTCTGGAGAATAAACAAGGTTTTATTCAACCAGTCAATCAACTGGCCAGACTCTGTACTGTGTGCTTTCTGAGTGCCCAGTCAGCCTTGTGTGACTAGCTATGGTGAAGGCAGGAGGAGATGCCATCTACCTGGCTGTGACAGCATGGCCTGGGTGAGGAGACACACGCATGAAGCAACTGAGGAGAAAGACAATGAGGTGAAAACTAAACATGATACCATTTGGCTCAGACTTTAAGGCTGTGGAAATGTTGATAAGAAAGATCAACATGGGCTGGAACTAGCAGTGAACTGCAGTGAGAAAAGCACATACTTTGCATTCACATGGGACTCGGTTTAAATCACAGCTCTACTTCTTACAAGCTGTAGGGTAGTAGGCACTAAATCTGTCTGAGCTTCAAGTGGAAAATGATTATAACGCAATCTGTTTTGCAATACTGCAGCAAAGAATGAAGGTAATACATATACAGTATCTGGTACTCTGCCTCACATAGAGTGGGTATCTAATAAATGGCAGCTATTATTATTAGGGAGGGTGAGCTTTCTGGAAAAGGAAGGGCTTGAAGGGGGCAATGAACCACGAACAGGATCTAGATAGGGGTGTGAGGAGAACAGGGGTAGAGTTGGAAGTGCTACAAAGGCTCACAGGTAGGAAGAAGTAAGCTGTGTGTTTAGGGCTAGAGAAGCCAGTTCTGACTGGAATGGGGGTTCTTGGGACAGAGGGGAGCCGGCTTGGCTGGGAGGAATGCAGGGGTGGGGTGGGGCCTGTCAATGAAGAGCAGAGTTGAGGGCAGGACAGATAAGGGATCTAGATTTGACATTTATCTTCAGGAACCTTATAGACTCCCAGTAAGGCAGACTGAAATGGTTCTCCGTTGAGCTACAAAATATCTCCCTGAGCCTGGAAAAGTGCTGGGAGGAAACTGTGACCCAGGCAAGCTCCATTCTGCTTCCGGCCTCATGGCCTCCTCATCTGTAAAATGAAGTGGTGGGTCACTTCCAAGGGGGCGACTTTGGGTAAATTACTCAAACAATCCAAATTTCTGTTTCATCATCTATGAAATGGGGCTATACTACTTACACAGTTTTAAGGATTTAGTGATTTAAGTCTCACGTAATGCTTATCTCTAAAAAGGCATTCAATAAACATTGGTCACTATTAGTAATAGTTAATAATGTTATTAAAATATTATTATTTTATGTGCTTTATAATATACATATACAATGAATATATGTAAAAAATATACAAAAGTATGCTGTCAAAGTAATATGCTACAAACATTAAACAAAACTCTGAATATACATGGGTTCTAAAAAAATGTAGTAAAACTAAGCATGATAGGCTGGGTGCCTTTCTGCTCCACCTTAATATCCATTTACCTTGTGTTCATTCGCTGGGGTCTCTGAATGCACACTAGGAGCTTAAGAAAAATGAAGAGGGTAAAAATAGATTATCCAGAAAATCCTACCCATTATCTTAATTTATTTTGCTAGTTCAGGGGCAAACACTTAGTGTAATTAACAACACTCAAAAACAACACCTACTATGTATTGAGCACCTGGTATGTGCCAGGCACAGCACTCGCTGGTTTTTCTCATTTAATTTTCTCATTTAATACTCACAGCAAAGGTGTGAGGTAGGTCAATCATCATCCCACTTTGCAGATGAAAAATCTAAGGCTAGAGAGGTTAGGCTACTTTCCCAAGGTCACAGAGCTAACAAATGGCACAGGTGGGATCCAAACCTTGTTTTCTCAGACTGACAGCTGGGAGTCAAACCTTGTTTTCTCAGATTCTGAATTCCTTACTGACAGGATTCCTGCCAGTGATATGAAAACCTCTCCAGCAAACCCACTGACAGAGTCACAAGAAGAGAACCACTTATGGCCTTAGGAGGACTTTGGGCCTGGGACCACTGCTCCAAAGAGAGGAGAGGGAAGGAAGCAGGATGTAGAAGAGCCTTAAAGTTCGAAAGTCAGATTTTCTGAGGAGGCTTTTCAAACAGGACAGAGAGAGCAGAACTGTGAGGTAAATTGCTACAGTGAATATGGTAAGCCCAGTAACATATTAGTTTGACTATTTTTAATATTCTTAGATTTCTCTATGTTCCTCAGTTTCCAGGAAAACTCCACGGGAAAAAATCCAACTGGTTCCAGTCATGCTGACAGGATTTGTGCTATGACCATGACTGAGCTGGGACTTTGGAGAAGAAGCACTTGGGCCACAGCAATGGTGGTGGGGAGATACAGCCTGACAGCTGCCCCTGCTGGGGAGCCCTGGGGCACAGCAGTTTTGTGGTCTCACTGCCTCCATGGCTAGATCAGTGCCCAAGAAGACGCTGGCACACACAAGCTGGTAGGCACTCAGATTGGCTCCTAATGTTTCTCAGCAATCAGAATGGTTGCTGAAGAGGGCAGACAGCAGAAGCAAGAAGAACTACAATCCTGCAGCCTGTGGAATGAAAACCACATTGACAGAAAGGCAGACAAAATGAAAAGGCAGAGGACTATTTACCAGATGAAGGAACAAGATAAAACCCCAGAAAAACAACTAAATGAAGTGGAGATAGGCAACCTTCCAGGAAAAGAATTCAGAATAATGGTAGTGAAGACGATCCAGGACCTCGGAAAAAGAATGGAGGCAAAGATCGAGAAGATGCAAGAAATGTTTAACAAAGACCTAGAAGAATTAAAGAACAAACACCTAGAAGAATTAAAGAACAAACAGAGACGAACAACACAACAACTGAAAAGAAAAATACACTAGAAAGAATCAACAGCAGAATAACTGAGGCAGAAGAATGGATAAGTGACCTGGAAGACAGAATGGTGGAATTCACTGCTGCAGAACAGAATAAAGAAAAAAGAATGAAAAGAAATGAAGACAGCCTAAGAGACCTCTGGGACAACATTAAACACACCAACATTCGCATTATAGGGGTCCCCGAAGGAGAAGAGAGAGAGAAAGAACCCAAGAAAATATTTGAAGAGATTATGGTCGAAAACTTCCCTAACATGGGAAAGGAAATGGGCACCCAACTCCAGGAAGCACAGAAAGTCCCAGGCAGGATAAACCCAAGGAGAAACACACCGAGACACATAGTAATCAAATTGAACAAAATTAAAGACAAAGAAAAATTATTAAAAGCAACAAGGGAAAAACAACAAATAATATACAAGGGAACTCCCATAAGGTTAACAACTGATTTCTCAGCAGAAACTCTACAAGCCAGAAGGGAATGGCATGATATATTTAAAGTGATGAAAGGGAAGAACCTACAACCAAGATTACTCTACCCAGCAAAGATCTCATTCAGATTCGACAGAGAAATCAAAACCTTTACAGGTAAGCGAAAGCTAAGAGAATTCAGCACCACCAAACCAGCTCTACAACAAATGCTAAAGGAACTTCTCTAAGTGGGAAACACAAGAGAAGAAAAGTACCTACAAAAACAAACCCAAGACAATTAAGAAAATGGTAATAGGAACATACATATCGATAATTACCTTAAATGTGAATGGATTAAATGCTCCAACCAAAAGACAAAGGCTCGCTGAATGGATACAAAAACAAGACCCATAAATATGCTGTGTACCAGAGACCCACTTCAGACCTAGGGACATATACAGACTGAAAGTTAGGGGAAGGAAAAAGGTATTCCATGCAAGTGGAAATCAAGAGAAAGCTGGAGTAGCAATACTCATATCAGATATAATAGACTTTAAAATAAAGACTATTACAAGCGATAAGGAAGGACACTACATAATGATCAAGGGATCAATCCAGGAAGAAGATATAACAATTATAAATATATATGCACCCGACAAAGGAGCACCTCAATACATAAGACAAATGCTAACAGCTATAAAAGAGGAAACCGACACAGGAGCACCTCAATGCATAAGACAAATGCTAACAGCTATAAAAGAGGAAATCGACAGTAACACAATAATAGTGGGGGACTTTAACACCTCACTTACACCAATGGACAGATCATCCAAACAGAAAATTAATAAGGAAACACAAGCTTTAAATGACACAAAGGATGAGATAGATTTAATTGATATTTATAGGACATTCCATCCAAAACCAGCAGATTACACTTTCTTCTCAAGTGCACACGGAACATTCTCCAGGACAGATCATATCTTGGGTCACAAATCCAGCCTCGGTAAATTTAAGAAACTTGAAATCATAGTAAGCATCTTTTCCGACCACAACACTATGAGATTAGAAATTACAGGGAAAAAAAACGTAAAAAACACAAACACATGGAGGCTAAAAAATATGTTACTAAATAACCAAGAGATCACTGAAGAAATCAAAGAGGAAATAAAAAAATACCTAGAGACAAATTACAAAAAAAACATGACGATCCAAAAACCTATGGGATGCAGCAAAAGCATTTGTAAGAGGGAAGTTTATAGCAATACAATCCTACCTCAAGAAACAAGAAAAATCTCAAATAAACAACCTAACCTTACACCTAATGGAACTAGAGAAAGAAGAACAAACAAAACCCAAAGTTAGTAGAAGGAAAGAAATAAAGATCAGAGCAGAAATAAATGAAATAGAAACAAAGAAAACAACAGCAAAGATCAATAAAACTAAAAGCTGGTTCTTTGAGAAGATAAACAAAATTGATAAACCTTTAGCCAGACTCATCAAGAAAAAGAGGGAGAGGACTCAAACCAATAAAATTAGAAAAAGGAGAAGTTACAACGGACACCGCAGAAATACAAAGCATCATAAGAGACTACTACAAGCAACTTTATGCCAATAAAATGGACAACCTGGAAGAAATGGACAAATTCTTAGAAAGGTATAACCCTCCAAGACTGAAGCAGGAAGAAATAGAAAATATGAACAGACCAATCACAAGTAATGAAATTGAAAATGATTAAAAATCTTCCAACAAACAGAAGTCCAGGACCAGATGGCTTCACAGGTGAATTCTACCAAACATTTAGAGAAGAGCTAACACCCATCCTTCTCAAACTCTTCCAAAAATTTGCAGAGGAAGGAACACTCCCAAACTCATTCTATGAGGCCACCATCACCCTGATGCCAAAACCAGACAAACATTACCACAAAAAAAGAAATATTACAGACCAATATCCCTGATGAATATAGATGCAAAAATCCTCAACAAAATCCTAGCGAACAGAATCCAGCAACACATTAAAAGGATCATACACTACGATCAAGTGGGATTTATCCCAGGGATGCAAGGATTCTTCAGTATATGCAAATCAATCAATGTGATACACCATGTTAACAAATTGAAGAAGAAAAACCATATGATCATCTCAATAGATGCAGAAAAAGCTTTTGACAAAATTCAACACCCATTTATGATAAAAACTCTCCAGAAAGTGGGAATAGAGGGAACCTACCTCAACATAATGAAGGCCATATATGACAAACGCACAGCAAACATCATTCTCAATGGTGAAAAACTGAAAGCATTTCCTCTAAGATCAGGAACAAGACAAGGATGTCCACTCTCACCACTATTACTCAACACAGTTTTGGAAGTCCTAGCCACGGCAGTCAGAGAAGAAAAAGAAATAAAAGGAATACAAATTGGAAAAGAAGTAAAACTGTCACTGTTTGCAGATGACATGATACTATACATAGAGAATCCTAAAGATGACAGCAGAAAACTACTAGAGCTAATCATTGAATTTGGTGAAGTTGCAGGACACAAAATTAATGCACAAAAATCTCGTGCATTCCTATACACTAACAACGAAAGATCAGAAAGAGAAATTAAGGAAACAATCCCATTCACCATTGCAACAAAAAGAATAAAATACCTAGGAATTAAAAAAAAAAAAAAAAAAGAATGGTTGCTGAGCAGCTGAGCGCATCAATCCCCTCTCAACCACCCCTGCCCCGCCCCAACTCAGCTGTCACTGCTGTTAGAATAAGACAAAGCTCCTTACTATAGACAGCCTCCAATGCCTTGCAAGACCTGCTTATTCTCCAAGCTCCTGGCACCCCCCTCTGAGCTGCAGTCCCATCAGCCTTTTTCAGTCCTTCACACCTGCTGTTGTTCCTCCTGCCACGGGGCCTCTATAAACAAAAGTTCCTTCTGCCAGGAAAGCTCTTTTTATCCTTCTTCACCTAGGTTAATTCTTCCTCTCCTTCACTTCGGACTCAAGCTTCCTCTGGGAAGCTTTCCCTGACCAGAGTAAATCTCTCAGAGGCACTCAGGATTCTCCATACCATTCCTTTGCAGCATTTGTCACAGTTGTAATTTCATATTTGCATGATTAACGTCTGACTAGGCTTTAAGTTTCATGAGGTGAGGTCTGTACATTTTTGGCTTACCACTGATCCATCAGGGCCTAGCACAGTGCCAGCACACAGTAGGCACTATTTGTTGAATGAATAAATGACTGAACTAATTCACCATTTTTATTTTTTTCCTAGGGGATGTCAGTTCCTCCATTTACAGGTTTATTATGACTGTAAATAACTGTTAACGTCTGCCTAACTCTTACCATTCACCAAACACTTTTACAATTCTCAATAAGTATTTGTTAACTGTTTACATGAACAGAGATGAACAACACAGCAATGGTCTCCCACCTCCAAAACTCACAGTACTGTGAGAGAGACACACACAGAGAGAGAGAGAGAGAGAGACAGAGAGAGACGGAGAGAGACAGAGAGAGACAGAGAGAGAGAGGAAGAAGGAAACAGATGACCCATCCCAAAAGAGGGTGATAAGTGCTACCTGGAGGGCTAGGGAAGGCTTCCCTGAAGACGTGACACTGATGAACCAAAGGATGGGTAATTTTCTAGACCACAAGAGTTCACCTGCCTGGAACTCTCACGAGATCCTGGGAGGGTGGCCTGTGAAGTTATCTTACAGTCGAAGTCACTGAGGAAGTTAAGGGACTACCAGCTCAAGGCCATACAGCCAAGGACCAGTGGGGCCAGCACTAGAGGCTCAATCCCAGGGCTGGGCTCCCCTTCAGGGGCATCCCTCCTTCCCCCAAGCCACCCCAGTAAGCCCTGGCTGTTCTCTGCTCCTCGGCTTGGCCAACCACCTGACTCTGCTGGGGTTCTCAGCAGCTGACTGGCTGTTTCCACAACTCACCTACTCTCGAAGTTCATAAAAAGCTGCTAACCCAATCTTCCCCAGTTGCTTTCCATCACCAGGGAGCAAGCAACCAGAGACTCAGTAAGTCCACACCTCAGAAAAGGTGCCAGGCCCTGGACCACTCTGCAAAATTGCTTGTTTGGTGAAGGTCCACTTGAGCAAGCCCTGGTGTTTTAGTGTGTGATTTGGACCCTCCCCAAAGGGCTCAGTTTTTTTCTGTAGAGCTTAACCCTGAGAATTATATTTCAGAGTTCTCAGTGGGAAGCCCATTAACAAGATTTGGAAACTAAGATTCAAAAAGGGAGGGTCTATTACCTACTAAGGGTCATAGAGACAGTTACTGTAACAGAAGTGGAACCCAGGTCTTGTTTTCTTTATTTAATAATCTTCACTTTAATGCCAATTATTTATATAAGAGAACCACTGAGAATTAATTTCTGACAGTATTATTTTAAATAAAAAATATCATCTTTAAAGTTATGTGACGACGTTAACAGATGAGGTTTGTAATATATTTTAAATACATACTGCTCTTCTCTCTAAAATCCAAGCCAGGTATTTAGTGACAAATTCAGTGGCAAACTTTAATAACTTCAGTCAAACTTTAGTAACTTTTCTATCAGCGACTCATTCTGTCTCCTGAATAATAATGAACTTAGTAATTCCAGGGTAATGCAGCAACTAGAATGGTCTAGGTTTAAATCCTGTCTCTGCTGGCCTTCTTCCTGACTCTCTGTCCTTGTTTCCTTATCTATAAAGTGGAGGTAATGATATCTATCTCTTGGGATTGTTATAAGCATATACTTAAAAAGCTTAGAATTGTGCCTGGTACATTACAAGTATTCAATTACTGCTAGCTGTTATTTTTTTTAAACATCTTTATTGGAGTATAATTGCTTTACAATGTTGTGTTAGTTTCTGCTGCATAACAAAGTGAATCAGCTATACGTATACATATATCCCCATATCCCCTCCCTCTTGCGTCTCCCTCCCACCCTCCCTATGCCACCCCTCTAGGTGGTCACAAAGCACAGAGCTGATCTCCCTGTGCTATGTGGCTGCTTCCCACTAGCTATCTATTTTATATTTGGTAGTGTATATATATGCCTGCCACTCTCTCACTTTGTCCCAGCTTACCCTTCCCCCTCCCTGTATCCTCAAGTCCATTCTCTACATCTGCGTCTTTATTCCTGTCCTGTCCCTAGGTTCTTCAGAACCTTTTTTTTTTCTTCTTAGATTCCATATATATGTGTTAGCATACGGTATTTGTTTTTCTCTTTCTGACTTCACTCTGTATGACAGTCTCTAGGTCCATCCACCTCACTGCAAATAACTCAATTTCGTTTCTTTTAATGGCTGAGTAATATTCCATTGTATATATGTACCACATCTTCTTTACCCATTCATCTGTCGATGGATACTTAGGTTGCTTCCATGTCCTGGCTACTGTAAATAGTGCTGCAATGAACATTGTGGTACATGACTCTTTTTGAATTATGGGAACCCAGGTCTTCTAATCCTAAAAACCTTGTATTCTTTCTGTAACATTATGCTGCCTTCCAACATCCCAGAATTCAAAACAACCTGTGTGGGTTATACCCTGGCATCCAAAAAATGCTCTCAAAAAGCATCAAATTACAAGAGTGATGCCAGTTAGGCCTTGACTTTTGGCCTAGGATAAAGCTTTTGTTTCAACCTACTGCAAGCCACAAGAACATTTACATATTTACTGGTTAAGAGAGTCAGATGTTTTGGTTGCTCTGATGCCATCATTAATATCTTCCCATCAAGCCAAAATGATACAACAATCAATAGACAGACAGCCTCCCTGAGGCCCCGAGACAGCCAAATGTATTTACCAGCCAGGGTTTTTGTTAATTAGATAAAATCCCTGGATCAATATGCAGAACATTTACCTATACTGTAGCTAAGCACATTCTGGACACCTTAATCCTGGCACGTGGACAGCAAGCGCCTCAAGCCCCAAGCTGGGGCATCTGGGGACAAGAACCAAACCAAGCCATCAATGCAGAGCTAGAATAAATGTGTTTAGCCTTCAACAAAACCCAACCCTTTCTTCTTTCCTGTGTTGCAAATCAAACCAGACTTTTTCCCAAAGGTATCTAGTAAAAAACTTTTAACTGGTATGAAGTACTTTATTGCCTAAAACCATCAAACCAGAAATCAAAACAAGATGTCAAAACAATCTCTAAACCAATCATTGAGGCAGCATGCTATATATAGCGGGAAGAGTCAGAAAGACCCATTCAACTGCCTAGTTGACCTCTCCACTTGAATATCTCACTGAAACGTTAAACGCAGCATGTTCAAAACTGAACTCATCATTTTCTTCCAATCCAGTCCTCCTCTAGGATCTTCATCTCAGCGAATGGTAACAGCATCTCCACAGCGGATCAAGCCAGAAAACAGAAATTCATTCTTAATACCTTCTTCTCCTTAATCAACCATATCCAATTCTATTCATTCATTCATTCATTCATTCAAGATTCACATATTGAGTACCTACTACATACCAGGTACTGACACTGTTCTACACAACACCAAGTCCTGTCTAGCTTACCTCCTCCATCTCTGCTACTGACATCTTACTTCAAGTCACCACCTGCCATCATCCTCTCTGGTCTGCACTACTCCAGTCACTTTCAACCGGTCTTCTCCATCCACCACAGCTCTATCAATCTATTCTCCACAGAGCAGCCAGAGTGATCTTTTAAAATTACAGATCTAGATCATGTCACCATGTATGTGTCTTTTTCTCTCACATACACACACCTTAAAATTCTTCAATGGCTGCCCACTGTTCTTAGTAAAAATAAAAATCATTAACTTGGCCAACAGATCCAGTGTGATATGGTCGTTGCTTAACTTTCCAACTTTACTTCACACCCTCTCCCACTTACTCTCTAGAGTCCAGTCATACTGGCCTTCTCTAATTCCTTCACATCTCTGCTTGACTCAAGGCCTTCTACCTACTGCCCCTCTAACACAATGTTCTAGTTTTCTCTTCATCCTTCAGAGTTCACTTCAATCTCACTCAGATGGTTTGCCTTACTGACCACATACCCCCACCCCTAACCCCTCCTATACTCAAGGTTAGATTCCCAAGTGTCTTGTACTTCATTTTTTAAAGAGTTTTATTAAGATATAATCCACAGGACTTCCCTGGCAGTCCAGTGGTTAGGATTCCGTGCTTCCACTGCAGGGGGCACAGGTTCAATCCCTGGTTGGGGAATCTAAGATCCCACATGCCGTGAGGCACAGCCAAAAAATAAATTAAATAAATATTTAAAAAATTCTCCTTTAGGGCTTCCCTGGTGGCGCAGTGGTTGAGAGTCCGCCTGCCAATGCAGGGGACACGGGTTCGTGCCCCAGTCCGGGAGGATCCCACATGCCGTGGAGCGCCTGGGCCCGTGAGCTATGGCGGCTGAGCCTGTGCGTCTGGAGCCTGTGCTCCGCAACGGGAGAGGCCATAACAGTGAAAGGCCTGCGTACCGCAACAAAACAAAACAAAACAACAACAACAATAAAAACTCTCCTCTATAAAAAAAAAGGAGAAATAAAAAGGATATAATTCACATACCATAAAATCCATCCATTAAAAGTACACAACTCAATTGTTCTTAGTAGATTCAGAGTTGTGTGATCTTGACTACTAACCTCAGAACATTTTCATTAGCCCAGAAAGAAACTCTGAACCCACTAGCAGTCACTCCCTGTGCCCTCCCAACCCCAGCCTCTCCAGTCCTTGGCAATCACCAATCTACTTTGTCTCTATGGATTTGTCTGTTCTGGACATTTTATGTAAATTGAATCATATAATATGTGGTCTTTTGTGTCTGGCTTCTTTCACTTAGCATAATGCTTCCAAGGTCATGTTGTAGCATATACCTAGCAGTACTTCATTTCTTTGTACTGATAAATAATATTCCACTGTATGGCGATACTATATTTTTATTTATCCATTGATCAGTTAATAGACTTTGGAGTTGTTTCCCTCTTTAGGCTACTATGAATAATGCTGCTGTGAACGTTCATGTACAAGTACATTAATATACATGTTTTCATTTCTCTGCAGTACATACCTAGGAGTAGACTTGCTGGATCATAAGGTAACTCTATCTTTAATATTTTGAAGAATTGCCAACTGTTTTCCAAAGCAGTTACACCATTTCACATTCCCACCAGTAATATATGAGGATTCCAATTTCCCCACATTCTTACCAACACTTGCTATTATGTCTTTCTGATTACAGTCACCCTAATGGGTAAGAAGCAGTATCTCATTGTGGCTTTGATTAGCATCACCCTAATGCTAATGATGTTTGGCATCTTTTCACACGCTTATCGGTCATTTGAAAATCTTTTTCAGAAAAATGTCTATTCAGATCCTTTGTCCATTTTTAAATTGGGTTAACTTTTTTATTCTTGAGTTGTAAGAGTTCTTTACATATTCTGGATGCAAATCTCATATAATTTGCAAATATTTTCTCCTTTTCTGTGGGAGAGTCTTTTCACCTTCTTAAAAGTGTCCTTTAAACACAAATGTTTTTAATTTCCATGAAGTCCAATTTACCTAATTTTTTCTTTGGTTTCCTATGCTTTTGGTGCCATATCTAAGAAGGCTTTGCCTAGCCCACAGTCACAAAGATTTAATCCTATGTTTTCTTCTAAGAGTTTTATAGTTTTAGCTCTTACATTTAGGTCTATGATCCATTTTGAGTTAATTTTTGTGTATAGGTGAGGGAGGACTCCAACTGCATTTTTTTGCATGTGGATATCCAGTTGTCCCAGCACCATCTGTTGAAGAGACAAACTGTTCATCACTTTGAAGTACATAATTATAATTGCATAATTAGTCACCTGGCTCCCGGTTAGACTGTAAGTACCAAGAGGGCAGGAACTGTGCCAATCTTGTTCACCACTCTACCTCCAGCACTCAGTCCAACGCCTAGTTCCTAATAAGCAGTCATATATATTGGTTGAATTAAGTAATAATTCTATTATTAATAATGAACACTCAACAACTCTGTAAGTTATAGGTACTATCATTTCCATGTTACTTAGTCTTACAGAAGTTAGGCAACTTGTGCCTTGTTTTGCTGGTTCTCGATTTTTGACTTAATGTGCTCCCTCTTCACCTGAGAAGAGGGTCAGTGAGCTCCTCCAGAGCGAGGACTGCTTCCCCTTCCTCATTTTGTTGCCATCAACACAAATTCAGCTCAGGGCTAGGCACAATGGACAGGCTGGACAGATGAGTGACTGAGGGACAAATGGACAATGCCCTCCACGACCAGGTCCCTTCCTATCTCCAGTCTCTCCTGGCCTCAGGCTGTGATCCAGCAACACCAAACAGTAATTTCCCCTCCTCACCACACACTCTAGGCTGTTTCTTGCCTCAGTGCTATCACTTACACTGTTCCCTTTGCCTGGAACGCCTTCTCCTTCTATTTGCTAAGCCCTCCTGACATTTTAAGACTCTAATCTTTTTCACTAGGAAATGTCTGAGAGGTGTCATTTCCTCTAGGACATCTTCTCTGGTCCCCCAGGTTGATTAGTGGTATATCCTGGCCTCCTGTCTCAGCACTGATCACACTGTGTTACCACAGTCTTCCCCAGACTCCTTCACTGAGGGCAGGAATCATGAGTGGTCAGATGTCCCCTGTGCCAAGTATGCAACCCAGCATATGACAGGTGCTCAGTAAAATTTTGTCAAATGAACAAATGAATCCTGGAGAGAAAGGGTAGGCAGTCTGCAGTCCAAGATTGACACCATCAGACTTCCTTCTTTTAAAAAGCGCTTGGGCGGATGGAAACAACTGAGTTAAGCACTCAGCAGAGGGCTTTCCTGGTGGCACAGTGGTTAAGAATCTGCCTGCCAATGCAGGGGACATGGGTTCAAGCCCTGGTCTGGGAAGATCCCACATGCCGCAGAGCAACTAAGCCTGTGTGCCACAACTACTGAGCCTGCGCTCTAGAGCCCGCGAGCCACAACTACTGAAGCCCGCGCGTCTACAGCCTGTGCTCCGCAACAAGAGAAGCCATCGCAATGAGAAGCCAGCGCACCGCAACAAAGAGTAGCCCCGCTCGCCGCAACCAGAGAAAAGCCTGCGCGCAGCAACAAAGACCCAACGCAGCCAAAAATAAAATAAATAAATTAAAAAAAAACTAACAGAAAAAGCACTCAGCAAAGGCCCAGCTCCCTGCCGGGAGAAGGGAAGTGGGTAGGGGTATAGTCTTTCACCCAAGTTTGTTCGAAAGGAAATGTGATCTCCACTGGGAGAACAGGAGGCCTCACTTCTGCCAGCCCCGACAGCTCCTCACATGGCTCAGCTCGAGGTTGGACAGATGTGCCTTCAGACTGCCCTGTGCCCTAGGTTTCGGGTGAGTGGATCCTGAGTCCAGAAGCCAGGCTTGGGTTTGGGCTAAGCCCAGAAGCAGGGCCACCTGCTCATGCTGCTGACAGGTGGGACAGGGGCCTCAGGACTGGGCTTCCACTCCTGAAGAGCGAGACCTGAACTTGCTAACAAGGTTTAAGTGCCTTGGGGGAGGAAGGAAACAGTTGCCACACAGGGAGAAAGGAGGAGAGGACAATGGGAAGAAAAAGGGACCCAACCCTCCTCTGATATAGCCAATGGGAGTATGGAAATAAGACTCTGGATTGTCTACTTCAGGTTTGCTGAAAAGTCAGTAAAAAGCAGCTTTCCCCAACTTTCACTGTGCTGGAGAAGAGGATAAGACATGTGGGAAACCAGACCTTGTCCCTGCCCTGGGGAGGCACACAATCCAGTGGTTTAAGGTGAAGTCTAGCCCAAACCTTCTTAATATAAAAAAGAGTGTGGCGAGTGGCAGAACCTTCCCTGCCCCTTTAGCCAGGCAGGCCCATACCACAAACGATTAGCCAGCTCTACATAAAACAGGTCAACAGTGCCCATACTTCAGGTGGCTGTCCAGAGCTGTTGGCTTGCTGCGTGAGGATTCCTCATCTGTTCCTGATTTGGGCAGCATGGGAACCGCACTGGTTTTCCTGTTCATGGGCTGAGTGCCTCCTCAGTCCTGATGTTCAGTCCTGCTTCTCCCACCTGACCTCCAACCTCTCTTCTAGCAAAGGATTCCTCTCCTGCCATGGCTAACACGGCTCTTCCTAGATGACCCACGTACCTTCCCAGACCAGCAGGCAGGTGTGGGGCAACGGGCAGATCACACTCAGCTGGGAGGAGTCAAGGAAGTCTTCACAAGGGCTGTAGGACTTGAGCTGACGCTGGGAGGCTTTAAGCAGAGGGTAATGAGCACTGTGTACAGAGAGTCATCTGTGTGGAGGGTCCACACCTAGAACCTAGGAACTGCAGATTCCAGAGTATCCTTAAAGAGGATGATGAAATTTCCCGCCTCTGAGCAGAAGAGCTTCAGATCGCTGCCCTTCACTATCCAGAGCTCTCCCAAGGCTCTGGGGCCAGCGGAAGGTAGGGGGCCATCAAGGCAGAGACACACACAGCATAGAATCCAGAGAGGGCAAGAAGGAAAGGAGGGTAGAGGACAATATTATTACCAGGTCTGAGTTTTATTCCAAATACTGATTTAATCACACATCATACACATGGTGACCCAACCACGTATAAACTATAGTAAATATCTTTTAAAAATTGAGAATGGAATTCTATCCTGGTATCGGCAGGTCTGTTGGGCAGAACTAAAGGCCAGGACACACAGAGGAAGAAATTAGGGGTAGCGTTAAGCACCTGTGCAGAGTCTAGGGCGTAAAAAGGCTAAACAAGGACCTGCAGTAGGAATTCAAGAAAGCTTCCTTCTAGCAAGGGTGGTCGGGCTCTCCCCACTCCTACCTGTAGGTCTAGCTCTCTGAGTGGGAAGAACTGTGATTGGTAGGTTACATGTTTGTTTCCTTGAGACCAGGTGGTGGTGGAGAGGGGAGACTGTCAATTCTGAGGGGCAGGGTCTGTGCCTTGCTCATCTCTGACCCCCTCACGAGGGGTGAAGGGAGATTCTGATTGAGTCATCATGACCAAGAGAGATAGGACAAGAGGAGGCAGGAGAAAGGCAGGTTAGAGACTGGTGACACACAGGAAAGTCCCTACAGACCCTATCCACACAGGCAAGCATGAATGTTGTGAATCACACACACAACATAAATTCAATCACTTCCTGTAATTTTGTGGCAGGGGTTTACCTGCTAATGAGAAAAATGTGTATTTGAAAGAGCTAAATCAATCAACCCTTGGGGGCTCAATGGAACAGGGTAAACTCAGCCTCCCCTAGGTGATGGAAAGGTGGATTCACAGCACTGCTGCTCTGTAAATGCACTGCCTATACTGGCTCACCAGAGGAAAGCAGCAGTTACCTCAGCAGTCATCAACAGGTGATTAAAGGGTCAGCAAAAGCCTTAAAGCACGGGGCACAGCCACCTTCCACCCCCTCATGCCATCGTACTGCAGCAGAAGGAAATGAGGCTCATCTGTTTCTGGCCACGCACTGCCTGGAGTTATGAATGGCTCTTATAACAACAAGCTGACATCTGTGCTTGGTTTTAAAGATGCATCATCGCATGTTTATTAAACTATTGCTCCATAATATTTATTTGGCTACGAAACAACTCCCAGCCCATACTTCCAAAAGTGGTTTATTAAAAACTAAGCCTTGAACATTAATACTCAAAAGCACCCTTGAGAATCAATAATAATGCTGCAGATAAAATGCAAGGGAATCAAAGCAGTAAGTCTTGATGGGGGCTGTGACTGCCTTTCAACACTTTCTTGTATGTTCAGGCAACTGGAGTGAGGGAGCGCACCAACGGGTGTGCAGCGCTGGGCGCAGTGACAGCCTCTCCAAACACCTGACTTCCTGTTTAAAATGTGGACATAGTGGCAGGGAAGGGAGGATGTCCTATGGCCACCTAGCTCTATACAAAAGGCAAAAAATGGTCGAAGTTAGGCCTAATGCGGGCCACTAGTTTCACCAAGAATGAAGCCTCTGCCCCTGAATAACAGCCCCATACTGATGCCCTATGTCTGAGCATCCGTCCAAGACACAGACTCTGCCCTGCCCTGGGCACCAGGCGGAGGCCCGAGTGAAGTCCTGTCCCTGAGCAAGAACAAGTCTCAGATCTAACTGACCAGTGGTCACTAGGGGAACAGCTGAGCCAGGGAGGCTAGAAATGCAGTCAGCCCCTGGGCAGGAGCCCAGCATGTGCACCCAGCCCTGCAGGCAGGCTGCTCTGGCAGAAAGGTCTCTTCCAGCTCCCTCTCAAATCTCCAAGCCTCTCCACTGGTGCCCACCTGCACCCCATCCAGGCAACAAGCAATTACAAGTGACCGATCCCACAGAGAAACAAGAACAAACTCGAAGATTCACTGAAGAACCTACAGGATGCAGAGGAACTCCAAACCACATCCTTCAAAGAACAGAACAGCCAAAGGATCCGGGGATGTTTGGGGCCAGAAAGAAGACACAGGGACTGATTCTCTACCTTAAAATATCTAAGGGTTGACCTGGGCCAAAGGAGCCCAAGTGACTCGGTGACTACAAGGAAGTCACAGCGTTCAGTTCCCAGCTCACTGTGAGGATTTCCTCCAAGGCAGAGCCACCGCCAGAGCAAGGGGCCCATCCCGCTCAGCCCTCCTGCACGGGAGAGCAAGGCCTGGGGTATGACACTCACCTGTTGACTTCTTGGACATTGTTGGCTCGAACAGCTTCCACCAGGGCTGCATCTGAAGAGAGAGGGGGCACTGGTCAAATCCCTGGCCAGGACCTACCCCTCAGGGCTGCTTGGAGGGCCCAGTAAGACAGTGGAAATGGAGGCACTTCAGAAACATGGGCTTTAGCAAGTGAAAGGGCGCCAAGATATACAAAGAGAAAGCTAGTCATCCCCTGCCTACGTGGTAGCCTCTGTTAACAACTTGTCTTCCACATCTTTCTATTAGAGCCCAAACGCTTCACTCTCATCACAAAGGTGATCCAAATAACGTGTTAGTACCACGTGTGGCCTACAGTAAACACTCAGTGTGTGAACTCCTTCACTCTTCATTAGCTATAAAGCTCTGCAGGTTTATGTGATTATCATTGTTGTTATTAACCATCCCCCTACCTTGCCCCACTTTCTCCCCCCACTTCAGTTTCTCAGCCTAGTCTTGAATCTTGATGTCACAGGTCACAAGCCCAGCAAGAGGGACAGGATAGGGAGGAGCAGGCAGGGATGTGGACCCCTCTGAGAGTGGAGACAGCCTCGACCAGGAGGCCAGGCTCCAATACACTCTGCCCGCTATTCACCATGTGCTATGGCAGCCCCTCTCCCTCTCAACCCCAGCTTCCCTGACTATAAAGCAGAGACAGTAATCCCTGCCCTGATGGCCTCACAAGGATGCTAAAGAAATGAAATAATGGCTGAAAAATCTGCAAACACCCAAGTGCCAAGCCCAACAAAGGGAGATCCAAAGCAGAGGGTTCCAATCAATCCTTTAGGAATCACCAGGCCTAGCAGAAAGGCAATGTTAAGTCTGGCCTGGCCTGGGCAGCCTGTAGGCTGTTGGCACCACCTTGTGGCCATAGGAAAAGCTGCCTGGCTCGAAAAAACTCAAAAGTCAGCAGAGGCACAATTCTTTCCTGGGCCGGTGCAACACTTTGAGCCCAGCTGGTCCTGCCTGAGCTCCATTGATGGGCACTGGACAGACTCATACCCATCCCTGCCTCAAGGAGCTCTCAGTCCAGCCAAGAGAGTCACCCAGTAAAACATGAGAGGAAGCACTGGAGCCGGGTGGAAGTAGCAGACTCGGGCTCCAGTCCTAGCTCTGCCACTTACTTTCTGTATGAGCTGGCTAACTTACCTAACCTCCGGAGCCTCAGTTTCCTCATGTGTACAAAATCCACCTTATCATGCATATGCAAACCAGTCCTGTGGTTCAGACCTATGCATATGCCTCCACCTCACCTCCTGGCCTAGACTGCAGGGCCAGGTCTTCCTTGGTTACCTTCCCCAGTTGTTCTTCCAACACACACCCAGGCATGCTTGGGCAGCCCCTAGCTAGAAGGGAAACAAGCCTTCCTCAGATATTGCTGTATCCACTCTCCCCTCAGTCTTCAAAAAGAAGTGGCCTCTGCAATGTCACAGAGGGAGTGAAGAATGGGCTGAGATTAGAACCAGGGCCTCCTGGCTCCTAAAGGGCAGTAATGACTGTGCTGCACTGAGGGTCTCAGCTTACAACTCAAAGTAAGGAGACAGGGTAACTGGCAGGTCAGAAAGGTTGAACTGGTCATGGTTTTGGTCATTATCTATTTTGGTGAACAGACCCTAGTCTCTTTGCTAGGGTTCATATGCCACAAAGTCCAATCTGGAGCCTCCCAAAAGCTCTAAGGCAAGACCTTGGACACCTTCCCCCAATCCTTCTAAACATACTGGCCTCGGAACATTCCCTGCTCATCAACTTTCCATTGCCTACAGGAGAATTCCAACCTTTCCAAACCCTTGTGCCTGATATCCAGACCCCACTCCATCTGCTCTCACCTCATTCCAAAGACCCCCTGTCCTCTAACCAGGCTGGACATTCTGCTAGCCTCTATACATGCCATGCTGACCTGCGACTACTTTATCTTTGTTCCCGGAAACCTCTGCGTAGAATACAAACCATCTCAAGGTACATTTACTAAGTACCTATACTAAATACCAGAGACTATGGTGGACAAACAACGTGAAAGTATTAGGGAAAGGAGCTGGCATCAACCTGAAAATATCAAGATGCACTTGCTGCTCTCATGGAACTCACAATATTCACTCTCCTTTTCATCTTTGCCTTATCCTTCGGAACTCAAGTTCAAATTCCCCATCCTCCAGGAAGGTCTCCAATCATTCAGGAAGGCTTTCCCGACCCTGCTGGCCTTCTGATCCCCCAACAACACACTGTCAAACCACTCACCAGACCTACAGGTCTAACTGCCTGCACTGTCCCCTTAACTGGCATTGTGTTAAGTTAGGAGTTCTACATTGAGCTCCAAAGTAGGCACACACAGAGTATAAAAACATTGGAAGTAATAGAATCATAAAAATATAATTTAATTTTTAATATTATAAAAATATTGGAAGTAATAGAATCATAGCATGCCCAAGCTAGAAGAGCCCTTAGGGGTTCTATTTCAACACCCTCATTTTGTAGATGAGAAAACAGAGGACCACTGAGGAGGAACAAAACTCCAAAGTCACAATGGGAGTTAGAGGCAGAACCAAAACAAGATCCCAGGTGTCCTTACTCCCCATCCAAGGCCCTTCCTTTATAGCTGGTCACATCTGTTGAATAAACAAATGAATGTCAAGGGAGTCCCTCCTCTTGGTCCAAAATCTCAGAGCTTGGGATGCATGGAATCTAGGAACACCATGCCTTAGTCTTCTCTCTTGAGGAAAAGCTGAGAACCTGAGTAGCTGGACTCACGTAGGCCAGAAGTCTAGCTCTCTGCCTGCTCTCCCAGTCCCTGCTCGGCTCCATGCACCAAGGGGGGATGCCAACCTTGGTCAGCCAGCCCCCATGGTTGCTCTGGGGCTCTACAGAGCCACTTCCTTGTCTTCCTTCTCCTGCCAACTGCCCCACATAGCAAGATCACCTCACGCCTGAGACCAGGCACAGCAAAACCTTAGGAGTCTCCCTGATGGATACACCCACGCTGCTGAACTCCAAGAGGAGTCAAAATAACAGCACTGTAAGCGTACTGAGAAGTCATCCTTCACTGTATAAATGGGGAAACTGAAGCTAGAGAGCAGCAAGGGGCGAGCAGGGCCAAAGCTGGCATTGAAACCAAGTCTCCTCTTCCTTTCTCAGGCCACCTTATGGAGGGCAACTTCTCTAAACCATCTAATGGTTGCCCTTAAAACACGCGCGGTTCCTTGGAGACCTCTTAAAAGAGGAATTGAACCAGGCGATACGGTAGAGAAAATGCTCCCATCGTACAGATGGACAAAGTGATGCTCAAAGAAGGGAGGCTGACCTGTAATAACTGTATTATTATACAATAATAGTTGTACAATTTGGGAAATTATACAACGTAGAGACACTGAACTCTTCGGCCTGCTCTATTACCTGATGATGTCTAGGTCCTACAAGGACTGAGGCTCCGGTGGTCTAAATCTATATGCAACTCCCACCCTCCAAAGATACGCAGTCAGGACACTCCTCCGGCCTCTCACTTCCACAAACCCATACTGTCCCGATAATCACCCTTGTTGGACGGGCTCTTGCTGTAACAGTGTACCACCAGCACCGTTGCCAGCGCCCACACGCCCATTCCGGCCCTGTTGAGGGCCCCGTTCCAGCTGTCCTGTCCAGGCAGAGTGTCTTCGGGGCTAGGAAGGCGTCCCCACGTGGCGGCTGCGAGGCAGGGGGTCTCGGTACCTCCCCTCTGGCGCCCCCCAGTGGCTGTCCCTTCTCTTGTGAGTAAGGCCGGCGATGTTCCAGGGCGCCCCCCGATGGCTGCCCTCAGCCGCTGAGGCTCCCCGCGTCCCCCGGTGGTCACACTCCGGTCGGTGGCACTCCCACGGCTCCGGAGCGATGGGGACCTAAGCAGCTGGAGGAGCAGCCGCGGCGCCGGCGCTGTTCTCCTCAACACCAGGGACCCCAGCATCGTGACAGCTGCTTCGATAACCCCCTGGTGCCGGCCCCTGTACTGGCCACGTCCAACATGGCTGCCGCGGCGCGTTCGAAGACGCCGCGTAGTGGAATTACGCACTACTTCACGGGAGTGGTAGTCCACAGCCCTAGATCTTGACGCAGCGGAGGAAAAAATAAACTACACTTCCCAGAAGGCTCTGGAACTTGCGCCAGAATGACTGCCGGCTTACGGGAGCCCGAGGCATGTTGGGAAATGGAGATAGGGCGGGGGGGCGTGGCAAGGAGGGAAACAACCAAGTAGGGGCGCAGCGATCGAGAGTTAAGGTTGAAAAAAAAAAAGCAATTTCTAACGATTGTAAATTAAACAGGAATCTTCAGTGAAGGCCAATTATGAAACTTATGTTTATTTCTTTTAGCCTATATCTCTTTTCAGCCTGGGACTGCTTTTCAAAAAGATATCTAGGTAACTGGTGCACCTGAAATAGAAATTCCTTTTCTTTTCCTACACAGGCTTCCTTTCGGTTGAAAAGCTGACGCCTAATCTTGCTTGTCTTATTTTCAAAGGGCTTTCACATGGGCTATCTCATCTCATCCTCATGGTAGCTGCATGTGGGAACCTGGGCAAGGACTATAATTCCCGTATACAGGGAAGGAAATTTAGGCTCAAAAGTGAAATGATTTGTCAATAAATCAATAAATAAAGCTCAAGTCTTCTGACTCCAAGCCCATCCTCTCCATTAACACCTGCACCCCCAACCTGCCCTCTCTTCTCCAGAGTGAACCCACAGGTAGGCAAAGGAGGAAGCTCTTCTTTATGCCAGTTCCAGCTCCTGCTCCTGCACTTACTTCACAGTATCAGAGCCTTCCCAGATGACTCTATTTAAATTAATAATCTTCCTTCCCCTGTCTTTCTTATCCTGCCTACATTTTCTTCATAGCACTTACCACCTGACATACTAAATACTTATTTGTTTATTGTCTTTCTCCAGTAGACGTGAGACCTACGACACAAGGACTTTATTATTTTTTTCACTTTCACACATCACTAGCACCCAGAACAATATCTGGAACAAAAAGAGGTACTCAATAAATATTTGTTCAGTGAATGGCTTACTCTCACTTTATTAGTGTGGGGGAATGACTATGAGCTTTAGAGTCCAGGCAGACCTGGATTTCAATTATGACTCTTGTATTTACTACATGTGTGACTTTGGACAAATTTATTTGCCTCTCTGATATTTAATTTCCTCATTTTTATCAAAGGTAATAATACCTACCTTCAAGACAATCAGTTGTATTAAATGAGATAATATGTAGACCACCACCATTCCTGGCTCACAGTAGGTCTTCAAGAAATGGCAGCTCTTGTATTGCCTGCACTAGGGGTTTATTGGATTCCCTACTCTAAACTTCTTGTGGGCAGAGATGGGGTTTCTCATCTCCCCATCCCTTAGCAAAGGCACTCAGCAAATAGCTGTTGAATGAATGAATGAATGTTTTAAAAGTACAATAGTCAAAGCATTTTGACCTCCCTATTTTAAGAGATTCCCAGGATATCCTGTCTTTTTAGCCACTCTATTCACTATAGCAGCTTCACCCTCCCTGTTTTCTTAGAGGACTTCTGACTCCCAACTAGGGTTGGTCACAGCAGGAAGGGCGGTCTCTGAGCTCCCATTACCAGGTGGGTCACAAGATGGAGAGCATCTGAGTGTGCAGAATTCAACCCCCCTGCTGCAGACACTTTCCAGGGCCCTTCAGTATACTTAGAACTGCATAACTTTCCAAGCACATATCCATTGATTCTCTCATTTGATTTTCACAAATAACATCTATGAAGGGAAAAAGGCAGTGTTGAATAACTATCAGCATTTGGTAGGGAGTACTGAGAGTGTTAAATGATCAATGTTTGGCTGAGTGAGAAGTAGTGAGGGAGCATGGAATCACCCATTAGAATCAGCCAGGACTCAGTGAATTCTAGATCTTCCAATAACCAATTCAAACCCCCCTAGGTCTCATTGATAACATTTTAAAAGATCTTCAATTCAGGAAGACTTCCTTTTGGTCTGCTCAGAAAGCAAGGATTTATATCAGGTTCTAGTTACCCTACCTGGGCCCCGAGCTTCTAGCTCTTGGGTTGGGGCACAGAGGACTCCAGTTTCATTTAATTTGTAATTAGGTTAGTAGAGATATTGGAGTGGGGTTTAGGAGGAGGCGGAAAGTGAAAGATCAATGCAGTTGCTGGGGTCATCTACTGATGGAGTAGAGTTGGAGACCATTCTATAGGTTTCTAAAGAAAAAACTTTTCCTGAAAAACAACAACACACACACTCATTTTTAAACAAATAATTAAATATATGGTTGATAATGAAAGCTGGATTTTTCACTGTTAGAGAAAGAAGTTATAAGTAAGGAAAGAGAGAAAGCTAAAATGAACCTTGTGGCATTGGATTGGAATTAGGGGTATCAGTATAAACTCATAGTTTTAAAATATATACAAAATAAAATAAAACAAAATATATACAGATAGGGAATTCCCTGGCGGTCCAGTGGTTAGGACTCTGCATTTTCACTGCTGAGAGTGCAGGTTCAATCCCTGGTCAGGGAACTAAGATCCTGCTAGCTGCATGGCTCGGCCAAAAATAAAAAAAAAATAATAAATAGATAAACTATATACAGATACATCAATACAGAAATATAGATATGTAAGTATGTATGGTTTAGTATAGCCCATATATTCCCTCTCTGTGTCTCCTGAGAAGGTCTAGAAGCAATGACACCTTAAACACTGAATACACCATATCACCCAGATCTAAACACTATCCTCCAATAAAAGGAACCAGTTCTCTTTGGAGAAATGGTTATTTTCAGAACTGAGGTAGGGAAAATACAAGATGACCCAGGACTATCTTGTGGGCCAGAAAGTAAGGAAAGAAAAACCAGATACAGGCTTGTCAAAAGAACACAGGAGTCAATGTGAAGGTCCACCCAGGTAATATCTCTTTTGATAAATCAATGTCAAATGATAAGTAATATAATCACAGGAGTGATAGTTTATCATATTCATAGGTTCTTCTTTCTCTCAATGTGTGCACAAGGCCTGTACACCCAGAGGTGGGAATCTTAGAGGTCACCTTAGAATTCTGACTACTGTGGTACTCTTCAAAAGTGTCAAGGTCATGGGACTTCCCTGGTGATCTAGGGGTTAAGACTCTGTGCTTCCACTGCAGGGGGCACGAGTTAGATCCCTGGTTGGGGAACTAAGATCCCACATGCCACACGGCACAGCCGGAAAAAAAAAAAAAAAAAGTCAAGGTCACGAAAGATAAGGAAAGACTGAGGAGCTGCTACAGACTGGAAGAGATGAAAGGAAATGAAAACTAAATACCTTGTGTGATCATGGATAGGATCTGGGGACAAAAAAAGGACATTAGTGGGAATACTGGTGAATTTCAAGTAAATTCTATAGTTAGTAATATTGTACAAATGTTGATTTCCTGTTCTTGATCACTATACTGTGGTTATTTAAGATGTTAACATTGAGAAAGTGAGGTGGGGGATATAAAGAAGCTCTTTGTACTATTTTTGCAACCTTTCTGTAAGTCTAAAATTAATTCAAAATAAAATGTTTTTAAGGGAAATGTACTTTAGTCTATTTTCTCCCTCAAATCAGTTGGTAGTTGGGATAGGCAGGGGAAATAAAGAAGAAACTGACATGTATTAAGGGTCTGCTATTCATTTATTAGTCCTTTCAACAAAGTATTTGTTGAGCACCTAATATATGCTGGATACCATGTTAAGTGATTTACTAGAGTCAACTCCTTGAGGATAGGGTCCATGTCTTACTCATTTATGTATCCCAAGCACTTTGCACAGTGGCTGGCACAGAGAAGGCATGTATGTTCTTATTTAATTCTGACAATAACTATGAGGTAGGATTTTGCCCCCATTTTTCAGATGGAGAAACAGGTTCAGTGACTTGTCCATGTCATAAACTAGTGAGTAATGGCTCTAGGACGCCAGCCCAGGTCTGTGTGATTCCAAAGCCTCCTTCCACCACATCATGCTGCTCTCCATCTTGGATAGGCATCATTCAGTTCAAAGAGCATTCAATGGTATGAATTCAAATACAAAATTTACATGATTTTTTTGAAGGTAAAATATGTGAGTTCTCAAAGAATCTTCATGCTTGCGTGGAAGATGATGGCTAGAGCCCCAGATCCTCTCATGGCATTCCAGTGGAAACCTTTGAAAACAACTTTTTTCTACAAGTTATATGGTCAGTTAATAGAAGCAAAAGATATAATTTTAAAATAAGGTATTCTTCCAAGTATCAAGAGTGGCTGATAAGTAGTTCATTTTGGTTAGCCTTCATTACTCAAAGATATTTTAAAGTATATTTAGCACCATACCTAGAGGTTAATGAATAGGGTCTGGAAACAGAATTCACTTCCTGCGGATCCTGCTGGATACTATCATACCCCTACCTCAGTGCCCACTCTCCCACAGCTCTTTGGAATAAGTGATATGAATGGATTTTTTAGTAATAATAGAAGCTAAGTTTTATTAACTATTTACTATGTTCCAGCCACTGTGCTAAGTAACCTATCTGCATCTATTATTTATATAAATATTCAGATACGTTTCTCCCAGGTTTTGCTGAATATGTTTTTTTCATGTGATCTCTCTAGTCAATGAAGGTACAATACCCCAACGATAACAAGTAAACTACATCTGAGAAATCTTGGAGAAACTTACCTAAGCATCTTACAAAAACAGAAGAAGTTAATAGGTACTGAATGCTGAGATTTATTCTGAGTCAGTCAGTGCTAATAAACACTTTATATGAGCAAACTCTCTTAATTGCCTGCATTAACCCTATGAGTTAGATACTATTAATATTCCCAGATTTGCCCGACTCAGAGTCCAAACTCTTAGCCATTACACCATTCTGAGGAAGGAAATGTGTGAGCGTGTTTGTGTGTGTGTTTTCTATCTATGTTTGTAGGGGTGTGTGTGAAAAATATTCTGCATTATTTTTTTCTCAAATAAAATACATTGCCCACTTTCCTGTATTAACAAACAGCAGATAGTGAATATAATTTAACCTTTTCCTGATCAAGGTTATTGCTATAACAACAGATTTTTTTTGTACCGTGTTGTAAATGTAGAAATCTTGAGCATTAACCCAAACCACGCATGGAAAATATTTTGCAGAATAAATCTCTTGTATCACCTCCTTTACTTCTCATCTGCCTCTTTACCACAGAATCAGAGTGTAGTACGTGGCCTCTGGGCAGAGTAACATGGCTACTTTTTACACTAAAGATGAGAATTTTGTTTATGAAAACCTGAAGATGAATTATTTAGTAAATGGTGTTGGGACAACTGGGGAGCCAATTGGAAAAAAATTGGATTACTATCTTAACCTCTTCCACCAAAATAAATGCCTACTGAATCAAAATGTTGAAATGTGAAAAAAGAAACCATAAAAATGTTAGAAAAAGCATAAAGTATTTTTTTGAAATGAATTTGAAGTAGAGAAACTTTCTAAGCATGACACAAAACTCAGAATCCACAATAGAAAAGACTGATACATTTGACTCTGTAAAATGCAATCCTGATGGAAAAATACCATAAACAGTGAAAAATATAAATGACAGTCTGGGAAAAATATATTTGCACCACAGTGATGAAGGGCTAAGTAATACAAAGAACGCCTACAAGAGATAAATAAATGGACAGGGTCAATGCTTGTGCTAGCTTATACCACTCCTTGTGCAAAGTGAAGGCAGGGTCTTCCTGGGGGTGAATTATGGAAAGGGGTTCAGTGAGCAGTGTGCTGCCAGGTTTCTGCTTCCATTAGTCCTGTTGGCTTAGGCTTTTGAGCAGCACATGAACTGCACATCCAATCGTGGCAGCCTGGAACAAAGGACTTGACTGAAGAGTTCACAAGAAGAAAAAATTATATTTAAACATATGAGAATATAATCAATACCTGTGATAAGAAACATACAAATCAAAACTATAATGATCCACATCCTGTACTATATACAAAAATGATCTCAAAATGGGTTAAGGTAAAACCTAAACTCTAAAACCTCTAGAAGAAAACAGAGAGAAAATCTTTGTGACTTTGAGTAAGGCAAAGATTTCTTAGATAAAACACAAAAAACATTCATTTGCAAAAAAGAGATAAATTAGATTTCATCAAAATTGAGAAACTATCCCACTACTGGGCATATACCCTGAGAAAACCGAAATTCAAAAAGAGTCATGTACCAAAATGTTCATCGCAGCTCTATTTACAATAGCCCGGAGATGGAAACAACCTAAGTGCCCATCATTGGATGAATGGATAAAGAAGATGTGGCACATATATACAATGGAATATTACTCAGCCATAAAAAGAAACGAAATTGAGCTATTTGTAATGAGGTGGATAGACCTAGAGTCTGTCATACACAGTGAAGTAAGTCAGAAAGAAAAAGACAAATACAGTATGCTAACACATATATATGGAATTTAAGAAAAAAAAAATGTCATGAAGAACCTAGGGGTAAGGCAGGAATAAAGACGCAGACCTCCTAGAGAACGGACTTGAGGTTATGGGGAGGGGGAAGGGTGAGCTGTGACGGGGCGAGAGAGAGTCATGGACATATACACACTAACAAATGTAGTAAGGTAGATAGCTAGTGGGAAGCAGCCGCATGGCACAGGGATATTGGCTCGGTGCTCTGTGACAGCCTGGAGGGGTGGGATAGGGAGGGTGGGAGGGAGGGAGACGCAAGAGGGAAGAGATATGGGAACATATGTATATGTATAACTGATTCACTTTGTTATAAAGCAGAAACTAACACACCATTGTAAAGTAATTATACCCCAATAAAGATGTTAAAAAAAAAAAAAATTGAGAAACTTTGCTCCTTAAAAGCCACTGTTGAGAGAATGAACAGACAAGCCACAAAAGGGGAGAAAATATTTGAAAATCATATATCAAAGACTGGTACCAGAATATAAAAAGAACTCTCAAGACTCCATAATAAGAAAACAACCCGATTTTAAAATGGTAGAAATATTTGAACAGACACTTCATCAGAGTGAAATGAAAAGACCCTCAACATCATTACTCATTAGGAAAATGAAAATTAAAATCACAATGAATTACCATTACACATCTATTAGAATGTCTAAAATTAAAAAGGCTGACCCCCAAATATGGTGACAATATGGAGCAACCACACACTCATTCACTGTTGATAGGAACACAAGATGGTACAATCACTTTAGAAAACAGTTTGGCAGTTTCTTTAAAAGTTAAACATACACCCACTGTGTGTTCCAGCCATTCCACTTCCAGGTATTTACCTAAGAGAAACAGAAACATATGGCTTCTAAGTGACTGTCTTATTTGTGATAGTTACAAACTGGAAACAATCTAAATGTCTATCAACACAAGAATGGATAAACAAATTGTGGTGTGTCCATACAACCTAGTACTACTCACTGATAAAAAGGAATGAACTACTGATAGACGCAATGACATGGATGAATTTCAAAATAATTATGCTGAGTGAAAGTAAGATTAAAAAAAAAGACTGCATACTGTATTACCCTATTTATATAAGATTCTAGAAAATAAAAACTATAGTAACACAAAGCACACCAGTGGTTGCATGGGGGAATGGTGAGGAAGGCTGGTAGGAGGGAGGGATTGCAAAGGAGCACAAGGAAACCTTTGAGGGTGATGGATAGGTTTATTATCTTGATTGTGGTGATGGTTTCACATGGGTAAACAGGTCAAAATTGACTAAATTTACGTTTTAAACATGTGCAGTTTACTGTATGTCAATTACACTCCAGTAAGGCATTTTTTAAAACTGTAATGAGATATGAGTCACCTATCAGATCGGCAAATATATTTTAAATATATTTTACAGTATATATATATATATATATATATATATACACACACACACACTTAAGTTATATATTAAGTTTTATATATATAACTATATATATATTATGTATAACTGTGGCAAGTTTGTGAAGAAAAAGACACTCATATTGTTGGTGGGAGTGTAAATGTGTACAGTCTCAATGGAGGGCTGACAACATCTCAATATTGGAATTTAAAATATAGATATACTTGCACATATGTAAGATGAGGCCTGTTGTTTGGGGATATTTGTAATAGCAAGAGATTGGTAACAGCCTGAATATCCATAATAGGAGGTTTAGTAAATATGTTAGTACAGGTAAAAATATTATTATTTTAATATTAATATATAAATAATAAAGTATAAATAATAATAAGATATAAATAATATTATCTCTTCTAATATGAAAACTCTGAGGTATTTTAAGTGGAAAAAACCAAGGCACAGAACACTTGTATACAATCATTGGTGTTATTTAGAAAAAAATACATTTATATGATTATACACTTAGGATATCTCTGGAAGGATAATAAAAATAGTTGCCCTTGGGGTAGACAAAATGGGGCGGGGGATCAGGGAAAGAAGTAGGGAGGGAGGAAGAGTTTACTTTCCACGTATACACTTTGAATTTTGTAGCATGGACATATATTGCTTATTCAATTAAATAAATCTATTATTTCTATACCAATATTCACTTTAAATTAATTTCTGGCATCAGTGAGAGTGTTCTTTATCTCAGACTATTGCATTCTTTTTTCTCAGGTAGAAACCCTGACATCTTGTGGACTATTTTTTTTTTCCACCTTCTGTTCAATTTTTTTTTTTTTAATTGGGGTATGGTTGTTTTACAAGGTTGTGTTGACATCTTGTGGACTTTTAAGATAATGCTGCTAAATATCATAATCAGAGTTTTCACCACTCCATTCAACTTCACTCCATCCCCCTCCGTTCCTCTTTGTTGAATGCTTATGGGTAAGCTGACCCAACAAACCAACCCTTTAAAGTTGACACAGTTTCAATAATACTCAACCTCACTTAACTGAACAGCGGTGAGGCACCAGGTACTGAAATGGCAGTCAAGGTATGGAACTCTGGACGGCCTGCAGTCAACAGGAAACATCAGTGCAGAATGGCAAGTGCTCTAACAGAGACAACTCAGGTGTCCCTGGGAGCACACAGCAGGCTGAGTAGTGAGTCAGGGAAGACCTCAAGGAAGTGACACCTGAGCTGAGTTCGGCAGTAGTGCAGATTTGCCTTGCCTGCTTGCTTGGTTGGCCAAAAAGGGCGTATGCGTTTTTTCCTGAATATATTCAGGAAAAAACGCATACGCCCTTTTTGGCCAACTGCATCATTGTCGAAGTTCTGCCGGTTTTCATGTGCTTTAAAGGCGAGTCAAATCTACCTCCTGAAATCGGTTTCCTACAATTCTGCCTTGCTTTCAAATCCTCTTCTTTGCCTTTCCTCAATATATTGTTGGACTATAGGTGACATTTATAACTCTGCAGGTTTGTGAATTGCAGTGCCCCTGAGCTCCATTTTTCAACTCGCTTTTTTGTGGGCTGGCGGCAAAACCTCAGGATTGCTTCAGGCCCTATTCTGGTTCTGGGGCCGCAGGCTGAGCCTTTGGTCAATTCCTCTTCCCGATGGGAAATTAGAGTGATATGTGCCTGTCCAAACACCTACAGCTAGTCTCTCATTGGTTCCCCTCTTCCCATTCATCCTCCGGACAAATTGCAAACTGTGCGAAACAGGAGGTTAAAGGTGCTGATTCTCCAAGTGGGGAGATTGTTAGTAAAGCGGCTGGAATGGCAAACCCGAACACCAGGAGAGGAAAAATGAGGTGCGTTTTAGAGACCTTTCCCGATCACACGGTGTACCATCTTCTGGGTTTCCCGTGCATCTTGTAGCTGTAGGAAGATTCCCTTGAACCTAGAGAGTTGGGACCCATGGAATGGGTAGCACACAATATTACTTTAAAGGGTCTGCATTTGCTCACCCAACCTCACCAATCCTCTCAGCCCCAAGAGTGTCCAGCCTTATATCTCATCCAGCTGTGGGTGTAGATGTGGTCAGTCCAGGTTGAATCACAGCCCCTGAACGAATTTTGTAAAAATTTCTCTCTCTTTCACTGTCTTTGAAATTTATTTTTAAAATGGGTTTTAGCTGAGTTTCACTGCTGTGTTTATGCTGCTTTACAAACAGTTGATTCACTTACAGAGAGATATCAATACATAAGTTTTAAGATTCTTACTAGTGAGATATGTTCTTCTGTGGTGAATAGGGGGTGTTGAGTCCAGTTCATTGAGCAAGGAGTAGGTCTTGTCTATTACATATTTGGTTTATGGAACGGTATCTGTGCTAATTTCAAACTCTTGTTTTATGCACCGCCCCACCTCACTTTTCCCCTTAAGCAGGCATAAGTGTGTTTTCTAAATGTGTGACTGTGGTCTGTTTTGTAATTCAGTTCATGTGTAGCGATGTTTACCTTCCCTCTTTAAGTGATATCTTATGATAAGTCTCATTTTCTGTGTGACTTCTTTCACTTAGAATCATCATACCTAAATCCACTCATTATGCTGCTACTAGCCTTCTGACATTGATTTCATGGCTGTGTAATATCCCATTGTACATAAGTACCACAACGTCTTTATACTATTTTCTCTTTCCTGGGATATTTAAGCTGTACCAGATCGAGGTTCTTATAAATGGAGCAGCCGTAAACTTTGGGTGCCTGTGTCTTGTTGATTTTTAGTCTTCCCAAGATATATGCCCATGAGTGGAAGTGCCCTATGCTCTGTAGCTCTCTTTTTTAGATGTTTTAGGAAACAACATACACTTCTCCAGAGTGGTTGTTGGCAATTTATATCCCCCATCAGCGTAACAAGGCTCCCTGTTCTCCATGGTCTGTCCTGCATTTCTGGATTTTACAGTTTGTTCGGATGGCGCTTTTCACCGGTGGGAAGTGAGACTTCTTTGTAGTGCAGATTTGCCTTGCCTGCTTGCTTGGTTGGCCAAAAAGGGCGTATGCGTTTTTTCCTGAGTATTCAGGAAAAAACGCATACGCCCTTTTTGGCCAACTGCATCATTGTCGAAGTTCTGCCGCTTTTCATGTGCTTTAAAGGCGAGTCCAATCTACCTCTTGAAATCTGTTTCCTGCAATTCTGCCTTGCGTTCAAATCCTCTTCGTTGCCTTACCTCAATATATTGTTGGACGATAGTTGTCATTTATAACTCTGCAGGTTTGTGAATTGCAGTGTCCCTGAGCTCCATTTTTCAACTCGCTTTTTTGTGAGCTGGCCGCAAAACCGCAGGATTGCTTCAGGCCCTATTCTGGTTCTGGGGCCGCAGGCTGAGTCTTTGGTTAATTCTTCTTCCTGATGGGAAATTAGAGTGACATGTGCCTGTCCAAACACCTACAGCTAGTCTCTCATTTGTTCCCCCTCTTCCCGTTCATCCTCTGGACAAATTACAAACTGCTAAACACGAGGTTAAAAGTGCTGATTCTCCAAGTGGGGAGATTGTTAGTAAAGTGGCTGGAATGGCGAACCCAAGCAGCAGGAGATGAAAAATGAGGTGCATTTTAGAGACCTTTCCCGATCACACGGTGTACCATCCTCTGGGTTTCCTGTGCATCTTGTAGCTGTAGGAAGATTCCCTTGAACCTGGAGAGTTGGGACCCATGGAATGGGAAGCACACAGTATTAATGTAAAGAGTCTGCATTTGCTCACCCAACCTCACCAATCCTCTCAACCCCAAGAGTGTCCAGCCTTATATCTCATCCAGCTGTGGGTATAGATGTCAGTCCAGGTTGCATCACAGCTCCTGAACGAATTTTGTAAAAATTTCTCTCTCTTTCACTGTCCTTGTGTTTTGTGTTTGAAATTTATTTTTATAATGGGGTTTAGCTGAGTTTCACTGCTGTGTTTATGCCACTTTACACACACTTGATTCACTTACAGAGAGATATCAATACATAAGTTTTAAGATTCTTACTAGTGAGATATGTTCTTCTGTGGTGAATAGGGGGTGTTGAGTCCAGTTCATTGAGCAAGGAGTAGGTCTTGTCTATTACATATTTGGTTTATGGAACGGTATCTGTGCTAATTTCAAACTCTTGTTTTATGCACCGCCCCACCTCATCTTTCCCCTTAAGCAGGCATAAGTGTGTTTTCTAAATGTGTGACTCTGGTCTGTTTTGTAATTCAGTTCATGTGTAGCGATGTTTACATTCCCTCTATAAGTGATATATTATGATAAGTTTCCTTTTCTGTGTGACTTATTTCACTTAGAATCATCGTACCTAAATTCGCTCCTTATGCTGCTACTAGCCTTATGACATTGATTTCATGGCTGAGTGATATTCCATTGTACATAAGTACCACAACTTCTTTATCCATTTTTCTCTTTCCTGGGATATTTAAGTCGAGGTTCTTGAATCAGAGCAGCCCTAAACTTTGGGGTGCCTTGTCTTGTTGATTTTTAGTCTTCCCACGATATAGCGCTGTGAGTGGAAGTGCCCTATGCTCTGTAGCTCTGTTTTTTAGATGTTTTAGGAAACACCATACACTTCTCCAGAGTGGCTCTCGGCAATTTACACCCCGCACATCAGCAACAAGGCTCCCTGTTCTCCATGGTCTGTCCTGCATTTCTGGATTTTACAGTTTGTTCGGATGGCACATTTCACCGGTGGGAAGTGAGACTTCTTTGTAGTGCAGATTTGCCTTGCCTGCTTGCTTGGTTGGCCAAAAAGGGCGTATGCGTTTTTTCCTGAATATATGCAGGAAAAAATGCATACGCCCTTTTTGGCCAACTGCATCATGGTCGAAGTTCTGCCGGTTTTCTTGTGCTTTAAAAGCGAGTCCAATCTACCTCTTGAAATCTGTTTCTTGCAATTCTGCCTTGCTTTCAAATCCTCTTCGTTGCCTTACCTCAATATATTGTTGGACAATAGTTGTCATTTATAACTCTGCAGGTTTGTGAATTGCAGTGCCCCTGAGCTCCATTTTTCACCTCGCTTTTTTGTGAGCTGGCTGCAAAACCGCAGGATTGCTTCAGGCCCTATTCTTGTTCTGGGGCGGCAGGCTGAGCCTTTGGTCAATTCCTCTTCCCGATGGGAAATTAGAGTGACATGTGCCTGTCGAAACGCCTACAGCTAGTCTCTCATTGGTTCTCCCTCTTCCCGTTCATCCTCCGGACAAATTGCAAACTGTGCGAAACAGAAGTTTAAAGATGCTGATTCTTCAAGTGGGGAGATTGTTAGTAACGTGGCTGGAATGGCGAACCCGAGCACCAGGAGAGGATAAATGAGGTGCATTTTAGACACATCTCCCCATCACACGGTGTACAGTCCTCTGGGTTTCCCATGCATGTTTTAGCTGTAGGAAGATTCTCTTGAACCTGCAGATTTCGGACCCATGGAATGGGTACCCGGCAGTATTACTTTAAAGGGTCTGCATTTCCTCATCCAACCTCACTAATTTCTTAGCGCGAACAGTTTCCAGCCTTATGTCTCATCCTGCTGTGGGTCTAGATGTGTTCAATCCATGTTGCATCACAGCCCCTGAGAAAAAGTTGTAAGAAGTTTTCTGTGTCTCATCGTCTTTTATTTTTTTTAATTTATTATTATATTGGTTACAGCTGATTTTCAAAGCTCTGTTTCTTGCTGCTGTACATCCACTTGATTCACGTGCAGAGAGACATCAATAAATTCTTTTTCAGATTCTTACCAGTCGTATATATTCTTTTCCGGTGACTTGAGTGTGCTGAGTGCAGTTCTTTGAGCTACCGTGTAGGCCTTGTTGATTATCAATTTGGTATTTGGAATGGTATCTTTGCTAATTTCAAACTCCTGGATAATGCCTCACCCCTCCCCACGTTTCCCCTTTAGCAGCCTTACGCGTGTTTTCTACATATTTGACTATGTTTCTGTTTTGTAATTTATTTCATGTGTAGCCATTTTTGATTCCACCCTTAAGTGATATCTTATGATATGTGTCTTTTTCTTTCTGACTTATGTCACTTAGAATGATCGTACGTAACTCCTCTGGAGTTGTTGCAACTGGCCTTATTTCACTGATTTCCGGACTGAGTAATATTCCACTCTACATGAGTATCATATCTCTTTTATCCATTTTTTCCTTCCAGGGACATTTAGGTTATATCCAAGTCGAGGCTCTTTTAAACAGAGAGGCGGTAAACGTTGGGGTGCCTGTGTCCTGTTGATTTCTGTTTTCCCCAAGATATATGCCCATGAGTGAAAGTGCCCTATGCTCTGTAGCTCATTTTTTAGATGCTTTAGTAAACACAATACACTTCTCCAGTGTGGCCGTTGGCAATTTATATTTACACTATCAGCCTCGCAGGGCTCCCTTTTCTCCTCGCCCTGTCCTGCATTTCTGGTGTTTACACTTTATGGGGATGGCTCTTCTGACTGATGCGAAGTGATACCTTTTGTAGTATTGATTTCCAGTGCCCACCTGTTTTGTTGGCTAAAAAGGGTGTATGCCCTTTTCTTGAATATATTCAGAAAAAATGCATATGCCTTTTTTGGCCAACTGCATCGTAGGCGATGTTCAGCCTCTTTTCTTGTGCTTTAGTGGCGAGTCCATTCTACCTCTTCAAATCCCTTTCCTGCCATTCTCCCTTGCTTACAAGTCCTTTTCGGTGACTTACTTCAAGACATTTTTCGGAGATAGATATTTTCCACTCTGCAGTTTCGTGAATTTTAGTGTCCCTGAGTTTCATTTTTCAACTTGTGTTTTTGGGAACTGGCCACAAGAGAGCGGGATTTCCTCAAGCCTTTTCTGTTTCCGTGGGCAATCCTGCCTTTGGTCAATTCATCTTCCTGATTGGAAATTAGAGTGACATGTGCCTGTCCGAACACCTAGGACTTGTCTCTCATTGTTTCTTCTCCTTACGCTTCATCCTCTGGACAAATTCCAAACTGTGTGCAACAGGATGTTGACGGTGCTGACATCCCCAAGTGGGGAGATTGTTAGGAAAGATGCTGGAGGGGTGAACCCGAGCACCAGGAGATGAGGAGATGAGGTGCCTTTTCCAAACTCTTCCCGATCAAATGATGTACCATCCTCTGGGTGTGACAGGAATGTTTTAGCTGTAGGAAGGGTCCCGTGCATGTAAGGAGAACACCAGGGATTTTTCCAAATCAGTGTCTCCCCGAACCCCAAACTGGGGAACTTTTTAAGCTACGGCTACACGTATGTTCATTAAGAGCCTTGGGAGTAGGCAGAGTCCAAACTTTAGATGATTGAAGTCTTCAGGGTCAGAAGCGCTCACCATCGGCTTCCCTTAGGTTACATTTTATCTGTCGTTGATAGATGATGTCGATAAAAATATCTATTCTTTTTCAGATTATTTCCCCTTATAGGTTATTGAAAAATATTGAGTGTAATTCCCTGTGCTATACAGTAGTTCCTTGTTGATGATCTATTTTATACATAGCAGTGTATATGTGTTAATCCCAAACTGTTAATTTATCCCTCCTCCCACCTTTCCCCTTTGGTAATAATAAATTAGAAGATTTTATACTTCTCAAAAATGGGGGAGCTGAAAGAGAGGTATCATTTTCAATGGAAAAACATTCAAAACAAGATTGAAGCTTTAGCCAAGATTATTAGATGTACATCCTTGGAAAGAAATCACTTCATTTCTCTAATGTTGACCTGACAAATAAGACAAACCTCTTGAACTTGCTTATAATAAAGTGATGGAAATAGCCAATGGAAGTGTTACAAACATCTTATTTTACCCGAGCCTTATACACTGCTCTATGTTAATTACAGTTTGGCTCACACATCTGTTCATTGAAGTTACAATATTCTCAATTTCTGTTACTGATCCTCCAGAGTGGGCCCCAACAAGGGTCCCCCTGCCCAGTGTCATTGGAGCCAACAGATCGAGACTGAGTTTGGTTCAGAAGCAAAGGAAACTTTATATTTTGATCAGAAAATGGAGAGGTGAGAGCGTGCACTCCCCGCGGGCTGTGGGCGGGGCTGTTGTGTAGGGAACCCGGCAGCGTCAGCGGGAGGGAAGGGGCGGAGCTCTCGAGCGCCGGGTTGGCTGCAGCTCAGGCTCTATGTCGCGGAGTCTGCATGGGGCCCCGCGAGCTGAGGTGTCGGCCCAGCCACTCTGCACTAGGAAATTGGGTCTGAAGTGCCGGGTGTGGGACCTCTGCATGCGGAACCCTAGGAGCACGTGAAATTAGACAAAACACAAAGGAAAAAAAGGTTAGACTTTATTTTATTGCCCAGATTCTATTTTTATCTCCCAGGAATTTTTCATGGGCTTTGCCGGTGACAAACCCCTCCTCTGCCTTTTGTCCCATTCCTCATTCTTGGGGTGCTGAGGGTGCAGACCCCTCTTCTGTAACTGCTTCGTGCTGAGTTGGGAGTCCTCATACCCGGGGGGGGAGGGGCAGAACTTCTCCCCCAGCAGCCTCCAGGTGAGGTTGATTGTCCCCAGACCTCCTGCCTCACTGCTCGTCCGCCTGCGCACCAGCATTGGAAGTGTTATAAATTCTAATGACCTTTAAGGGTCCAGGAAAGAGATGTGCAGAGACGCTGGGGGGGGGGGGGGGCGGTTTTACCCCGCCCCACATTTGTTCGGCCACCTTACTTAGGCTGACGTTTTCTGCCAGCCTAGATGCTCTGACCTGTAGTCTGTGCTTTCTTCAATTAGGCCCCTGAATTAACGTACAAACAGCACCAGGTGTCAGAGCCCTGCCTACTCAACTCCCAGACAATCCAGGGTCGGTGGTGATCCAGGACCATGATGGCCACTGAATCAACGTCCTTTTGAAGTAGCCAGGAGTCCAGCCGGTCTTAATGGCCGCCGTCACTGCGGTGTCTGTAGGTTTTTCTATCGTGACAGCGTGATAAACAGTTCCCCCGCCAAGCTTATTAGCTCCCCTCTGGGTGCAGTACGTCCTGCAAGCAGTAGTCTGCTCTTTTGGGGCACACTCTTGTTTTCTGAGAGAAACTCCAGGTCAAGTGATGGTCACACGAGTCGTCATGGGGGCCCGTTGCCCCCGGTTGTCTCTGGAGGTTGGAGCTGGAGGGCCTCCTCACTCGAGGTCAGTGTGCCCATGGAGTGACCCCTGCAACTGCAGGGCATGGTGGGTGGTTAGGATCACCACGTGGGGTCCTTTTCCCTTAGGAGGCAGCTGACCTTGCAGGCTGCTGATTTCCAGGTTTTTAGATACCCCCAGTATCCTAGCCGGATGGGGCGGCGGGCCAAGCCCTTGGTGACCGTAACTTCTCCTACCTGGAGGGCATTCTTGCGTTGTTCCATTTCAAGTGGTCCCAGTTTTTGCACTAATACTCCAAGGGCGATTCACCTTCTATGGAGATGTAAAGGTCAAAGGGTTTAGCTAAATTAGGGAGGTCCAGGGCAAGTGTCTGAATTGACTGCTCTTTCCATTCTTGAAAGGCCGCTTCTGGATTCTATTCAAAAGGATCATCATCTTTTCCTTTCAGTGTTTCATATAGAGGCCCAGCTATTAGACTGTAGTTAGGGATCCAGATGCAGCAAACCCCGGCCTCCCCAGGAACCCCTAAGCTGTCTTCTAGTTTTAGGACGGGTAAGGCTGCAAATGGCTTCTTCCCTGTCCTGGGATGGGCTTCTCTGACCTTCTGTGAGAATGAAGCCCAGGCAGGTCACGTTAGTCTGTGATATTTGAGACTTTTTCTTGGACACCTTCTATCCTTTATTGGCTAGGTAGTTCAGAGGCCTCCTTAGTAGGGCTGGAGATCAGAATGTCATCTGCATATTGAAGAAGGGTTCCCTTTTCCAGAGGTAGAACTTCTAGGTCTTTAGCTAACGTTTCCCCAAAGATGGTGTGGGAATTTTTGAACCCTTGGGGCAGGACGGCCCAGCAGTATTGTTTTTGTTGTATGTTGAGTCTTGCCACTCACAAGCCAAAATTTCTTGTGACTCTGGGACTAATGGAATACAGAAGAAGGCATCATTGAAGTCTAATACAGAATACCATGTTCTGGTGGATGGTAGAATGTCCAGTAGTGTGTAGGAATTAGGAATTACTGGATGTATATTCTTGGTGACTTCACTGACTCTCCTGAAATCCTTTACAAGATCCCCAGCAGCCCACGGGGCTCTCGTGGTCAGGCCAATCCCAGGATATGGAGCTCACCTGGGCAGGTCCCCATTAGCCCACGGAGCTCTCGTGGTCACGCCCCTCCCAGGATATGGAGCTCACCTGGGCAGGTTGCCAGCAGCCCATGGGGCTCTTGTGATCAGGCCCCTCCCAGGTTACAGAGCTCCCCTGGGCAGGTACCCTGGCAGGGATGGGCACACAGGAACCGTGCACATAGCCCTCATTGAAGAGCACCCCCAGCTCACCTGTCGCTCAGAGCTGACACAGAGCACCTCAGAGCAGGACTTGAACTAACAAACAGCAGCTCTGACAGGTCTGTGGCCCTGGGCATCACTCTGTGCGGCCTCCCTCCGTTTGGTCTTCCAGAGACTTCCACTGCAGTTGGGGCACCAGGCCTCTGTCTCCACCCACCACCCCTCCTCTCCCTGACTCTTGGGTTCCTCTCATTAGGAGAGGGTCTTCTTGAAGTTGTCTCCCACTCATGGGCCAGATAAAATGATTAGAGAACAGAGCTGCAGCCCCTTGTCTATCCTGACTCTCAGGAGCCCACACCTGTTCCTTGGACCTGGCCTGTTCAGCAAGGTCCATTTTCTGCAACTGTGAGCCCCTGAGGGGTGAGGATTGGCTGACCTGGGCAGCCTGACCCTGCCGGGCAGCCCTCCCCAGGTGTGCCTGGGTTGAGGTCAATATAAACACTGCTCTAGGAAGCAAGAGCCCCTGCAGCTGTGCCTGACGCCATATTCTCTGCCCTGTCAGCAATGTCGTGGCTGGGCTGGTGGGAGGGAGTGAGGGGCCACGGCTTTGTGGGTGGCCCGGTGTGAGTGGGGCTCTGCTTGACTTTCTGCAGGAGTTGCCAAGCTGCCACCTGCTAAAGAAGAGGATGTGTCACCCATACCTGCCGCTGGAATTTCTCCCCAGGCAGAGGTGAGGAAGGAGAAAAGCAGTGGGGGCCGGGACAGGAGGGGTATCTCAGGAAGGGAAATGGAAACCTTCCAGAAGAGCGCCTGGGGCCAGGACCATCCTGGCTGGCCTGCAGGCACCAAGTCGGCCTGTGTGCTGTCGCTGGTGTGGCTGCATGGCCCTTCCTATAGGCTTTCAAGTCCTTGTACCTATTCAGGTGTTTTACCTGGGAAGGGTGGGAACAGTTCAGCAGCAGCTGGCCTGGGGCTCAGCTCACGTTTACTCACAGACGTCTCAGCACAGTCCCCCAGCTTTGCAATGAGGACGCTCCTTGCGGGGGGGTTGCTGGCTGCATGGGAGACGATTCCCCACCTCTGACCAACTTCAGAATTGTTTACCACTGGAGCAAGTGCCCTGATAGGGTTTTCCTCTGTATAACTGGTGGGTTCTGTTTTTTTTTTTCTTTTTTGGTTCAAGGTAGATTTTATTCCTCTCTTTTGTATTTATAGATATAAGCATGGAAATCATTCATTCATATAAATACATGTATGTGAAGAGAAGAATTTTTTTCTGTTTTATTATTTTTAATTTCATTTTTAAAATTTTTTTAATTTAATTTTATTTATTTTTTATACAGCAGGTTCTTATTGGTTATCTATTTTATACATATAAATGTATACATGTCAATCCCAATCTCCCAACTCATTCCCCCCCCCACCCATGGCTTTCCCCCCTTGGTGTCCATACGTTTGTTCTCTACATCTGTGTCTCTACTTCTGCCCTGAAAACCGGTTCATCTGTATCATTTTTCTAGGTTCCACATATATGCATTAATATACGATATTTGTTTTTCTCTTTCTGACTTACTTCACTCTGTATGACAGTCTCTAGATCCATCAACGTCTCTACAAATGACCCAATTTCATTCCTTTTTATGGCTGAGTAATATTCCATTTTATGTATGTACCACATCTTTTTCCATTCGTCTGTCTGTGGGCATTTAGATAGCTTCCAATACCTGGCTATTGTAAATAGTGCTGCAGTGAACACTGGGGTGCATGTGTCTTTCTGAATTATGGTTTTCTCTGGGTATATGCCCAGTAGTGGGCTTGCTGGATCATATGGTAATTCTATTTTTAGTTTTTTAAGGAACCTCCATACTGTTCTCCATAGTGACTGTTTCAATTCACATTCCCACCAATAGTGGAAGAGGGCTCCTTTTCTCCACACCCTCTCCAGCATTTGTTGTTTGTAGATTTTCTGATGATGCCCATTCTAACAGGTGTGAGGTGATACCTCATTGTAGTTTTGATTTGCATTTCTCTAATAATTAGTGATGTTGAGCAGCTTTTCATGTGCGTCTTGGCCATCTCTATGTCTTCTTGGAAGTAATGTCTATTTAGATCTGCTGCCCATTTTTGTATTGGGTTGTTTGTTTTTTTAATATTGAGCTGCATGGAGATTAATCCTTTGTCCATTGATTCATTTGCAAATACTTTCTCCCATTCTGAGGGTTGTCTTTTCATCTTGTTTGTAGTTTCCATTGCTTTGCAAAAGCTTTTACATTTCATTAGGTCCCATTTGTTTAGTTTTCTTTTTTATTGCATTACTCTAGGAGGTGGATCAAAAAAGATCTTGCTGTGATTTATGTCAGAGTATTCTTCCTATGTTTTCCTGTAAGAGTCTTATAGTGTCCGGTCTTACATTAAGGTCTCTAATCCATTTTGAATTTATATTTGTGTATGGTGTTAGGGAGTGTTCTAATTTCATTCTTTTACATGTAGCTGTCCATTTTTCCCAGCACCACTGATTGAAGAGACTGTCTTTTCTCCATTGTATAGTCTTGCCTCCTTTGTCATAGATTAGTTGACCATAGGTGTGTAGGTTTATCTCTGGGCTTTCTTTCTTTTTTTCTTTTACACCTTTATTGGAGTATAATTGCTTTACAATGGAATGTTATTGTCTGCTGCATAACAAAGTGAATCAGCTATACATATACATATATCACCATATCCCCTCCCTCCTGCATCTCCCTCCCACCCTCCATATCCCACCCCTTTAGGTGGTCACAAAGCACCGAGCTGATCTCCCTGTGCTATGTGGCTGCTTCCCAGTAGCTATCGATGTTACATTTGGTAATGTATATATGTTCATGCCACTCTCTCACTTTGTCCCAGGTTAACCTTCCTCCTCCCCGTGTCCTCAAGTCCTTTCTCTACGTCTGTGTCCTTAATCCTGTCCTGCCCCTAGGTTCTTCATAAACTTACTTTCTTTTGATTCCATATATCTCTGTTAGCATATGGTATTTGTTTTTCTCTTTCTGGCTTACTTCACTGTGTAGGACAGACTCTAAGTTCATCCACCTCACTACAAAGAACTCAGTTTTGTTTCTTTTTATGGCTGAGTAATATTCCATTGTATATATGTGCCAGATCTTCTTTATCCATTCATCTGTGCATGGACATTTAGGTTGCTCCCATGTCCTGGCTATTGTAAATAGAGCTGCAATGAACATTGTTGTACATAACTCTTTTTGAATTATGGTTTTCTCAGGGTAAATGCCCAGTAGTTGGATTGATGGGTTGTATGGTACTTCTACTTTTAGTTTTTTAAGGGACCTCTATACTGTTCTCCCTAGTGGCTATATCAAGTTACATTCCCACCAGTAGTGCAAGAGTGTTCCCTTTTGTCCAATAAATGCCTCTCCAGCATTTATTGTTTGTAGATTTTTTGATGATTGCCATTCTGACTGCTGTGAGGTGATACCTCACTGTAGTTTTGATTTGCATTTCTCTAATGATTAGTGATGTTCAGCATCCTTTCATGTGTTTGTTGGCAATCTGTATATCTTCTTTGGAGAAATGTCTATTTAGGTCTTCTGCCCATTTTTGGATTGGGTTGTTTGTTTTTGTGATATTGAGCTACATGAGCTGCTTGTAAATTTTGGAGATTAATCCTTTGTCATTTGCTTCATTTGAAAACGTTTTCTCCCATTCTGAGGGTTGTCTTTTTGTCTTGTTTATGATTTCCTTTGCTGTGCAAAAGCTTTGACGTTTCATTAGGTGCCATTTGTTTATTTTTGTTTTTATTTCCACTTCTCTAGGAGGTGGGTCAAAAAGGATCTTGCTGTGATTTATGTCATAGAGTGTTCTTCCTATGTTTTCCTCTAAGAGTTTTATAGTGTCTGGTCTTACATTTAGATCTCTAATCCAGTTTGGGTTTATTTTTTGTGTATGGTGTTATGGAGCGTTCTAATTTCATTCTTTTACATGTAGTTGTCCAGTTTTCCCAGCACCACTTACTGAAGAGGCTGTCTTTTCTCCATTGTATATCCTTGCCTCCTTTGTCATAGATGAGTTAGCCATAGGTACGTAGGTTTATCTCTGGGCTTTCTTTCCTGTTCCATTGATCTATATTTCTGTTTTTGTGCCAATACCATATATTCTTGATTACTGTAGCTTTGTAGTATAGTCTGAAGTCAGGATGTCTCATTCCTCCAGCTCTTTTAATTTCCCCCAAGACTGCTTTGGCTATTCGGGGTCTTTTGTGTCTCCATACAAATTTTAAGATTTTTTTGTTCTAGTTCTGTAGAAAATGCCACTGGTAATTTGATAGGGATTGCATTGAATCTGTAGATTGCTTTGGGTAGTATAGTCATTTTCACAATATTGATCCTTCTCATCCAAGAACATGGTTTATACCTCCATCTGTTTATATCATCTTTGATTTCTTTCAGCAGTGTCTTATAGTTTTCTGAGTACAGGTCTTTTACCTCCTTAGGTAGGTTCATTCCTACGTATTTTATTCTTTTTGTTGCAATGGTGAATGGGACTGTTTCCTTAATTTCTCTTTCTGACCTTTCATTGTTAGTGTATAGGAATGCAAGAGATTTCTGTGCATTAATTTTGTATCCTGCGACTTTACCAAATTCATTGATTAGCTCTAGTAGTTTTCTTGTGGCATCTTTAGGATTCACTATGTGTAGTATCATGTCATTTGCAAACAGTGACAATTTTACTTCTTCTTTTCCAATTTGTATTCCTTTTATTTCTTCTCTGATTGCTGTGTCTAGGACTTCCAAAACTATGTTGAGAAATAGTGGTGAGAGTGGAAATTCTTGTCTTGTTCCTGATCTTAGAGGAAATGCTTTTAGCTTCTCACCATTGAAAATGATGTTTGCTGTGGGTTTGTCATATACCGCCTTTATTATGTTGAGGTAGATTCCCTCTATGCCCACTTCTGGAGACGTTTTATTATAAATGGGTGTTGAATTTTGTCAACAGCTTTTCCTGCATCTATTGGGATGATCATATTTTATTCTACAATTTGTTAATATGGTGTATCACATTGATTGATTTGTGTATATTGAAGAATCCTTGCATCCCTGGGATAAACCCCACCTGTTCATGGTGTATGATCCTTTTAATATGTTGTTGGATTCTGTTCGCTAGGATTTTGTTGAGGATTTTTGCATCTATATTCATCAGTGATATTGGTCTGTAATTTTCTTTTTTTGTGGTAATGTTTGTCTGGTTTTGGCATCAGGGTGATGGTGGCCTCATAGAATGAGTTTGGGAGTGTTCCTTCCCCTGAAAATTTCTGAAGAGTTTGAGAAGGTTGGGTGTTAGCTCTTGTCTAAGTGTTTGATAGAATTCACCTCTGATGCCATCTGGTTCTGGACTTTTGTTTGTTGGAAGATTTTTAATCAGTTTCAATTGCATTACTTGTGATTGGTCTGTTCATATTTTCTATTTGTTCCTGATTCAGTCTTGGAAGGTTATACCTTTCTAAGAATTTGTCCATTTCTTCAAAGTTGTCCATTTTATTGGCATAGAGTTGCTTGTAGTAGTCTCTTAGGATGCTTTGTATTTCTGTAGTGTCTGTTACAACTTCTCCTTTTTCATTTCTAATTTTATTGATTTGAGTCCTCTCCCTCTTTTTCTTGAGTCTGGCTAAAGGTTTATCATTTTGTTTATCTTCTCAAAGAACCAGCATTTAGTTTTATTGATCTCTGCTATTGTTTTTATTTGATTTATTTCTGCTCTGATCTTTATGATTTCTTTCCTGCTACTAACTTTGGGTTTTGTTCTTCTTTCTCTAGTTCCTTTAGGTGTAAGTTTAGATTGTTTATTTGAGATTTTTCTTGTTTCTTGAGGTAGGCTTGTATTGCTATAAACTTCCCTCTTAGAACTGCTTTTGCTGCATCCCATAGGTTTTGGATCATCGTGTTTTTGTTGTCATATTTCTCTAGGTAGTTTTTGATTTACTCTTTTATTTCTTCAGTGATCTCTTGGTTATTTAGTAACGTATTGTTTAGCCTCCATGTGTTTGTGTTTTTTATAATTTTTTCCCTGTAATTGATTTCTAATCTCATAGCATTTTGGTCGGAACAGCTGCTTGATATGATTTAAGTTTTCTTAAATTTACTGAGGCTTTATTTGTGACCTAAGATGTGATCTATCCTGGAGAATGTTCCGTGTGCCGTTGAGAAGAACGTGTAATCTGCTGTTTTTGTATGGAATGTCCTATAAATATCCATTAAATCTATTTGGTCTATTGTGTCATTTAAAGCTTGTGTTTCCTTATTAATTTTCTGTCTGGATGACCTCCATTGGTGTAAGTGAGGTGTTAAAGTCCCCCGCTACTATTGTGTTACTGTCGATTTCCTCTTTTATAGCTGTTAGCAGTCGCCTTATATATTGAGGTGCTCCTATGTTGGGTACATATATATTTATAATTGTTATACCTTCTTGGATTGATCCCTTGATCATTATGTAGTGTCCTTCCTTGTCTCTTGTAACATTCTTTATTTTAAAATCTATTTTATCTGATATGAGTATTGCTACTCCAGCTTTCTTTTGATTTTCATTTGCATGGAATATATGTTTTCATCCCCTCACTTTCAGTCTGTATGTGTCCCTAGGTCTGAAATGGGCCTCTTGTAGACAGCATATATATGAGTCTTGTTTTTGTATTCATTTCAGTGAGCCTGTGTCTTTTGGTTGGAGCATTTAATCCATTCACGTTTAAGGTAATTATCAATATGTATGTTCTTATTACTGTTTTCTTCATTGTTATGGGTTTGTCTTGGTGGGTCCTTTTCTTCTCTTGTGTTTCCCACTTAGAGAAGTTCCTTTAGCATTTGTTCTAGAGCTGGTTTCGTGGTGCTGAATTCTCTTAGCTTTTGCTTGTCTGTAAAACTTTTGATTTCTCCGTTGAATCTGAATGAGATCCTTGCTGGGTGGAGTACTCTTGGTTGCAGGTTCTTCCCTTTCATCACTTTAAATTTATCATGCCACTCCCTTCTTGCTTGTAGACTTTCTGTGGAGAAATCAGCTGTTAACCTTACGGGAGTTCCCTTGTATGTGATTTGTCATTTTTCCCTTGTTGCTTTCAGTAATTTTTCTTTGTCTCTAATTTTTGTCAATTTGATTACTCTGTGTCTTGGCATTTTTCTCCTTTGGTTTATCCTGCCTGGGACTCTCTGTGCTTCCTGGATTTGGGTGGCTATTTCTTTTCCCATACTAGGGAATTTTTTGACTATAATCTCTTCAAATATTTTCTTGGGTCCTTTCTCTCTCTCTTCTTCATCTGGGACCCCTATAATGCGAATGTTGTTGTGTTTAATGTTGTCCCAGAGGTCTCTTAGGGTGTCTTCATTTATTTTCATTCTTTTTCTTTATTCTGTTCCATGGCAGTGATTTCCACCTTTCTGTCTTCCAGGTCACTTATCCGTTCTTCTGCCACAGTTATTCTGCTACTGATTCCTTCTAGTGTATTTTTCATTTCAGTTATTGTATTGTTCATCTGTTTGTTATTTAATTCTTATAGGTGTTTGTTCCTTAATTCTTCTAGGTCTTTGTTAAGCATTTCTTGCATCTTCTCGATCTTTTCCTCCATTCTTTTTCCAAGGTCTTGGATCATCTTCCCTATCATTATCCCAAATTCTTTTACTGGAAGGTTGCATATCCCCACCTCATTTCGTTGTTTTTCTGGGGATTTATCTTGTTCCTTGATCTGGTATAAAGTCCTCTGCCTTTTCATTTTCTCTATCTTTCTGTGAATGTGTTTTTCATTCCACAGGCTGCAGAATTGTAGTTCTTCTTGCTTCTGCTGTCTGCTCTCCGGTGATTGAGTCTATCTTAGAGGCTTGTGCAAGCTTCCTTATGGGAGGGACTGGTGGTGGGTACAGCTGGGTGTTGCTCTGGTGGGCCGAGCTTTAATCTGCTTGTCTGTGGATTAAATAAAAGTTCAATAAAAAGCTTAATCCGCTTGTCTGCTGATGCATGGGGCTGGGTTCCTTCCCTGTTGGTTGTTTGGCCTGAGGTGACCCAGCACTGGAGCCTACCTTGCTCCTGGAAGGGCTAATGGCAGACTCTGGGAGGACTCACGCCAAGGAGTATTTCCCAAAACTTCTGCTACCAGTGTCGTTGTCCCCACGGTGAGCCACAGCCACTCCCCGCCTCTGCAGGAGACCCTCTAAAACTAGCAGGTAGGTCTGGTCATTCATCTACGGGGTCACTGCTCCTTCCCCTGGGTCCTGATGTGCCCACTACTTTGTGTGTGCCCTCCAAGAGTGGAGTCTCTGTTGAGACTGAGTCTCTGAGTGCAGTTGAGACTCTGAGACTCTGAATGGAGTCACACAGACTCTGGGTCCTGTGAAGCTTCGATGCTTTGTGGTTCTAGATATCCTATAGGAGATGGTCCACAGCAGATGAAGCTAACACTGTCAGTAGAGGTGGTGAAGCCAACGATCTGCAGTTCCGACTAGAGGTGCGATGTACATAGAGGACAAAATCATCTCGTGTGAATGTAGTTAAGGCACGTTTAAGATGAATGCAGTAATGTTAATGCCTAACATCTTCTCTCTTGTGCCTCCTGTCAGGGACTCCATCCTCAGTTCCTGAGGCTCCTTGTAAGTCATGTACAGGGGAATGGAGAGAGGGCTCTGTCCAATCTGAGCCCTGAGTTAACCTGTGTTTATCTTAGGATAGTTTGTATTTCTGTGGTGTCTGTTGTAACATCATCTCTTTCATTTCTGATTTATTTGGGCCCTCTCTTTTTTTAAAAAAACATACTACTGTTGTCTTTTATTCTTTACAGAAGTTTAATAAGTGTTTGATCTACTACCCTTACTCTATGTATACTTTTTGCAGTGAGATTTTTACTTTTGTTTGTTTTCTTGTTACTATCAATAGTTAGTGAGACTTCTTTTAAGCTACCTTCAACATTGCTTATAAAGCTGCTTTATTAGTGATGACAGAGGCTTAATGGAAGTTGTGTTCTGGTTGTAAATTAGAATGCAGTGTGCCAGCAAAAAGCCCCTTAAGTTTATGTCTCATTGCTTCTTGTTCTCTTTTTAATTTAATTTTTATTTTTTATCACAGAAAATTTGATTATAATGTTTTGTTTGTTCTAAGTGTGCAAGATGTGGTTCTTTCACAAATATACATGTATCTATTCTTCTTCAGATCCTTTTCCCATGTATGTTATGACACAATGTTGAGTAGTCTTCTCTTGGTATTCCGTATGTCTTTGGTGATTATATATTTCACATGTGTTTGTATATCTCTGTTAACCACAATATCCTAATGTATCCAATCCTCACACCTGTCCATTTGGTGAACCATAAGTTTGTTTAAGGAATCTGTGATTGCCTTTCTCTGTGGAAATACCTTCATTGGTATCAATTTTTAGCTAACGCATATAAGTGATATAATAGGATATGTGTCTTTTATTGTTTGATTTAGTACGATTTGCCTGATTACCTCTAGACTCATCTATGGTGCTGCAAATGGCATTGTTTTATTTTTTTCCCTAGCTAGTATTCCATCTGTACATGTACCAGTTCTTCTTTGTCCACTCACTTCTTGATGAACTTTTTGGTTGCCTCCATGTCTTGGCTATTGTAATACTGCTGCAATGTACATTTGTCTGCCTGTGTCTTTCCAATTCTGTCTTCTTAGCTTATAGGCTCAGGAGTGGTCCTCCTGTATCATATGTTAGCTCAATGTTTACCTTTTAAAGACATCTCCATTCTCTTCTCATTAGTGGCTCTTTGCAGGTTACATCCCACTTAAAGTTGAGGGTATGCATTTCTCCACAACACCTTCAGCATTTATTGTTTGTAGTTTTCTTGTGGATGGATATTATGACTGGTGTGAGCTGATACCTTTTTGTGGTTGAATTTGCATGTGTCTCATAATCCGTTGAAATTGAGCTTTAAGGCATGTCCTTTTTATTTTTCAAACTGATAAAGCTTAGTTCTTCAAAGTGTTTTCTTAAAGTATGAGTCACATTTTGAAATTTTTTGGCCATTACCTCCCTCAAGACATTTTGAGGGCAGGATTCATTTACACCCCTGCAGTACTTGTACACATGAAGTGACCATTAGCACAGGCTTTAAAGCTGCTTTTGCAGGTAATGACCAGAGGGCGGCAGCCTTTCTACGTTCCCCATGCTGGTACTAGGGAAACAGACCTTCCGGTCAGTGGTGTTCCTCAGTTATAAATTAGAGTGGAATGTGCCCGGATAAACCCACCAAAGCTGATGTTTCCTAACTTATGTTTGTTTTTGAAATTTAATTTATATTTTTTATTGAAGTAATATTCCATTGTGTACATGGACCACTTCTTCTTGGTGCATTCCTCTGTTGATGGACTTTTTCGTTGCTTCCAAGTGTTGGCTATGGTAAATATTACTGGAGTGCAGGATTGCCAGCCAGTGACTTTTTGATTCTCATTTTCTCAGGTGATAGGCCGAGCAGTGGGTGTGACTGATTGACTAGTAGCTCAATGTTTCCCTTTTCAAAGCACCTCCACTGTGTTTTCATTAGTGGCTCTTACCACGTCCCCCTTAGAACCGAGGGTACGCATTTCTCCACAATCCCTTCAGCATTTCTTGTTTGCCGCATTTTTGCTAATGGCCATTCTGACTTCTGTGAGCTGATAGGTTTTTGTAATTTGGGTTTGCATGTCTTTAAAAATTCCAAAATTCATCATTTTCCCACACCTTTTTATTCTCTGTTAAAAAAACAAAGAAAAAAGTGTGAGTACAATATACATCTTGAAATTGTCTTCTTGGAAGGTTGCCCTCTTTTGAATTTTTGGTCGATTTTTGCCCCCAGGATTTTTTTGGAGGGCGGGTGTAATTTACAGGCCTGTGAGTTTGGTGAATATTTAGTGACCATTAGTAATGGGTTTAAAGCTGCTTTTTTGGGAAACGGCTACAAGGAGGCAGCATTTCTCCATTACCAAATCTGGGTACTAGGGCAGCAGAGCCTTTCTGGAAGTCGTGTTCCTAGGCTGTAAATTAGAATGGAATGTGCCAGGAGAAACGCCCATAAGTTTGTCTCATTACTTCTTGGTTTCTAAAATTTTTTAAATCGGAGTAATGATTAGAATATTGTTTGTCCTAGGTGTACACAATCTGGTTCATTTGTACATTATATACGTCTATTCATGTACAGATCCTCTTCCCGTGTTAAATATTACAGAGTGTCCTGTACACCTCCCTTGCTATATGGTCGGTCTTTTTGATATATGTATATAATATGTATGTGTATACGTATTGGAATGCTAATCTTAATTTATCCATTCCGCCCACCTTTCCGTTTAGATAAGCATAGTTTTTTTCTACATCTGTGCGTGTCTTTCTCTGTGGAAATATGTTCATTTGTGGCAGTTATTAGATAACGCCTATAAGTGATATGATAGGATATAGGTCTTTTGCTTTCCGACTTACCCCATGTTCTGTGATTATCTCCAAGCTCATCTATGGTGCCTCAAAGAGCAGTGTTTCATTGTTTTCCATGGCTAATATTCCATTGTGTACATGGACCACTTCTTCTTTATCCATTCATCTGTTGATGCAAATTGGTAACTTCACTGTCTTGGCTATTGCGAATAGGCTGCAGTGTAGCTTTTGCAGCCCGGGTCTTCTAGCTTCTGGTCTTCTCAGGTGAGAGGCCCAGTGGTGTGACTGCTGGATTGAATGGTACCTCAATTTTTACTTTTAAAGGCAGCTCCTTTCTGTTCTCATTATTGGCTGTTACCACTTTACATCTCACCAGCAGCTAGAGGGTACATATTTCTCTAAAACCCCTTCAGTATTTATTGTTTGTAGACTTTTTGCTGATCGTTAGTTGACAGTTATGAGTTGAAAACTTTTTGTAGATTAGATGTTCATGAGCGTAATAATTCCTGAGATTGAGCTTTTATCCATTTTCCTTTTTTTTTTTAAAGAGAGTGAGTAAAACTTACCTCTTCATACTATCTTCTTGAAACATTTGACTGTTTTGAATTTTTTTTCCCTACCTCAGCACAGTTTTTTAGGGCAGGTGTCCTTTACAGCCCTGAGTCCTTGTGAATGTTAAGTGACCATTAGCTGTGGGCTTAAAGCCGCTCTTGCGGGAAATGGCCACAAGGCGGCAGCATTTCTACCTTTCCAACTCTGGGTTCTTGGGCAAGAGAGCTTCCCTGGAAATCGTGTTAGTAGGTTGAGAATTAGAGTGGAATGTGCCAGGGCAAACCCCCAAGAGCTTATATCTCCTTCTTGTTTGTTTTTTAAATTTAATTTTTATTAGTTATCAGAGCAAAGTTGATAAAAAATATTTTCTTTCTCCTAGGTGTACAGAATGTGGTTCATTATATCATGTATCTTGTCTATTCATGTTTGGATCCTTTCCCATGTCGGTTATTACAGAGTGTTGAGTAGACCTTTCTTGGTATTCCATAGGTGTTTTGTGATTATATAGTTCATATGTATTAGCACATGTCTCTTAACCCCCATATCCTAATTCATCCATTCCTTACACCTTTCCATTTGGTTAAACGTAATTTTGTTTTCTTAATCCATGCTTTTCCTTGTTTTGGAAATAAGTTCGTGGGTATCAATTTTTTGGTAACACCTATAAGTGATGTCATAGGATATCTGTCTTTCAGTTTCTTTCGTACTTCAAGTTGGGTGATGATCTTTAGGTCCTTCTATGGTGGTGCAAACGGCACAGTTTCATTCTTTTCCATGGCTAATATTCCATTGTGTACATGGACCACTTCTTTTACATTTTTCTGTTGCTGGACATTTTGGATTCTTCCAAGTCTTATCTATGGTAAATGTTCCTGCAGTGTAGGATTGCCAGCCTGTGTCTTTTCCATTCTGCTCTGCTCAGGTGATAGGTGCATCAAAGGACCTACCAGATCACATGGTAGCTCAATTTTTACCCTTAAAGGGACTTCCATTATGTTCTCACTACTGGCTGTTACCAGTTTACATCCTCCCAGCAGCTAGAGAGTACACAGTTCTCTGAAACCCCTTCAGCATTTATTCTTTGTAGACTTTTTGCTGAAGATCATTCTGATGGCTATGAGGGGAACATTTCTGTAGATTGCATTTGTCTGGCTTTATTAATTGCAGATGTTGAGCATTTTTCAATTCCCTTTTATTTTAAAGAAAAAAGAGAAAAGACAAAATGTGCGTAAAATATGCCTCTTAAAATTAGCTTCTTGAAATGTTGACGTCTTTTGAATTTTCTGGTCAATATACGACCCCAGGATTTTTTTTGATGGCAGGTGTCATTTACAGGCGTGCAATTATTTTGAATATTAAGTGACCATTAGCGCTGTTGTATGAAACGGCCAGAAGGCAGCAGCACTTCTCCTTACCAAATCTGGTTACTAGGGAAACAGAGCCATAATGGAAATTGTGTTGTAGGTTGTAATTTAGAATAGAATGTGCCAGGAAAAAGCCCCTTAAGTTTATGTCTCATTACTTGCTGTTCGTTTTTTTAATTTAATTTTTATTTTGTATCAGAGCAAATTTGATTACAATGTTTTGTGCGTTCTGGCTGTGCAAGATGTGATTCTTTTACACATATACATATATCTATTTTTCTTCGGATCCTTTTCCCATGTAGGTTATGACAGAATGTTGAGTAGTCTTCTTTTGGTATGCCATAGGTCTTTCGTGATTACATATTTCACATGTGTTTGCATACCTCTGTTAAACCCAATATCCTAATGTATCCAATCCTCACACCTTTCCATTTGGTGACCCATAAGTTTGCTTAATGAATCTGTGATTGCATTTCTCTGTGGAAATATCTTCATTGGTATAAATTTTTAGGTAACACCTATAAGTCATATCATAGGATATGTGTCTTTCGCTTTTTCACTTACTACCAGTTGCTGATTACCTCTGGACTCATCTATGGTGCTTCAAATGTCATTGTTTCATTTTTTTCCGTGGCTAATACTTCCATCTTTACATGTACCAGTTCTTCTTTGTCCACTCATCTCTTGATGGACTTTTTGGTTGCTTCCATGTCTTGGCTATTGTAATACTGCTGCAGTGCAGTTTTGCTTGCCTGTGTCTTTCCAATTCTGTCTTCTTAGGTTATAGGCCGGGGAGTGGGCCTGCTGGATCATATAGTAGCTCAATGTTTACCTTTTAAAGGCACTTCCATTCTGTTCCCATTAGTGGCTCTTACCAGGTTACATCCCACTTCAAATTGAGGGTATGCATTTCTCCACAACCTCTTCAGCATTGATCATTTGTAGTTTCTTTGCTGATGGTTATTCTGAGTGGTGTAAGCTGATATCTCTTTGTGGTTGGATTTGCATGTGTCTCATAATCCTTTGAAATTGAGCTTTCAGGCATGTCCTTTAATTTTTCAAACTGTTATTACAGCTTACTTCTTCAAATTGTTTTCTTGAAATATGTGCCACATTTTGAAATTCTTTGGCCTTTAACTGCATCAAGACATTTTGAGGGCAGGTTTCATTTACAGCCCTGAAGTACTTGTGCATATGAAGTGACCATTAGCACAGATTTCAAAGGTGCTGTTGCAGGTATTGGCCAGAGGTCGGCAGCATTTCTACGGTCCCCACTCTGGTACCTAGGGAAACAGACATTCCTGCCAGTGGTGTTCGTCACTTATAAATTAGAGTGCAATGTACCCTGATAAACCCCCAAAAGCTTATGTCTCCTTACTTATGTTTGTTTTTTAAATTTAATTCATATTTTTTAGGGACTAATATTCCATTGTGTACATGGACCTCTTCTTTGTGCATTTCTCTGTTGATGAACATTTTCGTTGCTTCCAAGTGTTGGCTATGGTAAATATTGCTGGAGTGCAGTATTGCCAGCCTGTGACTTGATTCTCCTTTTCTCAGGTGATGGGCCCAGCAGTGGGTTTGCTTCATTGACTGGTAGCTCAATGTTTACCTTTTCAAAGCACCCCCATTGTGTTTTCATTAGTGGCTCTTACCTTGTCCCAATTAGTACCGAGGGTACGCATTTCTCCACAACCCCTTCAGCATTTATTGTTTGCAGAATGTTTGCTCGTGGCTATTCTGACTGGTGTGAGCTGATAGGTTTTTGTAATTTGTATTTGCATGTCCTTAATAATTCCTAATGTTCAGCATCTTTCCACACCTTTCTCTTTAATTTAGGGGAAAAAAAAGAAAAAATGTGTGAGTACAATATACCTCCTGAAATTGTCTTCTTAGAAGGTTTCCCTCTTTTGAATTTTGTGGTCGATTTTCGACCCCAGGATTTTTTTGAGAGCAGCTGTCATTTACAGGCCTGCAATGATTGTGAATATTTAGTGACCATTAACACAGGGTTTAAAGCTGCTGTTGTGGGAAACGGCCACAAGCGGCAGCATTTCTCCATTCCCAAATCTGGTTACTAGGGCAGCAGAGCCTTTCTGGAAGTCGTGTTCCTAGGTTGTAAATTAGAATGGAATGTGCCAGGAAAAAACCCTGAAGTTTATGTCTCATTACTTATTGTTCCTTGTTTTAATTGTTTTAATCAGGGTAATGATTAGAATACAGTTTGTCCTAGGTGTACATAATCTGGTTCATTTGTACATCATATATATCTACTCATGTACAGATACTTTTCCCATGTAAAAGATAATAGAGTGTTTTGTAGAACTCCTTTGCTATGTGCTCGGTCTTTTTGATATATGTACTTAATCTGTATTTGTATAGGTATGGTAAACCTAATCTTAATTTATCCATTGCCACCTTTTCCTTTTAGTTATGCACAGTTTGTTTTTTAAGTCTTTGTGTGTCTTTCTCTGTGGAAATATGTCCATTTTTGTCAGTTGATAGGTAACACCTATAAGTGATATCATAGGATATCTGTCTTTTGCTTACCAACTTACCTCATGTTCTGTGATTGTCTCTAGGCTCATCTATGGTGCCTCAAAGAGCAGTGTTTCATTGTTTTCCATGGCTAATATTCCATTGTGTACATGGACCACTTCCTCTTTATCCATTCATCTGTTGATGGACATTTAGGTTGCTTCCATGTCTTGGCTATTGTGAATAAGGCTGCAGTGCAGATTTTTCAGCCTTTGTCTTCTGAATTCTGGTCTTGTCACGTGAGAGGCCCAGCGGTGAGCCTGCTGCATCAAATGGTAGCTCAATTTTTACTTTTAAATGCAGCTCCTTTCTGTTCTCTTTATTGGCTGTTACCACTTTACATCTCACCAGCAAGAGTGTTGAGTAGACATTTTTTGGTATTCCATAGGTATTTTGTGATTATATATTTCATTGTGTTAGTACATGTCTGTTAACCCCCATACCCTAATTCATTCATTCCTTACACCTTTCCATTTGGTTAAAAATAATTTTGTTTTCTTAATCCATGCATGTCCTTCTCTTGGAAATATGTTCGTGGGTATCAATTTTTAGGTAACACCTATAAGTGATGTCATAGGATATCTGTCTTTCGGTTTCTTTCTTACTTCAAGTTGGATGATTATGTCTAGGTCCTTCTATGGTGGTACAAACGGCACTGTCTTATTCTTTCCATGGCTAATAATATTCCATTGTGTACCTGGACCACTTCTTCCTTGTGCATTCATCTGTTGATGGACATTTTGGTTGCTTCCAAGTCTTGGCTATGGTAAATATTGCTGTAGTGCAGGATTCCCAGCCTGTGTCTTTTTGACTCTTGTGTTCTCAGGTGATAGGCCCAGCAGTTGGGCTATCAGATCATTTGGTAGCTCAATTTTTTATTTTAAACGCACCGCCATTCTCTTCTCACTACTGGCTGTTACCAGTTTACGTCCCACCAGCAGATAGAGGGTACACAGTTCTCTAAAAGCTTTTCAGCATTAATTCTTTGTAGACTAGTTTGCTGATGTTCATTCTGACGGCTCTGAGGTGAACGTTTTTGTAGATTGGATTTGCATGGCTTTATTAGTTCCTGATATTGAGCATTTCTCCATGCATTCTTTTTAAACAAAAAGAAAGAAAAGACAAAATGTGCATAAAATATGCCTCTTGCTATTGTCTTTTTGAAATGTTGACGTCTTTTGAATTTTCTGGTCGATTTACGACCCCAGGATTTTGTCTGAGGCCCGGTGTCCTTTACAGTCCTGCAAATATTTTCAATATTCAGTGACCGTTAATGCTGGGTTTAAAGCTGCTGTTTTGGGAAACGGCCACAAGGAGACAGCATTTCTCCTTTACCAAATCTGGTTACTAGGGCAACAGAGCCTTAATGAAAGTCGTGTTCTAGGTTGTAAATTAGAATGGAATGTGCAAGGAAATGCCCTTTAAGTTTATGTCTCATTACTTCTTGTTCGTTTTTTTTTTGTTTTTTGTTTTTGTTTTTTTTGCCATTTGCGGGCCTCTCACTGTTGTGGCCTCTCTCGTTGCGGAGCACAGGCTCCAGACATGCAGGCTCAGCGGCCATGGCTCACGAGCCCAGCCGCTCCGTGGCATGTGGGATCCTCTCGGACCGGGGCATGAACCCGTGTCCCTGCATTGGCAGGCACACCCTCAACCAGTGCACCACCAGGGAAGCCCACTTGTTTGTATTTTTAATTTAATTTTTAATTTAATTTTTATTTTTTATCACAGCAAATTTGATTACAGTGTTTTGTTTGTTCAAGGCATGCAAAATGTGGTTCTTTCACACATGTACATATATATCTATTCTTCTTCAGATCCTTTTACCAGACTACACCACGTTGAGTAGTCTTCTCTTGGTGTTCCGTAGGTCTTTGGTGATTATATATTTCACATGTGTTTGTATATCTCTGTTAACTCCAATATCATAATGTATCCAATCCTCACACTTTACCATTTGGTGAACCATAAGTTTGTTTAATGAATCTGTGATTGCCTTTCTGTGTGGAAATATCTTCATTGGTATCAATAATTAGGAAACACCTATAAGTCATACCATAGGATATGTGTCTTTCGCTTTCTCACTTACTACCAGTTGCATGATCACCTCTAGACTCATCTATGGTGCTGCAAATGTCATTGTTTCATTTTTTTCCTTGGCTAATATTCCATCTTTAGATGTACCAGTTCTTCTTTGTCCACTCGTCTCTTGATGGACTTTTTGGTTGCTTCCATGTCTTGGCTATTGTAATTCTGCTGCAGTGCAGTTTTGCTTGCCTATGTCTTTCCAATTCTGTCTTCTTAGGTTGTAGGCTGAGGAGTAGGCCTGCTGGATCATACAGTAGCTCAATGTTTACCTTTTAAAGGCACCTCCATTCTGTTCCCATTATTGGCTCTTGCCAGGTTACGTCCCACTTCAAATCGAAGATATGCATTTGTACACAACCTCTTCAGCACTGATCGTTTGTAGTTTCTTTGCTGATAGTAATTCTGAGTGGTGTGAGCTGATACCTCATTGTGGTTGGATTTGCATACGTCTCATAGTCCTTTGAAATTGAGCTTTCAGGCATGTCCTTTTATTTTTCAAACTGTTATTACAGCTTACTTCTTCAAATTGTTTTCTTCAACTATGTGCCACATTTTGAAAGTTTTTGGCCTTTACCTGCATGAAGATATTTTGAGGGCAGGTTTCATTTACAACCATGCAGTACTTGTGCATATGAAGTGACCATTAGCACAGGTTTCAAAGGTGCTGTTGCAGGTATTGGCCAGAGGTCGGCAGCATTTCTACGTTCCCCAACCTGGTACCTAGGGAAACGTGCTAAGTGATATCTGGAGAGTGGGAGAGGATTAATAAATACCCTAACCCTAAAGCGTACCCTAACACTAACCCTATTCCTAACCCTTACACTAAGCTTAACCGAAATGCTAACTGTAACCCATACCCTAACCCTATCCTGTACTCTAACCCTAACCCATAACCGTACCCTAACCAGTAGCCTAAACAGTACCTGTTCCATAACCCTAACCCAACCCTGTTACCTTAACAAGTACACTAACCCTAAGCCGTACACTAACACTAACCCATACAGTAAGACGTACCCTAACCCTAACACGTAGCCATAACCTAAACTGTACCCTAACCCTCTCCTGTACCCTAACCCTAACCATAAACTGTACTCTAACCCATACCCTAATCCTAACCCGTACCCTAACACTAACCGGTACACTAACCCATACTCTAACCTTAAACCGTAACCATACCACAAAATGTACCCTAAACCTAACCCGTACCGTAATGCTAAACTTAACTCTAAACCATACTCTAACCTGTACCCTAATCCTAACCCATACCCTAACACTACACCATACACGAACGCGGACACTAACCCTAAACTCTAGCCATACCCTAAACTGTACCCTAAACCTAAACTGTACCGTACCACTAATCCTAACCCTATCCTGTACCATAAACCATTCCCTAATCCTAACCCGTACACTAACACTAACCCATACGCTAACACGTACCCTAAACCTAACCCGTTACCATACACTAAGCTGTACCCTAAACCATACATGTTCCCTAATCCAATCCCTAACCCTAACCCTTACCCTAAGCCTTAGCCTAACACGTACCCTTATCCTAACCCATACATTAACACTAACCCGTAACCTAACATGAACCGTAATCCTAACCCGTTGTCGTACCCTAACCTGTACCCTAAACCGTACCCGTTCCCAATCCCTAAACCTAAACCTAACCATTACCCTAAGCCTAAGCATAACCCGTACCCTAAAACTAACCCGTACACTAACACAAAACCATACCCAAACCTGTATCCTAACCACAATCCATTGTGGTACCCCAACCTGTAAACTAAAACGTACCCATTCCCTAACCCTACCCGTAATCCTAACACTAACCCTTACTCTAACCCGTAACCTAACCTGTACATTAACACTAACCTGTACCCTAAAAGGTACCCTAACCCTAACTCGTTGTCATACCATAACTGGTACCCTAAACCGTACCTGTATGCTAAACCTAACCCTAATCCTAACCCTAACCTTAACACTTAACCTTACCCTAAGCCTTACCCTAACCCGTACCCTAATCCTAACCTGTACACTAACATTAACCTGTACCCTAAACTGAAACCATTGTCGTACCCTAACCTGTATCCTAAACCATATATTTTCCCTAACCCTAAACCTAACCCTAACCCTAATCCTTACTCTAAGCCTTACCCTAACAAGTACCCTAACTCTAACACGTTTTCATACCCTAATCTGTTCCCTAAACTGTACCCGTTCCATATCCCTAACCATAACCCTAACTCTAACCCTAAGCCTTACACTAAACCGTACCCTAATCCGAACCCATACACTAACAATAACCCGGACCCTAACACGTACCCTAACATTTTGTCGTACCCTAACCTGTACCCTAAATCGTACCTGATCCCTAATTGTAACCCTAACCCTAACCCTTACCCTAAGCCTTACCGTAACCCGTAACCTAATTCTAAACCATACATTAACACTAACCTATACCCTAACACGTACCCTAACCCTAAACCATTGTCGTACCCTAAAATGTATGCTAAACCGTTCCCTAACTATAACCCTAACTCTAACCCTAACACTTACCCTAAGCCTTACACTAAACCGTACCCTAATCCTAACCTGTATGCTAACACTAAACCGTACCCTAACACGTACCCTAACCCTAAAGCGTTGTCGTACCCTAAAATATACCATAAACTGTACCTGATCCCTAACCTATACCTAACCCTAACTGTAACACTAACCCTTACCCTAAGCCTTACCAAACCCATACAATAATCCTAAACTGTACACTAACAATAACCCGTACCCTAACACGTACCCTAAATCTAACCCGTTGTTGTACAATAACCTGTACCCTAAACTGTACCTGTACCCTAATCCTAAACTTAACCCAAACCCTAAACCTTACCCTAGCCTTACCCTAAAGTGTACCCTAATCCTAACCCATACACTAACACTAACCAGAACCCTATATGAACCCTAAACCTAACCCTTTGTCGTACCCTAACCTGTACCCTAAACCATAGCCGTACCCTAACACAAAACCTAATCCTTACCCCAAACCTTACCCTAACCCTTACGCTAATCCTAGCCCAGAAAATAACACTAACCCATACCCTAACACGTACCCTAAAACTAGCCTGTTTCTGTACCCTAAACTGTACCCTAAACCGTACCCGTTCCCTAACCCTAACCCTTACTGAAATACTTACACTAACCCGTAACCTAATACTAACCCGTATGCTAAACTTAACCCATACATTAACACTAAACCTTTCCCTAACACGTACCCTAACCCTAACCCGTTGTCGAACCCTAACCTGTAACCTAAACCGTACCTGTTCCCTAACCCTAACCCAAACTGTAACACGTAGCCTAAGCCTTACCCTAACACGTATCCTAATCCTAACCCATACACTAACACTATCCCGTACCCTATCATGTACCCTAACCACAATTCGCTGTTGTGCCCTAACCTGTAACCTAAAATGAACCCATTCACTAAAACTAACCATAACCCTAAACCTAACCCTTACCCTAACACGTACATTAACACTAACACATACAGTAACGTGCCCTAACCCTAACTCATGGTTGTACCATAACCTGTACCCTAAACGGTACCTGTAAGCTAACCCTAACGCTAATCCTAACCCTAACCCTAACACTAAACGTAAACCTTACACTAACCCTTACCCTAACCGGTACCCTAATGCTAACCCATACACTAATACTAACCCTTACGCTAACACGTACATTAACCCTAACTCGTTGTCGTACACTAACGTGTACCCTAAAATGTACTCGTTCCCTAACCCTAACCCTTACCCAAAGCCTTACCCAAATACGTACTCTCATCCTAACCCAGACACTAACACTAACCCGTACCCTAACATGTACGCTAACCCTAAACTGTTGCATACCCTAACCTGTACCCTAAACCATACCCATTCCCTAGCGCTAACCCTAAACCTAACACTTACCCGAAGCATTAACCTAACCCATACCCTAATCCTAACCTTTACACTAACACTAAGCCGTACAATAAGACGTACGCTAACCCTAAACAGTTGTCGTACCCTAAACTGTACCCTAAACCGTACCCGTTCCGTAACCCTAACCATAACCCTAAACCTTACCCGAAGCCTTACCCTAAACTGAACCCTAATCCTATCCCGGACACTAACACTAACCCATACCCTAACACGTACGCTAACACTGAACCGTTGTTGGACCCAAACCTGTACGCTAAACCGTACCCGTTCCCTAGCCCTAACCCTAACACTAACCCTAACACTAACCCTAACCCTTACCCTTACCCGAAGCCTTAAACTAACCTGTACCATAATCCTAACCCGAACACTAACACTAACCCGTACCATAACATGTACGCTAACACTAAACTGTTGTCGTACCCTAACCTGTACCTTAAACCGTCCCTGTTCCCTAACCATAAACCTAACCCTAACCCTAAACCTTACCCGAAGCCTTACCCTAAACGTAACCCGTACACTAACACTAACCAGTACCCTAACACATATGCTAATCTTAAACCGTTGGCCTACCCTACCCTGTACCCTAAACCGTCCCACTTCCCTAAACCTAACCCCAACCCTAAAACTTAACTGAAGCCTAACTTGTATGCTAATCCTAACCCGTACACTAACACTAACCCGTACCCTAACATGTACGCTAACCCTAAAACTTTTTTGTATCCTCATCTGTACACTAAACCATCCCCCTTCCGTAAACCTAACCCTAACCCAAAACCTAACACTTACCAAAGCCTTACCCTAACCTGTACCATAATCCTAACCCACACACTAACACGAACACGTACTTTAACACGTACGCTATGCCTAAATCATTGTCATAAACTAACCTGTACACTAAACTTTCCCTGTTCCTTAACACTAACCCTAACCCTTACCCGAAGCCTTACCCTAACCGGTCACCTAATCCTAACCTGTACACTAACACTAACCCATACTCTAACACGTACCCTCACCCTAAACAATTGTCATACCCTAACCTGTACCCTTAACTGTCCCCATCTCCTAACCCTAAACCTTACCCGAAGACTTACCCTAACATGTCCCCTAATCCTAACCCGTACGCTAACACGAACCCATACCCTAACACGTATGCTCACCCTAAACTTTTGTCGTACCCTAAAGTGTACCCTAAACCATCCCCGTCCCCTAACTCTAAAATTAAACCTAACCCTAACCGTTACCCGAAGCCTTACCCTAATCCGTCCCCTAATCCTAACCCATACGCTAACACTAAACCATGCCGTAACACGTAGGCTCACCCTAAACCATTGTAGTACCATAACATGTACCCTAAACAGTCCCCATCCCCTAACCCTAACCCTAACCCTTACCTGAAGCTTTACCCAAACCCGTCCCCTAATCCTAACCCGTACGCTAACACTAACCCATACCCTAACACGTATGCTCACCCTAAATCGTTGTCGTACCCTAACCTGTACCCTAAATTGTCCCCTAACCCTAACCCTAACCCTAACCCTAACCCTAACCCAAACCCAAACCCTTACCTGAATCCTTACCCTTACCTGTCCCCTAATCCTAACCCGTACGCTAATACTAACCCATTCGCTAACACATACGCTCACCCTAAAAAATTGTCGTACCCTAACCTGGACGCTAAACCGTCCCCGACCCCTAACCCTAACCCTAAACCTAAACCTAACCGTTACCTGAAGCCTTACCCTAACCGGTCCCCAATCCTTACACGTACACTAACACTAACCCGTACCCTAACACGTACGCTCACCCTAAACTGTTGTCGTACACTAACCTGTACGCTAAACCGTCCCCGTCCCCTAACCCTAACCCTTACCCGAAGACTTTCCCTAACTCGTCCCCTAATCGTAACACGTACGCTAACACTAACCCATACCCTAACACGTACGCTCACCCTAAACTTTTGTCGTACCCTAAAGTGTACCCTAAACCATCCCCGTCCCCTAACTCTAAAATTAAACCTAACCCTAACCATTACCCGAAGCCTTACCCTAATCCGTCCCCTAATCCTAACCCATACGCTAACACTAAACCATGCCGTAACACGTAGGCTCACCCTAAACCATTGTAGTACCATAACATGTACCCTAAACAGTCCCCATCCCCTAACCCTAACCCTAACCCTTACCTGAAGCTTTACCCAAACCCGTCCCCTAATCCTAACCCGTACGCTAACACTAACCCATACCCTAACACGTATGCTCACCCTAAATCGTTGTCGTACCCTAACCTGTACCCTAAATTGTCCCCTAACCCTAACCCTAACCCAAACCCTTACCTGAATCCTCACCCTTACCTGTCCCCTAATCCTAACCCGTACGCTAATACTAACCCATTCGCTAACACATACGCTCACCCTAAAAAATTGTCGTACCCTAACCTGGACGCTAAACCGTCCCCGACCCCTAACCCTAACCCTAAACCTAAACCTAACCGTTACCTGAAGCCTTACCCTAACCGGTCCCCAATCCTTACACGTACACTAACACTAACCCGTACCCTAACACGTACGCTCACCCTAAAATTTGTCGTACCCTAACCTGTACCGTAAACCGTCCAGGTCCCCTCACCCTAACCCTAATCATTACCCGAAGACTTACCCTAAACAGTCCCCAATCCTAAAACGTACACTAACACTAACCTGTACCCTAACACGTACGCTCAACCTAACCCATTGTCGTACCGTAACCTGTACCCTAAACCATCCCCATCCCCGTCCCCTAACCCTAACACTAACCCTTACCCGAAGACTTACACTAACCAGGCCCCTAATCGTAACCTGTACGTTAACACTAACCCATACCCTAACACATACGCTCAACCTATACCGTTGTTGTACCCTAACATATACCCTAAACCGTCCCCGACCCCTAACCCTAACCGTAGCCCTAACACTTACCAGAAGCCTTACCCGATCCCGTCACCTAATCCTAACCTGTATGCTAACACTAAACCATAACCTAACACGTATGCTCACCCTAAAACATTGTCATACACTAACCTGTACCCAAAACCGTCCTCCTCCCCTAAACCTAACCCTTACCCAAAACCTTACCCTAACCGTTACCCTAATCCTAATCCGTACGCTAACACTAACCCATACACTAACACGTACACTCACATTAAACCGTTGTCGTACCCTAACCTGTACCCTAACCATGACCGTCCTGTAACCCTAACCCTAAACCTTACCCAAAGCCTTACCCTCACCCATCGCCTTATCCTGACCCGTATGCTAACACTAACACGAACCCTAACACATACGCTAACCATAAACACTTGTAGAACCCTAACCTGTACCCTAAACAGTCCCTCTCTCCGTCCCCTAATCCTAACTATAACCCTAACTCTTACCCGAAGCCTTACCCTAACCCGTCCCCTAAACCTAACCCGTACGCTAACACTAACCCGTACCCTAACACATACGCTCACCCTAAACCGTTGTCGTACCCTAACCTGTACCCTAAACCGTCCCTGTCCCCGGCCACTAACCCTAACCCTAAACCTAATCCTTACCCAAAGCCTTACCATAACCCATCCCCTAATCCTAACCCGTACGCTAACACTAACCCATACCCTAACACGTACCCTCACCCTAAACCGTTGTCATACCCTAACCTGTACCCTAAACCGTCCCCTAACCCTAACACTCACCCTAACCCTAAACCTTACCCGAAGCCTTACCCTAACCCGTCCCCTAGTCCTAACCCGTACGCTAACACTAACCGGTTCCCTCACACGTACGCTCACCCTAAACCGTTGTCGTACACTAACCTGTACCCTAAACCGTCCCCATCCCCTAACCCTAACCCCAATCCTAACCCTAACCCTTACCCGAAGACTTACCCTAACCCGTCCCCTAATCCTAACCCGTACGCTAACACTAAACCGTGCCCTCACACGTACTCTCACCCTAAACCGCTATCGTACCCTAACCTGTACTGTAAACCGTCCCCGTCCCCTAAACCTAACCATAACCCTAACCCTAACACTTACCCGAAGCCTTACCCTAACCCGTACCCTAATCCTAACCCGTATGCTAACACTAACTCGTGCCCTCACACGTACGCTCACCCTAAACCGTTGTCGTACCCTAACCTGTACCCTAAACCGTCCCCATCCCCTAACCCTAACCCTAACCCTAACCCTAACCCTTACCCGAAGCCTTATCCTAACCCATCCCGAAATCCTAACCCGTACGCTAACACTAACCCGTGCTCTCACACGTACGCTCACCCTAAACATTTGTCGTACCCTAACCTGTACCCTAAACCGTACCCGTCCCCTAACCCTAACCTTAAGCCTAAGCCTAGCCCTAACCCTTCCCCTAATCCTAACCCGTACACTAACAATAACCTGTGCCCTCACACGTACGCTCACACTAAAGCATTGTCGTACCCTAAACCGTCCCCATCCCCTAACCCTAACCCTAACCTTAACCCTAACCCTAACCCTTACCCGAAGCCTGACCCTAACCCGTCCCCTAATCCTATCCCGTACGCTCACACTAACCCATGCCCTCACATGACGCTCACCCTAAACCGTTCTCGTACACTAACCTGTACCCTAAACCATCCTCGTCCCCTAACCCTAACCCTAACCCTAACCCTAACCCTTACTCGAAGCCTTACCCTAACCCGTCCCCAATCCTAACCCGTACGCTAACACTAAACAGTGCCCTCACACGTACGCTCACGCTAAACCGTTGTCGTACCAAAACCTGTACCCTAAACCGTCCCCATCCCCTAAACCTAACCCTAACCATAACCCTTACCTGAAGCCTTACCCTAACCGGTCCCCTGATCCTAACCCGTACGCTAACACTAACCCGTGCCCTCACACGTACACTCACCCTAAACCATTGTCATACCCTAACCTGTACCCTAAACCTTCCCCGTCCCCTAACCCTAACCCTAACCCTTACTCGAAGCCTTACCCTGAACCGTCTCTTTATCCTAACCCATACGCTAACACTAACCCATGCCCTCACACGTACGCTCACGCTAAACCGTTGTCATACCCTAACCTGTACCCTAAACCGTCCCCGTCCCCTAACCCTAACCCTAACCGTAACCGTTACCCGAAGCCTTACACTAACCCGTCCCCTAATCCTAACCCGTACACTAACGCTAACCCATGCCCTCACACGTAGGCACACCCTAAACCGTTGTCGTATCCTAACCTGTACAATAAACCGTCCACATCCCCGTCCCCGTCCCCGTCCCCTAACCCTAACCCTTACCCGAAGCCTTACACTAACCCGTCCCCAAATCCTAACCCGTACGCTAACACTAAACCATGCCCTCACACGTATGCTCACCCTAAACCGTTGTAGTACCCTAACCTATACTCTAAACCCTCACCGTCCCCTAAACCGTCCCCGTCTCCTAACTCTAACCCTAACCCGAACCCTTACCAGAAGCTTTACCCTAACCCGTCCCCTAATCCTAACCCATACGCTAACACTAACACGTGCCCTCACACGTACGCTCACTCTAAACCGTTGTCGTACCCTAACCTGTACCCTAAACTGTCCCCGTCCCCTAACCCTAACCCTAACCCTAACACTAAACCTATCCCTTACCGAAAGCCTTACCCTAACCCATCCCTTAATCCTAACCCGTATGCTAACACTAAACCGTGCCATCACACGTACGCTCACTCTAAACCGTTGTCGTACCAAAACCTGTACCCTAAACCGTCCCCATCCCCTAAACCTAACCCTAACCATAACTCTAACCCTAAAACTTACCCAAAGCCTTAAACTAACACGTCCCCAATCCTAACCCGTACGCTAACACTAACCCATGCCCTCACACGTACGCTCACCCTAAACTGTTGTCGTATCCTAACCTGCACCCTAAACTGTCCCCATCCCCTAACTCTAACCCTAACCCTTACCCGAAGCCTTACCCTAACCCGTCCCCTAATCCTAACCCATACGCTAAAACTAACCTGTGCCCTCACACGTATGCTCAAACTAAACCGTTGTCATACCCTAACCTGTACCCTAAACCGTCCCCGTCCCCTAACCCTAACCCTAACCCTAACACTTACCCGAAGCCTTACCCCAACCAGTCCTGTAATCCTAACCCGTAAGCTAACACTAACCCATGCCCTCACACATACGCTCACCCTAAACCGCAGTCGTACACTAACCTGTACCCTAAACCATCCCCTAACCCTAACCCTAACCCTTACCCGAAGCCTTACCCTAACCCGTCCCCTAATCCTAACCCGTACGCTAACACTAACCTGTGCCCTCACACGTATGCTCACCCTAAACCATTGTCGTACCCTAACCTGTACCCTAAACCGTCCCCGTCCCCTAACGCTAAGCCTAAGCCTAACTCTAACCCTTATCCGAAGCCTTACCCTAACCCGTCCCCTAATCCTAACCCGTACGCTAACACTAACCTGTGCCCTCACACGTACGCTCACCCTAAACAGTTGTCGAACCCTAACCTATACCCTAAACCGTCCCCATCCCCTAACTATAAGCCTAAACCAAACCCTGACACTAACACTTACCCGAAGCCTTAACTAATCCATCCACTAATCCTAACCCGTACACTAACACTAAACCTTGCCCTCATACGTACGCTCACCCTAAACTGTTGTCATACGCTAACCTGTACCTTAAACCGAACCCGTCCCCGCCCCCTAGCCCTAACCCTAACGCTTACCCGAAGCCTTACCCTAACCCGTCCTCTAATCCTAACCCGTACGCTAACACTAACCCATGCCCTCACACGTACGCTCACCCTAAACCATTGCCGTACCCTAACCTGTACCCTAAACCGTCCCCGTCCCCATCCGCTAACCCTAACCCAAACCCTAACACTAACAGTTACTCGAAGCCTGACGCTAACCCGTCCCCTAAACCTAAACCGTACGCTAACACTAACCCATACCGTAACATGTATGCTCACCCTAAACCGTTGTCGTACACTAACCTGTACCCTAAACCACCCCGTCCCCTAACCCTAACACTCTCCCTAATCCTAACCCTTACCCGAAGCCTTACCCTAAGCCGTGCCCTAATCCTAACCTGTACACTAACACTAACCCTTGCCCTCACACGTATGCTCACCCTAAACCGCAGTCGTACCCTAACCTGTACCCTAAACCATCCCTGTCCCCTAACCCTAACCCTAACCCTAAACCTTACCCGAAGCCTTACACTAACCCGTCCCCTAATCCTAACCCATACGCTAACACTAACGAGTGCCCTCACAGTTACGCTCACCCTAAACCGTTTTCATACCCTAACCTGTACCCTAAACCGTCCCCGTCCCCTAACCCTAACCCTAATCCTAACTCTAACACTTACCCGAAGCCTTACCCTAACCCGTCCCCTAACCCTAACTCGAATGCTAACACTAACCCGTGCCCTCATACGTACACTCACCCTAAACCGTTGTCTTACCCTAACCTGTACCATAAACCATCCCCGTCCCCTAACCCTAACCCTAACACTAACCCTTACCCGAAGCCTTACCCTAACCCGTTCCCTAATCCTAACCCGTACGCTAACACTAACCTGTGCTCTCACATGTACGCTTACCCTGAACCGTTCTCGTACCCTAACCTGTACCCTAAACCATCCCCGTCCCCTAACCCTAAACCTTACCCGAAGCCTTATCCTTACCCGTCCCCTAATCCTATCCCGTACGCTAACACTAACCCGTGCCCTCACCCTAAACAGTTGTCGTAACCTAAACTGTCCCCGTCCGCTAACCTTAACCCTAACCCTAAACCTTACCCGAAGCCTTACCCTAACTCGTCGCCTAATCCTACCCGTACGCTAACACTAACCTGTGCCCTCACACGTACGCTCACCCTAAATGGTTGTCGAACCCTAACGTATACCCTAAACCGTCCCCATCCCCTAACCATAAGCCTAAACCTAACCCTGACACTAACACTTACCCGAAGCCTTACCCTAAACCGTCCCCTAATCCTAACCCGTACACTAACACTAACCCGTGCCCTCACACGTACGCTCACACTAAACTGTTTTTGTACCCTCATCTGTACCCTAAACCATCCCCATCCCCTAACCCTAATCGTAATCCTAAACCTAACCCTTACCCGAAGCCTTACCCTAACCCGTCCCATAATCCTAACCCGTACGCTAACACTAACCTGTGCCCTCAAACATACGCTCACCCTAAACCATTGTCGTGGAGTAACCTGTACCCTAAACCGTCCCCGTCCCCTTAACCACCTCTAACCCTAACCCTAACCCTTACCGGAAGCCTTACCCTAACCCGTCCCCTAATCCTAACCCGTACGCTAAGACTAACCCGTGCCCTCACACGTATGCTCACCCTAAACCGTTGTTGTACCCTAACCTGTACCCCAAACCGTCCCCGTCCCCTAACCCTAACCCGAAGCCTAACCCTTACCCGAAGCCTTACCCTAACCCGTCCCCTAATCCTAACCCGTACGCTAATACTAACCCGAGCCCTCACACATACGCTCACCCTAAACCGTTGTCGTACCCTAACCTGTACCCTAAACCGTCCCCGTCCCCTAACCCTAACCTAACCCTAACTCTAACCCTTAT